>NW_008331789.1:3998831-4004999 GCF_000622305.1 Nannospalax galili
TATTTAATCCTTAAAAGATCTTAGAGTTACCTCTGGGGGGGGGGGGGGGTGTTAGAGGACCCAAAACCCCCTTTAAAAAAAAAAAAAAAAAAAAAAAAAAAAAAAAAAAAAAAAACAACAACAACCATACTGTGCTCCTCCATGAGAGTGAATTCCTAAGTTAGAGTATTTATTAAGCAGTGGATGGAAGACAAGCAAGGAGTTCATTATTTGAAACTGATACTAAACTAGAAAATCAGAAACAGAAGCATTTTATAGACAAATATAAGTTCAACAGTGAAAATGTGTGTGTGTGTGTGTGTGTGTGTGTGTGTGCGCGCGCGCGCGCGCACACGATTAGAAATCAGATGAATTTCTAAAGGCAGGAAAGCAGAAACCTAAAGGATAATTTTGAGAATTCAAAAATATATTGTGTTTTGCAATGATGTGTGATAATCAAGACGAAAGAGGGAGAGACATAGTTGGGCTTACGTTAGAACAGATGAACTTAATAGGTTTTCCTAAGAGCCAGAGAGAATGTTCACCTTTCAGGACCTCTGAAACAGGGTTATAATGAAACACTGATTAATGAACAGAATGAAAGCTAATTACAAAAGCAGGGTCAGAGCCCAAAACTTTAAAAGGGAGAAAAGAGACAAATTACTGGGTTATGAAATCCATGATATTTCAACAAGAAATAGTGGAAAAAGGTTAAAAAATGTATCCTAAATATTACATAGTCTCTGATTACCAGCTATCATTTGATGAATGGCCCAAAGAAGCAACAAATACCTCACCACTGGGAAATAATGCAGCTAGGTAATAAAATACGCTGAAAGGCAAAATCCGAAAAGGCTAGCAACACGAACTGCGACATAAATAAAATTGCCTCTGCCTCCTGAATCTTAAAATGAAAGCTTTTGCTTGCTAGAATTAAAAAGGACTTTTAATCATTAGCAACAACTGTAGGAGATGAGAGTCTCTTTCTGTAAATAGGTTCTTGTTAATTAAGAGTGATTAAAACAGTTCTAAACATGAAATGACTATTTTTTTAAAAATTGTAATGAAAAATGTTTTTTCCTTCTCAAAGAGAGAAACCTGGAATTAAAAACATGCTTAGTCATTCATTACCTGGGTCATTTTTATCAGTATTTTAGAGTTTTCCAGAAATATAAATGCCAATATAAAATAAACATATACCTGACCATAAATTAAAAATTCTGTTAGCTAACAATATAGAGTCACACACTTATATAAGCAGAATGTGCCTTTGGATGTTCAGAACATAGCATCTTTTATAAAATATCCCTTCTAGCAAAAGGATAATCTAGAACAGAGTGTTTTGTATAATTTTCAGAGTCCTGTTTACCATGGTTTCAGATAGATATTCTCAAGATAAAGAAATACCTTTAGGAATAAGATTTTGCTAATGACTCTTAGAGGTTGTAACAGGTACCTTAGAATCAAAGGCATATTATTCTATTTGGTTACAAACTAAGCTAAAGTTCATGAATTAAACCCGAAGAGGAACAAAAGTAATGAGACTCAATCAGAAAAAATAGATTGCCAAAGGTAGGAAATATTATTGAAACCCAGAGACACAAAAACTCACATCAATTTAGTTCAAAGACTTGTTCTGGGCACAGCAGTATATGGTTATTTCTAACCTTATGGCATAGCTGCTTAGACTTTAAAAAAAAAACCTCAACTCGTGAGAGGTTGATGTAGGAGGACCATAAGTTTAAGGCCAGCCTGGGCAACTTTTCTCTTTTAAGATAAAATGGCAAATGAATTAAATTCAGGGCCACAGTTTATGAACTGAGCATTAGCTTTCATGGTTCAGAAAACAGACGCCATATATTGTCAAAATATATTTCCAACTGAAGGCCGAGGAGGTAGCTTTGTGGGTAAAGGCATCTGCTGCCAAGCCTGACCATCTGAGTTCAATCCCTGGGATCCACAAGGTAGAAGAACACCGATTCCCACAAGTTATCCTCTGACCTCTGCTCAGGCACCATGACACACGCATGCCCAGACACACAATAAATAAAAAGGTAATAAAAAACTTTAAGACATGCATTTCTGCCGGAGACATATAGACTGACGATACACGTACATTCTACTCAGTGGTCACATCTATAATACCAACATGAAATGCATTACCATAACCATCTCAAATACTATGTCTATTGCTGTTAAATGACATCTTACAGCAGTGTTCTTGGGTATAAGTGTGCATTGGTACAGCCTAGGAAATGTGCACCTGGTGGTAAAGACAAGGAAATCAAGGCTTGGGATGCAAACTGCAGCCTAGAGAGACTAGAAAGCCAGCCTGACCCCATCCATCAGTTATTTCTCTTCAGATCAAGGAATAAGGAAGTAAGCATAGACCATAAAGACACATAAAGATTTCGGTACTTGTGATGTGTTATCAGTACAGTTACTGCACTTTAATTCCTTGCAATCAAATTTTAGGCCAGGTACAAAGCAACTCTAATTAAAGACGTTATGGTTTCAAATAGATCTTGATAATATAGATAAGCCTATCTAGCTGTTCTTAACCAAGGAGTACAAAAATCTAAAAAGGGGATTGTGGCTGTAGATCAACATTTTGGTGCAGCTGGTTTGATTCTACAGTTGGGAAAATGGAGCAGGGGGAGGCTACCTCTGCTCATTTGGTCAGACTCCAGTTGGAGAGCCAGAGAGAGCCCAGGCCTTTCCATGAGTCAACACTGTTTCATTAGGGCATTGTAAGAACTAATTTCAAACAATTGAGGGGATGTGTATATATATCTTTCATCTTGAATATGTGTACTAGTTCTTGCAAGGAATAGCACAGCACAGTGTAGAGAATATGAGAAAACATGAATATATATACACACATATATACATATGCATGCTAGAAGTGCTTCAAGACATAAATTACTTTATAGTTGAACACTGAAACCATCATAAAGTATTCCAAGCTATCAAGAAGGGGAAAGGAAAAGGGAAACTTTATTCCACCTCCCACAATGTAAGGGATATTGCCTTGTGCAATGAAAGACATTGAGGGCCAGAGCACCAGAGCAGGGGTCTTTCTGGGTCACAGGCACACAACTAAATGTGGCCAAGGCTGTTTTTCCCAAGGATTGTAACCACAGCCTCGTGGTTCTTGCTATTCCTTGCAAGAACTAGTACACATATACAGATGAAAGACCACGTCTACGGAATCAGTTTTTAAAAAGTGTGTGTGTGTGGCCCAGAGGCCAGAAGAGGGTGTTAAATGCCCCTGGAGCTGGAGTTACAGAGTGAGCTGCCGTGGGTGCTAGGATCTGAGTTTGGGTCCTCTGCTACAGCAGCCAGAGCTCTGAAACCAGAGCCATCTCTTTAGCCCCAAAACATCATTTTAGAGTGGTGGGTCTTAGTGATTTTGTTTGGACATGAAGCAGTAAGAGTTTACAGATGATTGTGAATTTTCTGAAGCTTTGAATTCCTGGTTCTCACACAGTAGGCTCAGCATATTTTGTTCAGTTATAAAATCACAGCTACTCAACCTTTAACTACTAACTATGGAGTTAGGTCATGTGTTTTTGGAAACTTTGCACACTACTCATCAAAGTTCCAGGTTTTTAATTTTTTTTATTTATATGAGTATATTGCCTGCAAGTGTGTATGTGTACCCTCGTTGTGCAATGCCCATGAAGATCAGAGAGGGTGCTGGGTGTCAGAGCCCCTGGACCAGGAGTTATGGACGGTTGTTAGCCACCATATGGATGCTAAGAGCTGGAACCGGGTCCTCTGCAAGAGCCAGTGTTCTTAACCACTGATCCATCTCTCCAACCCCAAATTCCCAGTTTTTAAAAAGATGGTTTTGTGTCTTGCAATTTCCAAAATAGCCAGATAGTGGATATAACAACCCTAAGATTCCTCACACCTCATCATCTCCGAACTTACGTCTAACAGCCAGCACTTGTGTTCAGATTCTTCCCATTAATGGAACATTTCTTTCAGCAGCGCCTAGTATAGCAGTGTGCTTGCTGCCTGCAGAATTAAAGCTGAAGCCCACTGTCATCCATGTCTAGGCAAACTATTAATAATTTCATAGAGGACTGATATTTTTAATGTCATTGTTAAATGATAATACTATGCATCCGAGCCTATTTCCGGCACTTGTGTTCAGATTCTTCCCATTAATGGAACATTTCTTTCAGCAGTGCCTAGTATAGCAGTGTGCTTGCTGCCTGCAGAATTAAAGCTGAAGCCCACTGTCATCCATGTCTAGGCAAACTATTAATAATTTCATAGAGGACTGATATTTTTAATGTCATTGTTAAATGATAATACTATGCATCCGAGCCTATGTCTTTTTATTTACCAATATACGAAAATTATGTTTTAGCTACTACTTAAGTTCTTCAGAGATTTACTTTCTTCTGTAAATTACTTTTACCCTTAAAGTTATTTGTAACTTTAAAAATTGAAGATTCTGAATGCTTATGTATTTTGGATTTGGGGGGATAGGGTCTCACACAGCCCAGGCTGGCCTCCAGTGGCTAATCTTGTGCACCTCTTGAGGACTAGGATTATGGGCATGCACCACCACACCTGGGCTGCTGAATGCATAATGGAAAATGAAAAACTGCAATAGGTTAAATTAACTTTAAAACAAAAGCTTTCTATATAAAACAAGCTATGTGATGATCTATACAAAGTTACATTCATTTGAATTTAGATATATGCTGACTTTAGTGAGTTTGAAATTATACAATTTTACAATGTGGCAGATACAATAATGTAGTTCTAGTGGAACGTCCAATGAGCTAGGAGGCCCCTGATTTTCCCATGTGTCCTTGCTTCTATTCCTCAGAATACCTTCACTACCTGGACAGGACTTAATGGCCTAGACAGGACCACTGTCTTCTCTGCTGACCATTTAAGAGTACAAACAGCCCTTGGAATGCAATGCCTTTTCTCAGGCCTGGTACACAAGTGAGAGAAACCCATTCCCACAATCTGTACACTTAGCAAACAAAACTAGGGATTCTTTCCCTTCTAGAGTCAAGGTAACAGCGGGGCAATAAGTCAGGAAATATGGGGAGACAGCAAAAGGGCACCGACATAAACAAGCAATAAAAGACTACTTCTTAACAATCCGCACACAACTGACGGAGATTATTTTGCAGTAAAAGACACCATTCTTCATTGGATTGGAAGGAAGCTTATAGGTCATAAAATTTGCAGTTATCTTTTGATTTTCACGATTCTGAAAATTTGTTAAGGGAATTTGTTTTGAAGGCTCAGTTTTGACCAAATACAACCAAAACATACTTTAAAGCTTACAATGCACTGGTGTGATTTCTTGGATTTTGAACGTTCCAGCTACTCTTTAACACTTCTTCTCCCAGTGTCTTTGCCCTGCTGTCAACCCAGGCAGCCCATATTTCAAACTTGGTTTGTCTGCGGTGAAGTAACACGTCATTGTCAGCATCCCCCTCAGGATCTCCTGGAGGAACCCACCCGAGCTCAATTTTTCTTTATTCTGACCTGTTTCCATCTGGTTCTCAATTTATATGTAGGGCATTTTAGTGTTTGGAGAGGAATTCGTTTTGCTTTTGCTTATCAAAAAGTTGCAAGAGAACAGGTACATCCCGAAGCGTGTACTGTGCCCCTCACTGCAATCCCATGGGAAACAGGATGACCAGTAGGGTCCAGGGCCCAGGCCAGGTTCACCCGCTACCGGTGGTCTCAAGGTGGGGTCACTGTCAAGACCGAGCATGACAGGTCGGACCCCACAGAAAGCAGTCGGCAGGTGACCGGTCCACTCTTCCCCCAAAGGCAGGGTGATGGTCAAGGCCGAGCATGACAGGTCTGTCCCCACAGAGAGCAGTCGCCAGGTGACTGGGCCAGGCCACTCTTCCCCCAAAGCCAGAGCAGCACGTCGGCGGCCGAGGCGCACCGGGCACCCGGCCCGCACGGCCGAGTCCCCCCTCCGCGCCCCACCTGTTGGCACGCTCCCCCGGGCTCGGCTCTGGACACTGTCCACGCCGGGGAAGGTGCCAGGCGATCATAAATATGCAGGACGATGGAGCCCCGGCTGCAGAGCCACGGGGCGGGCGCTCGCGGGACTAGCCGCGGAGCAGAGGCCCGGCAGGCGGCGCCGGCGCAGTCAGGGCTCCGCGCCGGGAAAAGAGGCTCCGCCGCGGCTCC
>NW_008331789.1:4005650-4011898 GCF_000622305.1 Nannospalax galili
CCGAGGAGCCGGGGACTAGGCTGGCGAGCCCCGCGGCCGGTGACAGCTCGGAGCGCGGCCCGAGGCCCCCGCGGCGTCCCCGGGCCAGTTGCTCCCAGGACAGCGCTGCGGCCCGGGCAGTCGAGGCAGGTCGGAACGCTGAGTCGCGGGTCCCAGGTCCCCGGGCGCTGGCAAAGGGCAGCGCCGGGCTTCCTAGGTGATGCTCAGCCGAGGTGACTGCCGCTCCTCTGGGTTCTGCAAACTGCAGCTCCAGAGACCTGTTAACGTGCCCCCCGAAGACATTTTCCGTGGACTCAGCTGATCCTTGGGGTGGTGACCGTGAAGTTCAGTAGTTTTCCCTGAACCGAAATGTGGACCAGTTCTTAAAGTGTTGCGTGTGAACTTTTCCCAAACTAAACTTAAGCCAAAAAAAAGAGTTAACATGCCACTTTTGAACTCTATGTCCATAAACGCTTTTAAGCACATTGTTACATTAGAATTCCTGTGAGTTTTAGGATTTGTTTTGAAGGAATTTTTAAATCTTATTTGGCATTCATACTAAAGCTGTATGTTAAGCCCAAAAGAAAAAGGAAGATTTTTAAATGTTTCCTTGAGTATAGACTGATCATTACGTTTTAATTCGTGCATAAGTCTAAGATCTTGGACAGCAACTTCATTAAATTTCTTCCACCTTTAAAAATTGATTCTGGACACATGCAGTGGAATAAAGTCTGTGTTAGCCACAAGTTCCTGTAGTTTATATAAATAAATGTTTAAGTTATAACGCTTACTACATCGCTGCTTCTGGGTATTGAAATTATAGAACTACTGAAAAGGCTGATGGGTAGATCGTAATAGATTTGTTAATTCTCAGACGTGGACATAGTTTCTAGCCAGTCCCCATATCTCCGAATACTTTGGTACAGACTGCCTTGTTTGGTCTTTTATCGGTTAGCTACTTAAAATTTCTCCTGGCACCGTATTCTATTTGATGTAGTTGTCAGTTAAACGCTTGCAAGATTATTTACTTTGTGAATTGGCAGGGCCTAAGTAAGACAAAGTCTTAACTCTCTCAACTGCCTGTTTACTTAGACTTGAATATTGAAAGCACTCTGGTGCCAATAGATGTGACCAGGTTTCAGTATAGTTTAACTATTACTGAGCTTTAGAACTTGAACTTCAGGAGTGACAACCAGTTCTTCCCTGTGCCTCCTGGAGTGGGACTGGGTACCTGGACTTATGTAGACTTCATCACACTACATATTCATTCTCCACCAATGTGGTGCACTGAGCATAGCACACTTAACAGGTTTAAAGCTGGATTTTTAGCCCCCATAGCAAAAACCCTTAATGGGAAGACACCTCCACCCCTAGCTATTGGGATGGTGATTCTTTAACCTTTAATGGGTTAAAAAGCTGTAAACCCTTAATGGGAAGACACCTCCACCCCTAGCTATTGGGATGGTGATTCTTGTTCCCTGCTTGCATCAGTTTTTTATGAGGGGAGAGGATCAGAGTTACCCCTGCTTTGGTAGAGAGCAGTAGAGACCAGGTTTAGGCAGACATCCCAGGAGGATTTCGGCTAGAGGCACCAGCCAGTGGTTTTCCTGTCCAGTCTTTGTGTGAGCTGCCTTTTGTCCCCTTGTCTGTGTTCTAAGAGCCCAGCAGCTCTTGCTGTTGCTAATGCCCACCCACCTTTGACTAATACTGCATTTGGTGGTGGCCTCCCCACTAGACTAGAAATCTAGGCGTTCCCTGTTCACCTCCAGTGCCTCTCTCTTCCACTGTTCTAATCTTTCCTTCCTCCCTGTCCAGAATTTGGGAAATTTGGCTAGGCCAGAGTGCACCCCCTGAGGGACACCATCTAGTGTCAGACAGGAAGCATTTCTCTCTGCATCTTCTAAAGCTGAGTGCTCAAACCAAGGTATTGCCTGTCTGTCATTATAAATGCTCCTGGACTCGTGCTCCCTTCCTCTCTGGAAGTCTTTGCCTTGCCTTTTGAAAGTCATAATCTTAGTGTCTTGGCGGCGGCAACCATCATTTAATTCCAAAGTTCCCTTTATCTTTTCCCACAAGGAATTCAGGGCTTTTATTATAAGACATTGTTATAGAAGAAAGTCTATTATAAGGAAGTCTAGGATTCTTTCTAAATGGATAGACAGTTAAGGTGCTTATCCAGACTCTGAATAAAATTAAGCAAAGCATAGTGTTTAAAGCTCATTTTGTTATTGTATTCTTGCCCTTCCTAATTTATATGTTTAAAAAATATGTATATTAGAGTACATACAGCTATAAATCTGACATGCATTTACCTATATCAATTATAAGTCTTTGTTCCTTCGTAAACTCTTCTGTCTTTTAATTCTCAGAGGCTCTTTGTACATTTATATATTGTCTGGCAGATGCCAGTACTTTTAACACCTTGAAACAGAAGTGGATCTCCACTTCCATTCCACTCTATGTGGTCACTGACCTTGAACTCTGGGAATAGTGGTCATCAAGAACTGTAGTTTCACCTTTTCAAACTCTTAAAATTATACCATTTTCTGTTGCACTTTTGATGTAAACAGTTGATAAGTACTGCATATCATCCTGGTCTTGTGATTTTCCCTACTCGGCTCATCCATAAGAGTTCTAGATAAGAGTTTCTGTATAACTATATTCACCTTTGGGTATCTATCCAGCAAGTCAACTTTGGACTAAGAATTAGGCAATCTGTGTTCTTGGTTCAGTTGTTGAATCACTTTTGTTTAGACTGCTTGCTTAATGCACTTGGCTCTGCTTCATAAAGCCATACTAAGTAGTATCTAAATTACTTGTTCTCTCTGTGGAGACTTAACAGAGGTTTAGAGTAAGATTAATGTGACACCTGTCATTGAGCATGAACCCAGTCCTACATCAGGCAGGTGTGGGAGATGAACAGAGGTAAGCAGTGCTTATAAGATAAAAAGCCTGCTGTCAGCTGTGGGGAGCTGCGTTTCTGGGGAGCAGTGCTATGACTGTCTGTTCGTTTTTTAATGGTGGCTCTTGACTTCTGGAACTACACTTCTGTCTGTCTTTTCCTTCTCCTCCTTGCCTTCCCACAGCATGCTATACCTCCAGGAGAGGCTGACCACAGCAGGAAGGTCTGAAACCAGGAAAAGCCAGCTGGTCTCCCTTTACCAGTTTCCAGGGAAGATTGTCAATGGGATTTAAACTGTTTGTGTCCCTGCCTCCTGCTGCTCGTGTAATTGAAAATTTAAGCTCTTCTTAATTCCGTGATTTTATTAAAACCTATTTTCCTCTGACCAGTCTTCATTCTTCATAGGATGTGTTATAGGATGATCTCTGTGGTCACAAACATTTCCTCATGGGTAGTTAAACCACGCTTTAGAGTCAGTTGATTTCTTGTTCACCAAGATAGTTAGAAACCCTGTGCACATATGGTAAAACTGCCTGCTTCTCACAAAGTGAAGTTTTGCTCTCGAAATTCTCACTTTGCTCTACTTACCATACGTACGTAACAAGCAATAGAAAGTTACTTGTTTTGGTCTTTGATCTTGGCTTTTGAAAGTGTTTAACCATAGTTTAGCCTCCAGAATTCTACTCTAGCAACTCATTCCTTCTCCAGTCTAAGGAGCAGTCACACTGGGGGAGGGGAAAAAAAAACAGCCCCTAGGAAGACTCACAGGCCTGGTGGGAAGATTATTGATACTGTCTTCCCATTTTCGATCCTTTGCTTTGTAACCTTGGGAAAAGGTTAATTTTTTGTGCCTGTTTTCCATCTCTAAACTCATGAATGTTCTGTCTTTACTTTCCTAAATGAGACTATAAATTTTTTTTGAGTGTCCACAAACTCAAATATAAGCCAGATATGGTGACACATACCTGTAAATCTCAGCATTTAAGAGACAGAGACAGGAGCATGGTGAATTCATGGCCAGCCTGGGCTACATGGAGAGACCCATATCTTGAAAACAAACAACAACAACAAAAAGCCTCAAAAATTTGAATAGTATATAAAATGGTTCTTTTACTTACATTTGACCTGGGAAGGCAAAATTACATATTGTATTGACTCCCAGAAAAGTTGATTGCTAGTTTGCCTTGCACAAAGGTACACTGCTGTGTGATGTGCATTTAATGTTTTAGAGACCTGTGGTAAACTCTGTAAGCACTTCCATTATTTAAGACTATGGACTTGTATGTTTTGTATTTTCTTAACGGACAACCACTGTTCCTCTCCAGTTTGCCTTTTGAATGTGCAGTGCTATTTTAAGAAAGATATATTTAGACATACTGCTAAACATAGAAATATATATTACTCATTACTTTTAATTAATACTTTTTTATCCTAGGTTCTAATTTCTAAAGTAAGTGGTCTCAGATGATAAATAAGCATAATAGTTGTTATTTGGAGAGTAAGGAAAAAGCAGTTTACACTGTACTGTTTCCCTAGTTAAGATGCGGGATCACAGAGCAATTCTGTGGTAAGAGATGAATATTGATTAAAATGTGCTGGAGGAATTAATTTGGACTTAATGATTGGTATTATTATACATCTATTAATAGTCACAATTTTGCAAAACTTAATTCTTGTAGAAACACTTATAATTAAATAATCAAATAGCTGTATTTTAAAAAGACTTCTAAATGGTACTTCTTGTTCATAAGATGTAGATAAATGGAATAAAGTTAACACCTAAAAAGCTAAATCAGTGTTCATAAGATAAGTATTGGATTATTTTACTTGGGGAAAGACTGCTCCTAAATGGAAAGTCAAGTGTTTGCCATATGAGTGAGAGTGACTCTGATGCTAAGAAGGAAACACCACCAGAGAATGGTTTGCTGAGCCTACTTGGCCGGCAGAGTTCTTAAGAATGGTCCCCACAAAGAGGACAGTAGCCTTCCTGAGTAGCTAGCCCTGAAGCTATACCCAGAGCCATAGAATAAGTGGGCTCAGACAGCTCTATAGAATGCTAGAGAACAATGTCTAATAAAACCAAAGCATTGAACACAGGTGCACTTGAGTGCTGACTATCTTAGTATGAAATAGACTTCTCCAGAGAGCGGGAGAGGAGGAATACCATGCAAGCAGTGCAGTCCCCTTCCTTTGATGTGAATCCAAAGCTGACTTTGGCTGGGTCCTCTTCTCTAAAATGATAGTAGGTGGTTGGATGGTAGTCATGATGTCAGGGAGAGATCCTGCTGTAGTGGGAGATCTAAGTTCTTGGCTCCACTCTTTCTCCTCCTGAGTGAGTTTGGAGAAGTCTCAATTTTCTCAGTTTCTTCATTTGCATTTTATGAAGATCATTAACTGCTCTTTTTACTTAGAATTATGAGCATTGTATGGAGTAAGGCACACAAGACCTTTGTAAATGTCTTGCGTGCCTCAGAATGGAAGGGTCCTGGTCCCCGGAAAAGGGCCACATCTCCAGGAATTGTTGATAAGGAGGTAAAATGTTTAACATATTTCATATCATGAAGCTTGGATTTTTTTTTTTCAGCATTATTTTATTGTAGCCTTGCAAACCTTCAGCCCATCAGCCTGATGCTGATTGTGTGCACCGGTGGTTGTTTCATTCAGAACTTGGTCAGGGCTGGACATAAGGAAAATAAGGCTCCATTGTACTTGATCCCAGGAAGGTCTTGTTCTTACAAGGAAGTTGACTGGTTTGTAGCATAGCATCACAGAAGTAAACCCAGGAGCTGTGGGGAGCACAGAGAGCCAGGACTGGGGGGATTCTCATTTTTCAGAAAGAACACAGGGGCCTGTTTGAAACACTGGAGTGCTGGGCATGGTGGCACATCCCTGTAGTCCTAGCACTCTGGAAGCAGAGGCAGGAATGACTATAGCTTTGAGGCCTGCCTGATCTCTGTAGCATATAGCAACTCTGTAGTGAGTTCAAGGCCAGGCCAGGCTTCATAACAAGTCCCTGTCTCAAAAAGCACACCAACCAGCAACATGACCTACTGGTGCAGAGCATGCACGCTGCCAGGCTTTGAATTCTGGCCCTGCCACTATGGCCAGTGATATGACCTTGGAACCTTTGCCTGCCTGTGCTTTGATTTCTTCACCTGCATGATGGGCATAATGGAAGAACTTATTTTATGGTTTTGAGTATTTGCAATCAAAGACTACTATTTTTATTGTTTAATATCTTAACATTATAGAATCTTAGCTGGGTGTGGTGGCACATGCCTTTAATCCCAGCACTCAGGAGGCAGAGGCAGGCGGATCTCTGTGGGTTGTAGGCCAGCCTGGTCTACACAGTGAGTTCCAGGACAGC
>NW_008331789.1:4012037-4040922 GCF_000622305.1 Nannospalax galili
AGTGAGTTCCAGGACAGCTGGGGCTACAAGGAGACCCTGTCTCAAAAAGACAAAAAAAAAAAAAATATATAGAATCTAACTCGATGTTTAATACTGAAATTCTTATTTTAGAGACAGATTCCTCATACAATGCTGTTTTATATTTATAATATAGTTGAAATATTTTTGTTTAATATCATAAACTCTGTAGGAAACTACTCAGGCTATATCATTTGACAGATATATTTGTAGTATTACTTTTCAACCATAGAACCAAGATTTCAGAAATCACATTTATAAACATTAGATAATGACCAAACCATAACTGGGTAATGCTATAGAACTTGTGACAGGAAGTTCATGGCATGACATCATGACTTGTGGCTTTCATACAAATACTGTCAAGTGCCTCGGGTCTGTGTGGAAGGCAGGACGGAAACAGCTGTTACAGGACTCAGTTTTTTTCTCTGTGAAGTTGAGATCTGTGGCTTGACCAGGATCATGGGCCTGAAGGGTGGGCGAGCTGGTACTGGACCCTGCTTCTTGTTGGCCCCGTGTTTTTGTTGCGGACCATAACAAACAGTGATTCTGGTTAAAAAAAAATCGACCTCAGTAGTCACCAAGGTGGACACATGTTGAAGAGAGTTTTCCTAGCAAGCAAGGTGTAACCTCTAAGCCTTTTGGTTTGGTGTTGCTTTTTAAAATAGAAAGCTATTGTGTAATGACCCGTGTGTGTCTCTAACCCAGAAGACACATTCTGGTCTGCCTACCTTCTGTCCCTGAACTTTGTGGGGACAGGAGGTCTCCCCATGTCTGTACACGGGGCCCTTACTGGTGTGATGCAGGGCAGCTCTTCTCCAGGGTTAGATTTGGCCCTGCTGGGCTGTCCTCTATGATCACAATCACTGAAGCCTGTATGGAGTTGAGGCTCCATGCTTCCACATCCTGTGCTGAGCATGTGCTCTTGCACACTGACTGCCAGCTCAGACCAGTTGTCATCAGTTCCACTGTCTTGAGGGACTAGTGGTCTTTTCCTTTTCTACTTCTGATTTGAATATCATTGTTGTTTATTGAGCAGCTCCACTGACGTTGGATGCTTGGATTACTTCTATTTTTTGTATTCCTATAGATCATCTTTAAATAAAGTCACTGTTGAAGAAAATTGGATGGACAGTGCCAAAAGTTCTATCAGAACGAGTAGGTCATCTGCCAGCTAGTTTGACTGTTTACCTTTCATCATTTCCTCCATTCTGAGTATCAGTTCTGCCTTTTGCTGCCTGCCTCCTGATTGGGGTTGGGGTGGGCGGGTGGACCGACCAGAATTGACTGCTGCATCTTACAGCTTTGTGCTCGTTGGCTGTCCCCTTCCTCTCCCTTCCCTTGTCATCTTTAGCTTCTCTCTGTGTGATTTGTTCCCTTTCCACACTCCTGACTTTTCCTGACTTTATCCTCTTATCGAGCATTTGTTGAACATTTATCATGTTCTGGGCCCCAGAGAAGGTGAAAGAAAACCAGAAAGAAAAGGGGTGTAACTTCCTGCAGTAAAGCACAGGCCACAGGTGCTGTGGGAGTGTGTGGGAAAGGACAAGATCTTTCTGGGGGAAGTAGGGGGGTCGTCACAGAGAAGGCAGAGGCACATGAGCACCTTCACTCGGAGAACTGGAACGGAACTGGAAGGGAACTCTGAAGCCAAGGAAGAGTGTGAACTGGCATTGGGGAAATGAAAGTAATATGAATAATATAAGAGACCTTGCCAGAAGAAGGAAGGATTGGAAGCTTTTTCAGCAACCTGAGGGAGAGGATGAGGATCAGATTGAGGTGGAGTGTAGAAGTTCTGGTCTCTGAGGAAGAGTCAGTAAGACAAGAGTGGGTCATCGTCAGAACCCGCGTGGGGTGCCAGCAGTATAGCAGCTGTTCCGTGATGCCCTGACCTGAAGGTGGGACTCCAGGAGGGCCAAGGTAGCTGGGAAAATATTAGGATCCACTGTGCAAGTGATAAGCACTCTGTGTGATGTCTAGATGGAGCTGCCCAAGAGGCTGTCAGAAGTATGGCTCAGGAGTCAGAGCTGAAGATGTGGTATCTTTACAGTTCAGATATTTTTAGATTTAGACTGTCCAAGGAAAGTGTGTATAGGAAACAAGAAAAAGAAACGGCAGGGGTCTGGGGAGAGGTAGTTCAATTGATAAAGTGCTTGGAGAAACCAAGGTCAGTTCCCAGAACTCAGATGAAAGCAAACAGGTATGGTGGTACATGTTTGAATTCTCAAAACCAGGGAGACAAACACAGGTAGATCTCTGGCCAACCAGCTAGCCTAACTTACTTCTGAGAACCTAACTCAAAAAAAAGAGAAACAAAAAGGTGGTGGTACCCAAAGTTATCCTCGGGCCTCCACATACACAGTGCACATACATCAGCACACACATGCTCACACAAAAGAAAGGTAACTGGGGACATATTTAAGAAATGGGTTTTCAAGGATAGCTACCATTTCACTGAAACTCCCCATTTATTGGGCTATAGCTAGTAAGATACCTTGACCTGCAGGCACCTAAGGGTCAGGAAGAGAAGGAGGAAGAGCCAAAAGTCAGCTGTGGGGCAGGAGCGAACCACTGAGGGGAAAGCTGGGCTTCGGTGGCATGGGTCAGCTGCTGCTCAGACAGAGGTGGTGATGAAGTGTGTGTGTTCAAGATTCTGAGCTCAGTTAAAGCTGTGTAGCATGCCTTTGCTCTCTGAGTATTTCTTTTGTGAAACACTTCAAGAATTGACATAAGCACTAGCTATTTAGAACATTCTTTGTAATTGGAAAACTGATCTGAATGTGGGCATAGCTTTTAATCTTTCACTAGTATTAGCTCTTCTCGTGTGCCATACACCAGCCTTTGTTTTCTCTTTACATTTTGTTATTGTTTTAGAAAGTTGCTAGCCCAAAGTTTACTCTCTGTGGATTAGGTTACACTGTGGCCTTTTAAGTCTGAACATCTGTTGATACAAGCAATAATGTTTACACCTTGTGTCCATTTTACTTGTGTGACTTAACTGTAGTGTGCTGAGAGGAGAAGGTGGGAGGCCTGCCTGTCTGGGATGGTATGGGGAGATGGTGGCACTCTCCCCATGAAGGCCTGTCATCCACCATTTTAATTCCAGATAAGGCATCTCTTGGTGCCTCACTAACTCACCAAGTAGCATTATGAATCTGGTGTTTAGAAGTTGTATGCGTGTCCGCTTCTATGGACCATAAACCTCAAGCATGATGAGCAAGCCACTTGATGTCAAACTCCAGAGCTAAGGATCTGTTCCAGTGTGGTAAACTCTTCTGCACCCAGTGTTCAGACCGTCCACTAAGTCTGCTTCCCCTGAGGGTTTCTTGAGGCTGCTTGGACTGTCACCTCTTGCCCACCCTTCAGTACTGCATTCAGTAGAAAGACCACAAGGTTAGCTTAGAGTCAAAAGGGCTTGAAGCCTTTCATTTCCTGAGTTCTGGAAGAGAATTTGGCCTCCTGTAGAAGGAGAAGTGTTGGCATAGTAAGGGGTGTGGAGAGGTTGTTTTGATGGGGTTGGGGAAAGAGCTGGGGCAGGGCATCGCCACCTTAGCATCCTACCTCAGTTCCCCTGTAGCCGAGGAGAATGCATTCACCTCCTTTGGCCTTGTTTTCCTTTACTAAATGGGGTATCTGTTGGTGAATTTGCGTCAGAGGAACAAATGACATGGACAAATGGAATGGCCCTAGCAAAGGAAGGCTGTGCTTTGTGTAGCTAGTGACTAGCTCCTCTTGGAGAGCAGCGCCACCACTGACCAGCTTCTGCAGGATCTCTGGGGCTGGCCCGAGGCTGGGGCCATTGACTGGCATCTGAGTGACTGCCCTAGAACAGTCTGGAGATGAAAACAGTGCCTTCGAGGGGTCTGGGCTGCCTCGGCTGCCTGACTCTCTGCTCAATGGAGTCTGCCTAGTTGCTCTTTTTTTTCCTGTGTCTGTCGTCCCGTCCCATGTCAAGTGAGGCCAAGGACTGTGTTCTTGAAAGATGCTTTTCTGATTCTTCTGGCTCTTCGTAACTATCCCTTCCATATTGAATATCTGCAACATGGAACAGCAATTTCTCCAGCAATATTTGCTAGTCATTTGAGTGTAGTTTCTTGTAGGTACAGGCGTATAGATTGCTTCGTTCTTTTTTTGTTATGTGTGTATTACCTGTGGCCCCAGCTAGCCTGTGGGTTCCTTGATAAACAGTCCTTTTTGTTGTGTGTCACTTTCTTTTCCCTATAGAACTCTCATTGTTGCGGTTCCTCAGTGCTGAGCTAACAAGAGGCTACTTCCTTGAACATAATGAGGCCAAATACACAGAGCGGAGAGAGAGAGTGTACACCTGCTTGCGAATACCCAGAGAACTGGAAAAGGTACTATTTGTTTTTCATTTCCAGACATCATTTGAAAGTGTGAGTAAGTAAATGTGTTTGGGGATATAGGAATTCTTTTGTGGACAACAGCTTATAAAAGTTACATTTTTAGTATAGGGATGGCATATTGATGAATCTATCCAAATCTTAACTTTGCTACATACTAAACCGTATTTGCGTCACCTCTAAGGGAATTACTGCCCACCACTGTACTCTCAAATGTCCCTTCATTATGTTTTTCTAGAATAGCAGGGATCTTTCCATTTGGCATGGCAACTTACTCAATTCCAGGCTTTTGTAAGGTTTCTGTTTCTTAGAATATCTGTATTTGAAGACATAAGTGACAGGATCTTCAAAAAAAAAGATGATTTGTTTAACCCTTGTCACAGAAAATATCACATTAAGGATAAACATAGAAAAACAACACTGGGTCTTCCCATATTTCACCCCCTTGCCTGTCAGTCTCTCCAGGTCAATCAGAGGATAAGAAAGCTCTTTTTCCTCTGGGCACTGCTGGAGTTAGTGAGTCCTGAGAGATTCTAAACCTTGTTACAAGAAAGATGTATGAGATAATTCGGCTTCGCTGTATGGAAACATGAACTTTTATAGTAACATGTAGCTTGTACCAGTCTGGCTGTTTTCCTCAGAATCACACTTCCTATTCAGTGGCTCTGGGAAGCTCCCTTGGCTTGCTCTGTTTGTGAGCTGTGAAGCAAGAGGTGTGGCAGGCCGTGGGAAGCAGCCACCCAGCTGGTTTGGCTGATGTTCTTTTTATTCTGATAATCCACACATTGGGAAAAAGCAAGTGCCAGATTGTGGGGTGCCACTTGCGAGGTTTGAGGGAGTCCTGTACTTGGGTGAGATTTGGTGAGGTAAGCCTTCAGAGTGGCGAGAGCGAGGACCGAGGTTTTGCAGCTTCTGCTGAGGGTCAGTCCATGTGCATGCTTACTTAGTGCATTGCTGCCTTTCTAGGGAGGACGAGGGTCCCATGGAGGAGCCTGAGGGACTGATGGAGGAGGAGGAGGTGAACACTGAGAGGCTGGCTCTGCAGTACTCCTCCCTCAGCACTACAGCAGTTGCATTTTATGTTTAGGGATTTAGCTAAGATTGTGTCTAGGGCTGGAGGCAAGGTGAGACAGGTGTTTCTTATGAGAAGAAAATAAAAGTTGAAACCAATTCTTATGTTTGAAAACATTTTTAGGCTGCTTTTTAAGTCTCACTTTTTTCTTCCAGTGATAAGCCATGGCCTGGAAGTGTTAGG
Organism: Nannospalax galili; assembly: GCF_000622305.1. NCBI lineage: Eukaryota > Metazoa > Chordata > Mammalia > Rodentia > Spalacidae > Nannospalax > Nannospalax galili. The sequence continues at coordinate 4,017,672 of NW_008331789.1, forward strand.
ACACAGTGCAGAGGCAGGTAAAGGGATGATCTGCTAGGGCCTCAGTTTGTCGGGGACAAGGCCAGCACATTTAGCCTGTACCCACTTGGCCTCAACCCTTCACGTTGGGAAAGTTTCTCTCCCAGTAAGCAGTCCTGGATGCCATTTTTCTCCATAGAGGGATTTGGCTGCACCGATAGCCGGACTTCAAGAATGCAACCAGAGTCTGCCTCACAATGGGGCTGTGTATGCCTGACCCCTTTGTTAACCATTATGTGACAGTGGCAACATCCACTAATTCTGTTCTTCATCAGAGGCAGGTCCAGTGTACATATCCATTCTCTTTCATAGCAACATTGATGGCAAGCGGCATGACTATTTCATGTTGTTCCTTGAGCATAAACTGCCTCCTAGGGAAAACGCCCACAGGTCTTGAAGGATAAGCAAGTGCTCTTAAACTAGGCCCACACTGCAGGGTCAAGTAATGTATATGATAAATGGCCATCAGGATTTGCTTTTTCTTTAAAAGAAGAAATCAACAGCATCAGAGCATTGCCTGTACCATGGGTCAGTGTTATTTAGGAACCTTTGTGTTAATTTCTATGATGACTAAATGTATAATATCCAAAGAGCTAAGTTAACTCTGCCCTCATTTCCCAGTTATTTTGCTTTTCATGAGAGGGACTTCCATGAAAGAACATGTACTTCTATGTAGGAAAGTTTGATTTAGTTCCTTAAAGAATACTTCAGCTTTAGGCCGGGCATGGTGGCACTTGCCTTTAATCCCGGCACTTGGGAGGCCAAGGCAGGTGGATCTCGATGAGTTCAAGTCCAGCCTGGTCTACATTGTGAGTTCCAGGCCGGCTGGGGCTACAGGGAGACTCTGTCTCAAAAAGTCTGTCTCAAAAAGAGTACTTCAGCTTTATAGCTTACAAGGGCAAAAGGATGTTGGATTTTTCATTTGAGAACAAGTTCTCCTTGACCTCCAAGATCAAGTGAGATGTAGAAGAAAGCAGAGTTAGGTGTAAGCTTAATACTGGTCTTGAAGTTCTCACCTAACAGCATAAACTTCTTAGTCCTGTATGTTATACAAGTAGGGTCTTTAAGCTTGACAGCCTACCTAAGCCCTCAGGTTAATCTAAATTATTTTACTGCCTTCCTTTTAGTTAACATTATCTATGCCAATGTATAATACCTTCTGGGTTTTTTTCTTGTTTTCTTGGTAAATTCTATCATAATTGTCACCTAACACTATCTAGAAGAGAGTGAAAATTAGAGGGCACTTTTTTCTTTCTGCAGAAGCTGCAGGTACTACAAAACATGTGGCTGTTTCTACTTAAGGTCAAAGGAAAGAAAAAATCAACTCATTATCTCTTACTAAGCTTGTTTACTAATGTGGAACAAAATAATCACAGACCTTTATGTGCTGTTGCTGCTGGGTTAACAACTGTACAGTGATGCTTCGTAAAGACAAGCGATCTGCCTTTGAAATGGTGCTGCCAACCTCTCATTAACACCTTTTAACCAGATTCTTCTGCTGTAAGACATAAAATGTTGGAGCATTCCATTGGCTTGCTAGAAGGGAGCTCATTTCTTTTTTCCACCAACACCGCCTAGTCCCCTCCCAGTATTTGTGCTCTTATCTGAGATAAGATCTGCCCTGACTGCATTGTGGTCCTCTTGGGGAGCTTTATTTTCTCTCCCATAAAACCAAGGCCATTGAACCACAGTTTCTCTGCATTCTGAGGTGAGATGCCAGGGAGTGCAGGGCCTGAGTAATGAATTCTAGAGCCAAGCTGTGCTGCTGGCTTTAAATCTGAGCCCCACAACTTTTAGCTGTGAGTCTTGAGTAATTCTATTAGCTTCCTCACCATAGGTGAACACTGTAGACTGTGTTTTAAAATCTTTACTAGCCCTTCACTTCAGCATCTTGTAGGGAGCACTTACACACCTACCTAACCTGCCCTGGATCAGGGGAGTTCTTCAACCCGATTCATTGCAGAGCTTTAAGGGTATAGTGGGAGATGCTTGGGAGAAACCTGGTCTCCCAAGACTCCCCTGGGTCTTGTCTTTAGCTCACTTTAACTTCAAGTCTTTCTACTTTGCTTGCTGTTAAACATGACTTTGCACATAGTTGACACCCTAGAGTCCAGCCCCAGTGAGATGCAGCTGGAGACGAGGCTACGACAAGACAATACTGTTAAAGTCCTATGTCTTCTGCTCTCCTGTGTGGTGAATCCCTGTGCTGACTTCCAAACAGAGCTCACTTCCCACCTACCTGCTGATGGAGATAGGTGCTAGGATATGCTCTACATTTTGACTTCACAGAAATGATTTACTGTGCATCAAATAAACAATTATCTCTTGTCCAAGGGCTAATTTTGTCATCTCTGCATCCAAATCTGCAATCAATATTTAGGAAATGCACACCATAGTATTTTCTAAAATTCTCTGATCTGTAAATACTCAGTTAAGCAGATAAACATCACTTATTTATTGATTTGTTCTGTTTTATCTACTTATAGTATGTTCCAGGCAACATGGAAGTACATAGATAAACATAAAACTCAGATTATACCGTGGTGGGAAATAATAGGTAATTTAATTGTTATAGAAGATACAGAGTGGGAAGCGCATTTAAGTAGTATGAATAAAATGCTACAAGAATTTCAAGAAGGAAAAGTTCACTTAGAAGGTAAGCCTGCAGAAGAGGAACAGGCAGAGCTTATGAAGGAAATGAGAGGCAAAGCAGGAAAAGATAGAGGTAGATTTTGTACACACATCATAGGGCATGTGGGCACATGCCACATAGTGTGGGTGAGTGTGTTGGAAAGACTCAGACATGGGCATTTTTAGATAGCAAGGAGCTGGTAGGACTGAAAGATGGGCTGATTCAGGTTTTGATGAATGGTCAGGCTAAATAGTTCAGGACCCAGGCCTTGGAAGGTATATTCCTTAGGAGTCCTTCTAGCTCTGTGTAACAGAAAACTTAGCTAACAGAGGCTTGATCAGGTGGAAGACACTCTCTCGTTCTCTTGCTCTTCTGAGCAGAGGTCGCAGTTGTCCCAGCATGTTAACAGCCCGTGGATCCCAGCCTCTTTGTCTCTCTAGTGTGCCATTCTTGGTCAGTTAGATTTTGATTCTCCAGCTTGTTGATTTTTGACAGAAACATGACAACTCTATAGTACTACCTTTTGACCGCCCTTCATAGAGAATTAAAGCTTTCTCAGGACTCATTCAATACTTCTACTTCTGTCTTGTTCACCAGACTGAGCTACCTAGCCATCGCCACTCTAAGGGAGACGAAGACAGAGAATGTTAGGTTTTAACCATAGAGGAGAGGGTTAAGAGCAGTTCTTGAGTCAGCCACCGAGCTCTGCTTCTGAAAAACTAGCGCAGCCATCCTTGCTGTGGAAATAAGCGAGGCGAGCTCAGAAACCTTCCGTATGGTGCGTGGTCCTTCTGCAAAGCAAAATCTTCAGTTGATTTATTTACTTCTTATGTCATTTATTCTTTGTGTTAAACAGGTCAGATGCAGGTTATAACAATAGTTATTGTTGTAAAGCTTTTACCAAGATTACTTCTTGTTTATGAACCTTGCCTATCATAAAAAGTCAAACTAAAATGAAAGTGTATTTTTGCCTCATAATTCCATGGTTTTGGAAGTCCTTTACTTCATTGTTAACATAGTTTATACATTATACTTTTTTAATACACTTTTATAAAAATTAAGTTCAACTGCTTAGTTTTAAGTGGAACTACTTTTTAAAAAAGAATCTTAATCATTACCTGTTTAAACAGATTATATGACTCTTAGGGATTAAACACAGGGCATTGTGACGGTAGGCAAATACCCTACCGCTGAGCCGTATCCCCACTTCTTTTTTGTTTTTCTTTGAAACCAGATCCCACTAAATTGCCTAGACTGGCCTAGAATTTACCACATAGCCTAGGGTGGCCTCAAACTTGAGAGTCTCCTGCCTCTCGGAAATCTAGCAATTTTTATGAGCTGTAAATTTATCAGGTTGAAGGTATAATATGTGTGTATACATATATATATTTACATGTGTTATTTTGACTCTGACAAACAAATATAGAATTTAGTTGGCTCACACTTTTAGAGGTTTCAGTGCATAGTCATTGGCTCTGTTGCTTGTGTCAGGCTGTTCATCTTATGGTAGACAGGAAGTAAAGAAAGAAAGGAACCCAGAACAGGATACAGTCCCCAAGGACAAATCTTCAGTAACCTACCTACCTCCTCCAGCTAGGCTGTACCTCTTTAAGTTTCTGGAGTCTCCCAAAATAGTACCAGATGGGAACCAAATGGTCGACTCATGAGCCTGTGAGAAAAATTTCACATTCAAACCACACTCCTGGGTATGGAGTTTTGTTATGACCAGTGTTGACTACCACTAAAAGGAAGACAGGTTACCAGCACACAAGAATCCTGTGGCTCCAGCATCGGCAGCCGTCTCATCTCTAGTCTGTAGTAGCCAAGGGGCCTGACCAAGGCACTGAGTCTCCTTTGGGCTTTAGTTTCTTCATCTAACATTAGAAGGTTGACAGGGTCATTTCAAGAGACCTGATAGTCTTGTGACCCTTTAATGAGTTTGCCTCTGAGGAAGAGAGGAAACGGACACAAATGGGAAAATTCCAAGACCGAGAAATTTTAGATGTCTACTGGGAAAACTTAATTCTGGCTGTTTTGAGGGGTAGGTAAGGTTAACATTTAAGCAGAATAACTCAAAAGTTTTATTTCATCATGATGAACTTAGTTATGACATGTGGCACTTTGTTGTTGTCAGTGGAAGACGTGAATTAAATGTAGTTGTAGCTATTTTCACCTTATTTCAGTCAAACAGCTCTGGATTTCATTTTGACACTGATGGGCTACTTACTCAGACCCAAGTTTGTGGCAGTGACCGCTTGGCTATCCTCTCAGATTCTAATTTCGTGAAAACATGTTTAGAGAATTGCCTTTTTTACCTTGTATTGCTGTGATAAAAACACTGACTAAAACCAACTTGGGGAGGAGAGAGTTTATTTGGCTTACAAGCACAGTCCACCATCAAGGGAAGCCACAGCAGGAACTGGGGGCAGGAACCTGAAGCACAGATCACGCAGGAACGCTGCTTACTGGCTTGTTTCTGAAGCCAGTGCTCATCCTGCTTTGTTATACAACACACGACCACCTGCTCAGGGGTGGCACTGCCCACAGTGGGCTGGGCCCTCATGCATCACTCAACAAGCAAGAAAATGTTCCACAGACAGCCATAGACCAGTCCAGTGGAGGAAATTCCCCAACGGAGGGTCCCTCTTCCCAGGTGTGTCTAATTGACAACTAAAGCTATCCCGCACAAGCACAAGAATCCTCCTAAATCCATCTTGTGGTTCAGCCATTGTCTGTGCTGCACCTTTGCTCAGGTCTTTGCCCTTAGCGCTACTTGGAACTAGGAAGGTTCGTACAGATTGTCTCGGGACTTCAGCAGCTCTGGCTAATGTTCTTCCCCTTCTCTCTAGAGTGTGTTACCCCCTGCTTGAGGCAATGATGGCAGCACCATAGCCACCCGCAGCCGTGAGGCTCATCATGGTGGGAGAGCAACCTAGGAGTCCCGACCTCCATAGCCTCATGTTGCATTGGGTGCCTACACCTGCAGCGGCTGTGAAGGCCTCTGGTCTTTGGGTGACTTCTACCCTACTACGGGGAGCTTCTCTGCCCTGTCTGTCCCATTCAGAGTACCAACTAGTAGTCCTGTCACGTGGGTTGTTAAGAATATTAAGCAGGTTAGCATGAGTTAGGTACCTAGGATATAGTGATATTCAACACTGGATCAAGATCATTTATCATACATAATCATTTTACAAATTAAAGTCTTCAATTAATTTTCCTCTCATGAAATGTCTAGTATTAAATGCACTAGATAAAGATTGTGATCATTGTGAAACCATTGGTAAAGGTTCCTTTTTCTGTGGTGACAGATGTGCATAAAAACTTGCCTGTCACAGAGGAACCTGATCCAGCAGTCCCTATTGGCTGTCCCTAGAGCATAGACTTCTTAGGGACGTGAATTGTTGAGTTCATGTGCATAAAAAATGATTCACCTTAGGAATGTCTTTGAATGTGCAGTAATTAATTTTAAAGTCAATCATTTGTAGATTTTCTTATTGATAGTTCATTCTCCTTGATATTGTTCTAATAGATCCCACATGTGGGATTGTTGCAAACTGCTGGAGCATTAGGGTAAGAAGTTGAGCTCCTTAACTATTAATGTGGGATTTTTTTTTTATCTCTTATGCAACTGCATTCACATCTTACAGCTCACATTGTTCTTCCCTTTGGAATTCTGGTCCTCTTTACTCTGCCTGGAAAAATCTAGTGTGCATCTTGTTTCCTCTGTGGGAAGTGTTCCTGAAGCTTCTCCCTCTCCTGTTCCCCCTGGTGCATATGCCCAGTGTCCCCACCACTTCCCAACATACACACTACAAAACCTGATCTTTCTGAGAATGTCCGAAGCACACGGCTTACGACTCACTACTTTACTCAATCACTGTATCATTTGCCTCCAGCTCACAATATTAAAATCTCCTCGGGGAACATCTTTCCTTAGCACCTCTTATCCTCAGGCGTAGGACCAGGACTTTATAAAAAGGGGCATTTGGGACAAGAAAAGGAAGCGCTTTTCTAAGCCTCCTGTTTGGAAAGCCGGCACTCCAGATGGTAATTCCTTGCTGTACTGGTGGTATTTGGTGGCCATGGTGGAGAAGGTAGTACTCAGAATCTCAGAGGAGGATTTGCATACTTTGAAGAACTACATTCTGAAATCATTATTTAGTCTTTCATTTTAGCCATAGCATTTTACTTATTTTGAAATTTCAAATGATATTAAGGGAGGGTGCCAAAGATTTTTTCTTTTTTACTGTTTTATGTTATGTGTATGAGTGTATTGCCTGGATGTATTAAGTGCGTTCATATTGTGCCATGCCTGTGGAGGTCAGAAGAGGCCATCGGATCCCCTGGAACTGGAGTAGGACAGTTGTCAGCTGCCATGTGGGTGCTGGGAATTGAACTCCGGTCCTCTGCAAGGGGGCCAAAGATTTTTGTCAAAAAGGAAACTCAACTTTTTAAAGAAAAATCTTTTCCCATGGACAGAAGCTGGCATTTTTATTTATTCCTTTTGAAGCAATTATTTTTTGAATGACTAAAAGCAATATTAGTAGTTTCAGTGTAAATGTGTAAGAGCAAGCTGTAGAAATTTTCACAAGCTCATGTGTATTGACCTGCAATGTTACAGAAGCATTCCTATTTTATAATATTCTCAACATTGAAGATCTAATGTTAAGGGCTTATATGAAATCTTTTTTCAGTGTAAATAGACTAGAAATTCGGTGGTGAGTTTGAACATAGAAAATGCTTCAGTTTTCTGCAGCCTAACACCCTGGTCCTGCCTCTTCTGCTCAGTGTCACTGAAGAGTTGTGCCTGCTGCCTTGCTGTCTGTGAGAGTAGAGGTGAGGGGGACTAGTCCATGCACACAGGCAGAGGCTTCAATGTGCCTACCCAATGAGGTCCCCCGGAGGCAGAGACCAGTGAACATTTCTGTCCTTTGACTGTTTTCACTCGCAGGAATTGCAGAATCTACCTCACTAATTAAGCCTGTGATTTTTTTTGAAGTAATTTTTTTTAAATACACATTTTAATAAATTCCCCCACCTCAGGCCCATCTTTTCTGCCCAGTCCACTTTCTCTCTGTGGCACATGCACATCTCCTTGGAAATTATTTAAGGGAGATTTCTAAATCTCCCCAGGGTGGGAGATTTCTGTTCCCTGCACACCCAGGTCTGCCCTGGCAGCTGTTAGCCCTGCACTGACATATAGGCCAGTGTTTCCTGTGCTGACAGTTACAAGCTTCCTGAGGGCAGGAGCCACACCTGCTTTCTGCTGTCTGCGTGTCACTTGTCCACAGTGACAGCTCACAGATGTTGTCTGAAGGAATACTGTTTATCCCAGCAAAAGCTCATGAGGACAGGTGCATGCTCTTCTTCTGGTGTCTTCTGTTCTTGTGCACACACCAAGAATCTTCTTGTAGCTATAGATAGGAAAGGTTTCTGGAAGACCGGAGATCTGAAATAAGAACCACTGCTCAGTCTGCAGTACTCTCTGTGTAAACGCGAAAACAGATGCAAAATGGGCACAACACACCAACAGTTATGTCAGGAAAGGTGTTTAAAGCTGTAGACTATACCACATAGCTCTGGTTAACATTGTGCTTCCGTTGTCGTTCATGGGTCTGCATCATTGGAGAAAGCTATTAGAGTCTGTATATGCAGATTAAGAAATCTTACATATATGGGCAATATGTTTCTTAGGCATTCTTGTCAAGAATTAATGAAATTTTTACTTTTTAAAATATGTATACTTTAATTTGCTAAGACTACCATAGCAAGTCTCACAGAATGGACAGCTGAAGGTAGAAATGCAGCAGGTGGAAGCCGGGGGTGGCAACAGAGTTGCTTCTGCAGACTCTGGTCATTCCTCTGGGTGTCTGTGTTTCAGTCCCCTCTCTTATAACTACAGTGTTGGATTAGGACCATCTTAATAGCTTCCTTTTAACTTAAATCACCCCCTTTTAAGATCTTATCTCTAGAACTTTAGCATATGGGTTTGGTTGGGAGCTCTATTTAGCCTGTATGAATTTTGCTAATCCATGCAGGTAGGACAGTTTATTAACTAAAGGTACATGAAGTGTTATGATGAGGGCATATTTATATATATTATAGTTGAGATAGATATATATGTATATGTATTATCATACCATATTTTGTGTCAAGCATGCATGAGTCACCATTGTTTGAGATGCAGTTTGACAGCCTTGATGTGGTTACTTCAAGCCATTAGAAGACTCTACCCTCTTCCTAGGAAGTAGTCCTACTAAATTTAATGGGTAAAAATAGAAAATATAAGTCCACAAGAAAGAGGGGAGAAGTTAAAAAAATAGTAATTAGCCCTGCAGTTAATAAGAACAAGGCCTTCCAAGCATGGCAGTTGTCGGTGCACATGAGATTTTATTAAATTCTCTGATAAATAGAAAACAGAAGAATATAGTTAAAAGTTAAAGTTTGAGGAAGTACCAGAAAGTCATATCAGCTGAGTCACAGCCATTGTCAAGGGCAACTTGTCTTTTGAGTAATTGACTTCTGTAGATGATAAACCAAAGACTCAGTGCCAAGGGACTAACATCAAAACATCGTTCTTAGTGGGCATTTAATATGTCATTCCCTAAGTCAGTAAGGAGGAATTAGTTTTTCATAAAGCTTAGAAACTCTGAATGTTTATTTAAAGACCCCTTCATGCTTTTTGCTTCTTTCCTTTCCCCTGCAGCTCATGTTTTTTGGAATCTTCCTGTGCCTCGACGCCTTTCTCTATGTGTTCACCCTGCTTCCCTTGAGAGTTTTCCTGGCACTGTTCAGGCTCCTCACTCTTCCTTGCTATGGCTTATGGTAAGTTTAAGATCATTGCTATTCGCAATGTCTAGTAAGCATTTTCAATGCTTTTACAGCTTGTAAATTGTTACGATAAGGCTGATTCATACAGCTTGGTGTTTAATGCAGAAGTTCTTTATCTTTTTAATATATTATATGGTATTATGCATTTTATATGCTCTCTTTTCCAAAATGGTTTTGAGCTAAAACTTTGCTTTAGCCAGTAACATGGCATTGATTTGAAAGGCGGTATGACCGAGTAGTAAGGGCACAGGACTGAGATTCAGACTGAGCACATTCCCAACCTGCCTATACCTGGAGTACTGGGTCTCCTAGGCTCCATCTTTTATGGTTGTGAGCCTGAGCCTTTAACTGCTGCGCCAGCTCTCCAACCCCCTAGGCTCCATCTTTGAATGGTCCAAGTTCGAGGATGGGGAGTGGGAGGCAGATGACATTAGAATCTCCTAAGGAGCCTTACTGCAGGATTCCTCCTCCAGTTCTTTTGAAAATCGGTGTTAGTAGCCTGTGAAACCAGTTACAGACTGCTGATTGGTGACAGTGTGGAACTGTAGTGCCATCATTCTGATGGGAAGGATCAGACGGCCCACCCAACATCAGTCAGCTACTGGGTTGTGGTAAGCTTGTTTCCCCATCTGTTAAAAGGGGATATTGAGAGCTCAGTACTGTTACTCCAGAGACCGTGAGATATAAAAGGTATGCCCAACATAGTTATGCCTTATCCACAGTACCCCACAACAAATATCACTTTCTTCCACTTCTCTTTCAAAACAATGCAGTGAAAATGTTAAGCATGTGTGGCGCTCACTGCACTCTTGTTCTTATGGTGGGCAGGAAGCTAGGATTTCAGAGTTTGCTCTTTGGTGCGGTTAATCAGCATGCTTCCACTGTGTAGTTACCTTCATAATGATACTGTTTAGCTTTAGCATAGTTGTCTGAGTTACATTTCTAACATGTCATAGCTTTGTAAATTCAAAAAAAATCAAAAATTCTTTTCATTTTGAAGAAGTTTAAAACTGCTGAAATGGACAAGAATTTGTGAAACTGCATTTAATTATAGTGAATGTTCACTGTAACATAAAACTTGTAACTATAATTGTAACTATGGAAATTGAGTTAAAAAATAATCCATGTACAAAATTACAAAATTGTAAATTGTTAAAAAGACTAAAGTCACAATCTCTTTTGAAGTAGAAAATGAGCATATACTCAGCAATAATCCATACAGTCCCCCTAAGTGAGCTTTAATCAGTACTGAGAAGGAGGAATTCCTCCAGTGTAAACAGAAATGATGCAATGATCATGTCGTGAAGAGAGTAAAAAATAATCCTAGTGAGATTGCAAGAAATAGAGTAGCTGTGAGAGTTCAGCATGTCTTGTTCTGTTGTCTTCTACCTTCTATGCCTTTCCCATCCTCCAGAATAGGGATTATATCATGTATTTATTAATCACAAGTTAACCAGATGGGAAGATCTTTCTAGGAATTCAAATATCAGCTTTGAAATATGTCACGTATACCCTTTCTACTTTGAGGAGCATTTTTCAGAAGGACTTTTTTCTTTTTGAGATAGAGTCTCCCTGTAGGCCCAGCTGGCCCAGAACTTGCTATGGAGACCAGGTTGGCCGCCATCTCACAGATCTGCCTGCCTCTGCCTCCCAAATGCTGGGATTATTCAGTAAACCTTTCTAAAGGCCCCTGTCCCATGGAACCTGAACACTAACGTAACATAGCCTCACCTCATGCTTGTTTCTTTATTCAGAGATGAGTAAGATCATGACTTTTTTTTTTTTTTTACTTTTTCAGAAGACACACCCCCCCGCACGCAAAAAAAAATATATATATATATATCAGTAAATCATTACCAAATATAAATCTTTATGTGTGGTTGCACAAAGAGGATAGATACAGGGAGATTAGATCAATCAGATGTAAAGACCTGGCATAAAATAACTACTGCCCTGTAGGGATTTTCACATCTACTTCATGAGTTAGATCTCTTCTTAGTTATTCTTTGATCAGCAGTGCTCACAAGTTCCTCTTTGACCCATGGTGTGTTCTGTTCTCTGTTGGCATTCTGAGATGCATTCAAAGGCTTACAACCTAAAGCCTCCTCCTTCTGTATTAGCTCCTTCCTTGGGTGTGGTCAGCACACAGGTGTCACAGGCTGTCTGGTAGTGGTCTGTGGGGTAAGGGGTCATCTTAAATGACCTGTCTTCTTCTGGCATCTAATTTTGTGTTGCACTACAGGTTTTTGCTGTGTTTTTCTGTCACTTGGGGAAGCAGGACATCTAAACATTTAGAATAAATAATCTTTCATTACTGAATATTAAGTGGTATTGCAGAAAATAGGAAGTCTTAAATCCTCCATTCCAATTTGCTTTCTTGTAAATCATTGATGCTTCCTATATCCAACTGTTTTATAATGTTTTAGGATTCTTTTTAGAACATAAAGATGATAGCTTTTTTAATACTCTTTGATCTAAATTAACTTCAGTCACATTTGAAAGTTTATTTCCATGGTTTTATAGCTAAAAGGACACTAAGGGGCAGCCTGTTATTTACTACTATTAAGACTACTCGGCAATTTAGATTAATTGAAAAGATACATTCCATGCTATCGCTAATATTTATGGCATGAAACATGAAATGCATTTAAAATTATGTATCAGAATGCTCTGCATGAGGGAGGCCAGGCTACAGGAGTGGGAAAATACTGCTTTAATGTCTGAGTGCTTTCAGTATGCTATGTCGAAATTAAGTAATTTCTGCTCAGTTCATGAGCTACAGTTTATTTTCTGTGAACGGTGAAAACAGTATCTCTGGCCATTATTTTTAAAAACATGGAATTTAAAATCTATGATAGTGTGAAAATTGATATGAGAGCTATGTCAATGTCAAGTTCAGGACCTTTCAAGTATTTTAGGACTATTCAAATACATTTATTTTTACAAAATTATTTAGAAATAGCCTGATCCGGCCATCTCACAGCTTTCCTCCCATGGGTCTCTACTGCTGTTGTAGATTGTTTGGTTTTTCTTGCCTATAGCAATATCATGTTCCATCTTTTCCAGCAAAAAGTGCTCTTTCCTTCAGTCTGAGTGTTTTTCCAAAGGGATAAGAAGAAATTAGGAACCAGAAAAGAAGTGATGTGTACTTTTTTCCCAATGTTTGTTTTTCTCTTTATTTTAATCTTCTGTCCATAAACAATGCATTACCTTCCTGGTCCCTTAGTTCATTGCATTTTTTTCTAAAATGAGAGGGAAAATGTGTTTGCCAATTAAATGCTGACTTGAAAACAGTAACTATGGCACTGTCTGAACATCTCATCAGTAATAGGGCGATGGCATTGCCTTCTTTCATGTTTGAGATGCATGCTTTTTCCTCTACTTGTAGGGTTCTATGGTGCAGCATCTGTGAGAGACAGCTTAAGCAGATAGCTGCTTCCTGCACCCAGATTTTCTGCTTTGAGCCTATTCCTAGAGCTTCTGCAACCTTGACATGGCTTTTAGTTTTGGTTTGAGGTTTGGGTTCTTTTGATTAATAACTGAATCCAAAATGTTACCTTTCAAGGACAAGAACCAGGAATGTTTTGGAGCCTCTGCTGTAACTTAGGCTTCATCTTGAATACCAGCCAGCAGGCCATTTTGCCAACTTGCAACCTGCTAAATTCTGTTACCTTGCCTCTGGGATGGGGTGCATTGCTTGCAAAGGATTCACCACTTCTGTAAAAAGCTTGTATCACTCCTCTGTGACCTCAGAAATACTTGCCATCTGTTTCTGATGAATTAATTAGCAGTCTTGAAATCTCCCTACCCCCAATGATTAATAGGAAGAAAAGAGAAAGACAGATGCATCTAGATTCATTAAAAGCATATTTATTCATATGTTTCTACATTTTCCTAGACAAAGGAGTATCATTTTAGAGAAAATGTTTGAGAACCTTCTTAAGTTAGGATGTTTTCAACAATCAAGGACATAGAAAGCAGAAGTAAGTTATATTCATTCTATGAGTTGTCTAGGTTTCCAGGAAGAAGTGTTTTACTTCTGAGAAAAACAGAGGTGCTAATGAGATATCAAACATCATCTTTCCAAATTTCCTTGTGGAATAAGTTAAAAATAGCCAATCATGTGGGTAATTTAACTATCATTGTTGCGAACACTCTTTCTTCCCAAATTTTCTACTATGCTTTAGAATTCTGTCACACTTAAATGTTAAATGAGATTACAGAGAAGCATAGTAAAATCTGGAACCAAGAACCAATAGCCGTTATTAAAGAAAACATTACTAAAACATTTTAGACAGTGCTGAGTGAGTTGATTATATTTAGATAATAAATGCTAGAGTAATTTTTTCTTTTGCTATTAGAGTAAATAAAATAAGTACCAGCAAGTTTTCTGATCCCTTGCCTTTGCTTTAGACAGAGCTCTTACGGGAGGCCCCATTGACTTTTACTCCTTGTATTAGAGAGAAGAATATCTTTTTCTTTTGAGACTTGACTCCATAGGAAGTTCTTACTCCACAGAAGAACTATGAATTTCACATTCTTTAGCTTCTTAATTTATTGGCTTTCCTCCATGTGCCTTACCTCTTTCAAGATGGCTCTGCCCAAATTAGCTTCATGTATACATTAAAGATAGGTTTTTCTCTTTCCGTACAAAATTAAGCCCTTCATTCTGGCCTGAGTGACTAATGCCACCACAAAAGTATATAGGGAGAGCTCTTAGTATCTTTCCTGGGGAAACAAGTATGTCTGTTATTTCCTCTCACCAGGGCTGATCCGTATGGTGGAGAGCAGTATATTGTTGCTTAGAAAACTTTCATAACATCAGGTGTTGTTGTCCCGTGTTCCTCACCGTGACGCTCTAAGTAGCGTAGCAACGTTACAACCTTCTCTCTTTCTTTCTCTCTTGTAAATCAGACCGAAGGGAGGAGCACTTTCACTTCCTTTATAGGATGGAATGTGGTGCACAGGGACTCCTTGTGGTGAGTAGACCCTGATTTTTCCTTCTATACTCTCAGCCAAATGGACATCAGTACACACAAGTACTGCTTATACTCCGAAAGCAGAAGTCTAGGCAGATGTAACTGTTTGAAGATGGAAGCATACTGGAAGTGGGATCCCCCTGTCCTTCACTAGTGTCCTCACTTTACTCTTAAAGCTTGCCCATGTTTATTCATGAAGGCTGTAACTACAGTTTTACCCAACATGAAAATCACCTACTAAGTAATCTTAATTACTTAATTACTTGTGGGTCTTACGACATGGCAGCAGATATTTCAGGCCATACCACAGTGGTCAGCTGAGCTTGCTTGCTTCCATATTAGCACCTTTTATTTTGCATTATTCCAAATATAAATATAGCTTTATAAAGCTGGTACTTCCATAATATACGATGAAACTTTTAAGATACAAGGAAAGATTTTAGTCATTCAACATAAGCACTAAGTAGTTATTTTTCTATGTGTCAGTCAAACCTAAAATTGAAAATGTTCAGTTTCCCAGTTAAGGAAAACATCTTGATCTTAGTCCTTTATTCCAATTAACTTTAAAAATTATAAAGGGACTTCTCTTTTAAAAATGTAAATCATATTAAATATTTTACTTTTTATTTCAGCAGTACTTAAATTTCATCTTCTCTCTTCCAATGTACATATGTTACAGTGGAGTAACTCACGCTGATTCCCTGGCATATTTCCTCAGTGACTTGAAATTAAGTCTGCAGGGACTCTCCCCTTGCTGCATTTGCCTCTTCCCTCCTGATCTTTCTGTACACTACCAGTGCATTGTTGACGAGGGGAAAGCCTACTCGGGATCATCTTTCTCTGCTGCATCATTCTGTTTCCATAAACCTAGGAGCACTTTGAAGCAGTTTGGAGATGCTTTAAACAGTAGATTGTGTGATCTGAAGTTGCCGCTTGCAGTACCCAGCAGAGGCACAGTGGGCACATTTGTGAGCACAGAAGGTTAAATTTGGGGACATAGAGAATTACTTTTTGTACAGGCAGTTTAGCTTGAATTTTTAAAGTTCTATCCTTTTTTAATCTTAAATTATGCAGAATATCTTATTTAGTCTTGTCCTGCTGTAACACATAATCAAACCACCTAATCTAAACTAAATTAGATAAATGCATTTTTCCATTTTGTCCATGTGCTAAGGATTTTCAGCATTTGCAAAAGGAATTGTAACTACCTTTTAACAGCCATTTAGAGCTCAGGACCTCAGCTGAAGGGTTACCCAGGAGCCAACTCTAAGATGACTGGTAGCAGTGTAGATAAGCTCCTCGGGGCGTTTGTGATGCTTACTGACAGTCATCCAGACATATCCCGGCAGAGGAGGAACAAACACTGTGATTGGTTCAAGTTGTTTTAATTAGGTAAACTGATTTGCCAGGTTAGGTTTTAGAGAGGTTGTGATGCATACAGATAACCTTAATAAGGTGCTGCTTGAGGAAGTTTTTTTGCAACTTTCCTTTTTCATTAACAGACATGTGAAAACAGACTTTCTTGTTAAGGGTCTGAAAGAAAGATTATTTTGTATTTGAATAATAATCCTTAATTTTGAAAATCCATAATCTCTGTAGTAGCCAGTTAAAATGTTAGCAATGCAGGATTTCGCCTGAGAAGCAGTACAGAGAGTGGGGCAGCCAAGGGCATCTGTTTTAACCTTATTTATGTATTTTAGAAACAAAGAACAAAATAGGTATATTTGTTTCATAACACAGTAAGTTTTGCAAATGGTAAAGAATATAGTATTACATTTTACTGACAGAAAGCAGTAAGAAGTTGATTCCTGTGAGTTTATTAGTTCAGTTTTTTAAAATCTTGAGACTTGATGGTTGTAGAGTCTGGCCTAGACTGTCATGGTTCTGATCCCTGTGTCACCATAGGGTGACTCACTCACCATACACCTGCAGGCATGCGCTCAGCAGCCCCAGCTTCGTCTGCAGAACTGGGATGCTGAAGATATATCTGTGAACTCTAAAATGAGTGCATGCAGCTTCCTAGAGTCAGTGCCTGCCACGTGGCAACCAAACATAACATGAGCGTTTTCTATAACAGCCTGGTTTAATCCTTGGTAAGGCAGACCTAAGTCAAAGTTGCTTACTATGGGTTATTATATTTTGACATACCATCTTGGTTCAAACATCATGGTGATATGTCATCTTGGTGTATCCAGTGTTTGGTAGCCCCTTTTTATCAATGACTTCTTTTTAACGTGCTCTTCCCTTGTAGAAAACCATATTGTTCCTTTGTTCTGAATATGGTTACCGTGAAATGCAATTGTACATACACCAAGAGTCCTTTATTACTTTGAGATCATGTAACTGAGCAGATAGATGCTCATCTAGTACAAAAACAGCATAGTTTTCTTCTCCAGTGGTTTTCAAAAATCATTTGGGGAACAATGGAATTGAATTAATACTATCCCACTTTTATATTCTTTTTTAGTACTTTTTAAATTTATTCTCTGATAATTTTATACATATGTACAATGTATCTTGATCATATCTACCTCAGCATCCCCCTCCCACTCTCCCCAAACCCCAACAATATGTGCCCCGCCCACTTTCATGTCTTTTTAAAAAACAACCCACTGAGTCCAATTAATGTTGCCCTCTGTCAGTAGCCACATACCCAAAGAAAATGGCCCCCACACACACCAGCAGCAGCTGTCAGTTGTCAGTGACTCCTCAGCTAGGAGTGGAGCAGCATGAGCCTCTCCCCTGTGCATTAGGCTGGATTATTGATTGGTTCGATCCTGTGTAGGGCTTGTGCAGGTAACCAGACCTGCTGTGCATTCACGAGTGCGACAGCTGTGTCATGTCCAAAACATTTCATAGCACTCTCCCCATTCTTCTCACAGTCTTTGTGCCCCTTCTTTCTAGGATGTTCCTTGAGACTTTGGGGTTTGGGTTTGATGCTGAGGTCTCATCCTTAGGGCACAGTTACTTATTCTTAGCACTTTGACCTGTTATGATTCTCTGCATTACTGCACTGACTGCTGCCCCTTAAAAAACAAAATCTATGGGTCTAAACATAAATATTTAGGAGGCAGTTTGACAACATGTCTGTTTAGCAAAACAAAAGTAGTGATTTGCCCCCAACACACACTAGGGACCTATAACCTCCCCAGCCATGGGCTTTTGATCAGGTTTACAGTACCAAGTGTGAATTCCCTCCTCTGAACTTGGCTTTGAGTCCAGTCAGAAAGCAGTCAGTTACTCCCATAACTGTCATGCTTGGGGTCAGTATTACAGTCTTGATCATTTGCTTTAATTCATAAAATATCATCTATATTTCTTAAATTCAAAGTCTCATCAGTCCTGTGTGGTTTTCCATATATGCTGAACTGTACCCACATGTATCAAGAGGAGAAACAGCACCCCACTTCTGAGGAAGCAGATGAGAGGCAGCCTCTCAGTTTGGTTCCTGGCCATCAGAGGGATGACAACCGTCCATAGCTCAGGAATGCAGGAATGTTCAACATGTCTTCTCCTCTTGATACTTGAATTAGAAATGGTACCTGCTGTGCTTAACTGAAAACCACCTCTCCCAGTCCCAGCCTTGTGTGGAGTATGGCAGGAAATCTCTGGATCATTGGGTAACCCTTATCAGAGCTCTGTGCTCTGGGCTGGGTGTATGGGAAATGGAAGATTAAGTTTACCCTGGCTTCCATGAGAATGGGGCCAGAGTTTATGTGGGAAGGAGGGGATTAGCATTAGAGAAAAGAAAAGATTACAGGTATAATGCTAGAGATTGTGTCCTCGATGCATTTCTGTCCAGAGCACTAAGTTCAGCTGCTAAGAAGAATCTCAGGTTTTTGTGCCTGTTGGAAGACATGTGATTTGACTCTTAACAAATCCCAGCCTGTTTCCTATTTAGGTGTACTAGAATGTCTTCCATCTACTTCTAACCCATCCTGGGCTTTGCCTTCCTTCAGACCTGCAGTATCCCATATTCTATCCGTAACTAGATCAACCAAATTAACAGTAACCTCATAGAAAGCAAGAGTGTAGTTCCGAAAGGGCAGCTCCCAGAGCTCTGCTATAGCTTCATAGTTACAGTAACAGTTTGAAAGACTTCATCATTCCATTGACCTGTGCTCTGGGTGTGGACCTGGGCTAGGAAAGAAGTGCAGGGAATGAGTAGTCAAGGAATACCAAGTGATAGGTCTGTGGCTGAGGCCAGGTGCCAGGTAGCAAATGAGTTCATCCTACACTGCTGCTTGGAATATTGTAATTGGTCTCAGAGTAAGAAATGATTTATTTATTAATTATGAATTTTATTTATAAACTAATTATTTTAGTTCATGTCACAGAGAACTAATTTCTATAATATGGATTGTCCTACAAGCCAGTACAAAAAAAGATACAAGAAAAGAATACATAGGAAATTTAAATAATTCTTAAATATATAAAAGAGTAGCACGGCCTTATAATCCTAGCTGTTTGGGAGATGGAGTTAGGATTGCATGACCTTCCTGAGCATCTTAATGAGACCTGTCTCAAATTTTTAAAAAGGGGGCAGGGTTTGTGGCTGGATGATAGAACACTTGCCTAGACTTAACAAGGCCATGGGTTTGATCACCAGTATGTCTGTCTGTCTGTCTGTCTGTCTGTCTCTCTCTCTCTCTCTTTCTTTTATATACACAGACACACACAACACATACAAAGTCTCCTGAGATAAATTAATGTTAGAACTCCCCTAGTTAACCATTCTCAACCAGTACAGTTGCAGAAATGCAAAACTTGGCCACATGTTTTGTGCTCCTGGGCCATAGGCTTTCCAGTCATGCTGCCAGCGGAAATGTAAATTGGCACAACTCCTACAGAGGGCGTATTGACTGTTTCTATCTAAATATCAAGTGAATATAACTTTTCATCTAGAATTTTAGGAATTTGACTCATAGACACATTTTCACTCATGGGACAACTTATATGTTGTGCTAGTTTGCACTAGTTGGAAGGACTGGAGTGGGCTGAAGAAATGATGGATGTATGTACCTGGGCTCTGTGTTGCCAGAAAGATGTACAACACACTAGTTGTATAGAAAGAAGCCTGCTGAGCCAGGATGAAAAGATGTTACAACATCAGCCTGTTGTTATTGCCTTTTATGCTAGTGTATATGCAGCAAAGATGACTGATTTTGAGAATACATAAAGTAAAACTCATATTTTCGTTGCTTGTGTGTTTCAGGGACAGACGTTTGCTTCAGCCTGCGCAGGTGTGTGACATTTTGAAGGGTGTCATCTTGGTAATCTGCTATTTCATGATGCACTATGTTGACTACTCCATGATGTATCACCTAATAAGAGGACAGTCTGTCATCAAACTCTACATCATCTACAACATGCTGGAGGTAAGGCCATTCACTCTCCTGTGTGGTCAGTCTGCCCCTGAATTGATGTGAATATTAATAACGTTTCCCAATTTTCAAGACAGGGTCTCCCTGTAGACCCAGCTGGCCTGGAATTTACTTTGCAGACCATTCTGACCTTAACCTCATAGAGATCCACCTGCCTCTGTCTCCTGAGTACTAGAGTGAAAGGCATGAGCCACCACGCCCAGCTCACATTTCCCAGTTTTTCTGTATACCTTCTTTCTTACTTTGTTCCCCTTTCTACTTCCTACCCCCAGCCCCCTTGGAAAACAGAATTTTGCTATGTGACTAAACCAGGCTCACTTCAGACTTGCTATATAGCCCAAACTGACTGACTGCAAACTCATCATCTTCCTGCCCTTGCCTCTCAAGTGCTGGTGTTATAGGCATGAGCCATCATGTCCAGCCCAGTACTTAGAATATATTTCACTTTTAAACAGTCAGCATGTGCAAATCTGCATTTGTGCAAAAGACAAATTCACTTACAAAATAACCTTTGCTTTATAGGCAGAATCCTAAACTTTTTAAATAGCCTACAGTATGTTATATGAATAAACAGTGAAATTCAAGTTGCCTTTTTCCCCCCTAATATGTTAATCAAGTGCTCTAGTGAGCTATGCCTGCCCCTTTTATTATTTTTTTTTTTCAGGATACACATAAGGTCTGTCTGTCTTTTAAATTACCTGTGAAGAGATATTCCCCACTGAGGGAACAGATGGAGTGATTGGGCAGCAGGCAGATCTCTGGGTTGCCTTGCTGTGATAGGCAAGGGCCTGCCATCTCTTCACAGAAGCCATGAACACCCCTGGATAACCTGGTTACTACTAAATTCAAGATCATGATGCTTTAAAACCAGTCTACCTCCCTGATTGTAGGCTTGTTGCTTGTGTATTTGTTTGCCCCATCAGGTAGGTTGGAGAAGTGGCTGTGAGTGAGTCTGTGCATAGCAAATGTCAGGCACATGATGAGATCTCCCTAAGGGAGAGATGGCAAATGGCAAGGACGTCCTGCCTGCCAAACAGTGTCTTAGATCTTGGAGATACAGAGATGAACAAGCCGACTCTGGTAAAGCTAAGGGGAGACAGACAATGAAAAAGGAGGTGTTAGGAAATGAAAGAGGGCGTAATGACAAGGAACAAAGACCATGGAGCCACCAGAGACTAGGCAGTCTGGGAAAGGCTCTCCTTGGAAGTGGGGTTCCCCCAGCTCCTAAATGATAGAAGCCTCCTTTCTCACTCTTAATGTGCCTCTATGTTACACTGAATTTAAAGAGGTCAGAACTTCTTATACCTTTAAAACGTGAATCTGCATATTATATTCTTTAATAAATTTCAAATAGTCTACAACTGCATTATTTATAAGTGTTGGGTATGTGTAGACTGAGTCAGATGATATATTTATCCTGAAAACTTTAAATTTGAATCCTGAGTTTAAAATGCTAAAACCAGAGGAACCCTGTTTCTATGTACCTATCTCATCTCATGTTTGCCACTTTATATGACATCCATTTTAACAAAGAGCTACTTCAACAAAATCTAATTTGAAGCCTATGCGTGTTGATAGCTCAGCACATTCCAGGGAATAAGCCTGAATGAGTAAGTAAGCAGGATCCTATTCTTCTGTCACTTACTTTCTATGAGACTTTAAAAATCAGGTCCAGCTCTCTGACCCGCAGGCCTCTCTCCAGGGTAAGTCAGTTGTGCCCTCCACACCTTGATTCACCCAGCCTCATTTACCCTCCCATCTCTCCTGCCCGTCTCTCCTGGGTCCTGTCCCATTCCTTGTCTTGGCGCCCCAGACACCTGGGGAACCACCACTGCTTCCTGATCCTTTGCATTCAGACCAACCCAGTTCCTTCTCAGGTCCCCAGGAGCACTCTGGGCCTGGCCTCGCCCTCACCTCCCCCTGCTTCCCTGGGCCTGCAAGACCAGCAGGCCTCTCCCACCCACAGGCCTCTCTCCAGGGTAAGTTGATCGCACCCTCTGCACCTTGACTCCCGCAGCTTCATTCACCCTCCCATCTCCCCTGCCTGTATCTCCTCTGGCCTGGGTACTGTCCCATTCCTTGTCTTGGCACCCCAGACACCTGGGGAACCACCACTGCTTCCTGATCCTTTGCATCCAGACCAACCCAGCTCCTCAGTGTAGTCCCCAGGAGCCCTTGGGGCCGCTTCCCACCCCCATCTGCCTTTGCAACTCTGGGTGGCACAGCCACTAGCTGCCCTAGACCAGCATCTTTCCTCAGCCTGGCTCCCAGGCCAGTCCAAGCCCCAAATTCCTGAGGCCAAAATCGTTCCTGGAGGGATCCAGACCTTAGGAGAGAGCCTGAAAAAATCTGACCAACATCTGACTTAAACTTAGAGAAACCAGCTTTTCATGCCCCAAAAGTAAACGACAAAGACACATGAAGTTCACAAAAAAAGCAGACCTAAACTTCAAGGCTTGAATCTTACACAAGAATCAGAAACTACAAAAGAAATCCACATGTTGAAATCCCAGAGAAAAAATAATAACATAAAAAACCAAAATACAATATCCCCACCAAATACCAATAGTCCTCTAGAGGAGTACAATGAGAGCCCCCTAGAGATAATGCAGGACATGGAACTCAAAAGAACAATTATAAACATGATAAAGAAATGCAGTGAATCTAAATAACACACAAATCAAAGAACTGAGGAAGATAGGGATAAACTTCTGAAAGAATTAAGAAAAGAGTTAGAAATATTGAAGAATACTCAGGCTGAAATGAAGAAGGAAGTAAAACACTCAGTAAGCCAATTAGAAATGACAGAAGAAAGCCTCAGCAATAGGATGAATGAAATGGAAAACAGTATCAAGACTGGAAGATAAAGTGGACGAACTAGACCACTCAAGCAAAGATTATGAAAAATTTAAGAAATCACAAGAATGGAATATGCAGGAATTGTGTGACACCATAAAAAGACCAAACTTACAAATCATAGGCATAAAGGAAGATAAGAATCCCAAGATAATTGCACAGACCAGATCGTCAACATAATCATAGAAGAAAATTTCCCAAAATTAAAGAAAGACATTCCCATGCAAATACAATAAACATCTGGAACACACCAAACAGACAGGACCAGAAAAGAAACTCTCCTCAGCACATCATAGTAAAAACACTAAATGTGCAAAACATAGAGACAATACAGAAAGCTACAAAAGAGAAACAATAAGTCACATATAAAGGAAAACCCATTACGATTACAGCTGACTTTTCAGTGCAAACTATGAAATCCAGAAGAACCTGGACCAAAGTATTTCCAGTTTTAAATGATCGCAGATGCCAACCCAAATTACTACACCCAGCCAAAATGGCTATTATAGTTGAAGGGGAAAGAAAAATCTTCCATAACATAAATAGGCTGA
>NW_008331789.1:4041082-4042708 GCF_000622305.1 Nannospalax galili
TACGTGAATGGATTAAGGGAAAAAACCCATCTTTTTGTTGTCTGCAAGAAACTCATCTCACTTTCAGGGACAGATACTATCTTAAAGTGAAAGAATAGAAAAAAATATACCAAGCAAATGGTAATAAGAAAAAAGCAGGCATAGCAATTCTAATATCTGACAAAATAGACTAAGACTAATCAGAAGAGATAAAGAGGGCCACTTCATTCTGATCAAAGGAACAATAAATCAAGATGTTACAGTCATGAACGGAATATTCACCAAACTCTGGTGCACCCAACTTCATAAAAACAACACTACAGGACTTTAAGACCCAGATTAATCCCAACTCATTAATAGTAAGGGACTTCAATACCCCACTGTCTCCATTAGATAGGTCAATAGGACAGAGAATTAACAGACATCTGAATTAAAAAATACCGTATATCAAATGAATTTAACAGACATCTACTGAGTATTCCAACCAAGCACATACTTTCTACTCAGCACCCCATGGAACCTTCTCCAAAATCGACCATATACTGGGGCACAAAACAAACCAACAAATACAAAAAGATTGAAATAATTCCATGCATTCTATCAGACCACAGTGCAATAAAGCTTACAATCAACACCCGAAGAAGCCCTAATCACCACATGAACACATGGAGATTAAAGAACACACTCCTGAATGATGAATGGGTCAAAAGAGAAATTAAGAAAGAAATAAAAGTATTCCTGGAACTAAATGAAAAGGACAATACAACACAACAAAATCTCTGGGACACATTGAAAGCAGTCCTTAGAGGGAAGTTTATAGTTCTAAGTGCCTATATAAAAAATCAGAAAGAACACAAATAAATGACTTAACATTGCAACTCAAGACACTTGAAAAACAACAATAAATGAAACCCAAACCCAGCAGACAAGAAGAAATAACAAAAAACCAAGGCAGAAATTAAGGAAATTGAAATAAAACAATACAAAGAATCAACGAATCCAAGAGCTGGTACTTTGAAAAGATAAACAAGATTGACAGACTGCTAGCCCGGGTATCCAAAAGAAAGAAAGAGCACCTCCAAATCTGCCGGTGCCAGCTGGCCAAGATGGACAATACCTGAAAGGGGGAGTGAGTATTGAAAGAAAAAAACCAGAGACAGAGAAAAGATACTTGGGAGGACTGTCAGTAGAGACTGCAGCCCCGGTTTATTTTAGCTCCGCCTTTTTATACAGTAGGACATTAGAGCTAGCCACCATTTGCTTAACTCAATTAGCTTCAACAGCTGTTTTTCCCACCTGTATCTGAGGGTCAAGGAGCAGTCAAATACTTGTTGTGAACTCCACTGTATAAACACATTCCTCCTGACTTAGCAGATTAGGTACTGGTGTGCAAAGCACAACCTCTAAGTAAACAAGCAAGCCTGCCACAGCTCAGTGTACATAATGGATTAATAGCTCCCAACATCTCCCCCTTTTTTATTTTTTATAACCCCAGATTATGCTATATCCAGGACAGAAGGACCGTGCCTGTCTTAGGTTGTCTTCTGCTAGAGCAAAGCCTTACCCATCATCGGCATGTAGCTTCCATCAGCTACGCCCTGTCTTAGGTTGACCTTCTTCCAGAAGATCTTACCCGTCTTTGACTAC
>NW_008331789.1:4042819-4047893 GCF_000622305.1 Nannospalax galili
CAGGAAGAAAAGCATGCCAAGTCCTGTTAAAACCACTCACAATGGAAGTGATAGAGGACCACAATGGTAAAGTGGCTCTCAACCTTTTTAGAATATCTGCTGCTGCTTACAGGGTGGAAATGCTTGTGGAGAATTTTTTTTTCTCTACTCTATTATCTCTTGGCAATAACACTTTGACATTGGTACAGTATCCACCTCGTCCCACGAGCACACAGTCATCTACTTCTACACACCCAGACTTATCATTTTTAACAAAACAAATAGGCAACCCGCTTCCTGATCCCAAATAATAAAAATTCGTCACCACTTGCATCATCAGGAGTTTTGAAGCAGGCTGAGCAATTAATCGAGAGTCATTTACAGTCACTACTATCTCTTTTTCCTCCATATCGTGGGGTACAATATTGTGGATCAGGAAAATAAGGCCAGTATAACTCAGTCAAGATCACTTGCAGGAACATCATCGTCAGCCACGTTTGCCGCCTCATCATTCTTTTCCACTTTTCTTTCTGGTGCTCATCTGGCGAACCTCACCAGTGTTTCCAGCAGCCACCTGGCTCCATCCACGTCCTGCGGAAAAACACAAACATGCCCTCTTCTCCATGTCATTACAGGGTCGGGGCCATTCCATTGTCCAGTTAAAGGATCTTTCCACCTGACTTGGGCGTAGGTATCCCGTGACTGAGGGTGCCACATTCTGTCTGCTGCAGAGTGGTCATTTTTATCCAAACTCAAAAAATTTAAAATGAAAAGAGTATGATGTAAAAGATTACTTGGTGTCTGGGGATATAACTCCCCATTTTTTATTTTTTGTAATTGTGTTTTTAAAGCACCATGCACTTTTTCCACTATACCTTGTCCTTGTGGGTTACACGGTATCCCAGTTCTATGCTCAATGTCCAATTGCAAACAGAAACACTGGAACCCCTGACTGGTGTAGCCAGAGCCATTACCCGTTTTTATAATGTTAGCTATCCCAGCTATGGAAAAGCAAGTCAAGCAATGAGTTATAACATTTTTTGTGGCTTCCCCTGTTTGCGCAGTAGCCATAATAAAGCCAGAAAATGTGTCTATTGTAACATGTACATACCTTTGCCTGCCAAAATCCACAACATGAGTAATGTCCATTTGCCACAGTTGGTTAGGCTTCAGCCCTCTAGGATTAACCCCATAATGAGGAACAATTTGTGTTTGAGGACAAGATGAGCATTGTCGCACAATTTGTCTTGCAGCTTCCTTAGTAATATGAAATTGTTTTCTCAAACTTTGGCTATTTTGGTGATGAATGGCATGAGATGGCTTTATCCACCAAGGCATTCCCCAAAGCTAATGGCCCAGGAAGACCACTGTGCGCTCTGAGATGTCCTATATAGCAAGGATATTTTCTAGATTTAATACTATTTTGCACATGTCTTAACAGCAAACAAATTTGAACATTCCTCATTTCAATAAAAGACACTGTTTCAATTTCCTGTAGAGCTCGAGCTACATAATGACTATCTGTATGGAGATTGAAGGGTGTTGAGTCCAGAAGCTGAACACTGCAGCTACAGCGTGAAGTTCCACTATCTGTGCTGAAGCAGGGGAAGTTTGAAGAGAATAACTTTGCCCATAAATCACATAAGCTGCATGTCCATTAGAAGAACCATCAGTAAATACCGTCATAGCCTGGGGGATGGGACTAATCTTAACTATCTTTGGAAATACCAACTCACGTGTATTAGCAAATTGTAATAATTTATCCTTGGGATAAATTTGCAATTTATCTATATAATTTGCAAATGCGATTGCCCATGAATTTACATTTTGAAACAACCATAGCAATTGCACCTTAGTGTAAGGAACAATAATTTGAGCAGGCTCGGCTCCAAAGTACCGACACAATTCAGTACGTAATTGTTGGACCAAGGCCGCTACAACTTCATAATAAGGATTAATTACTTTGACTGGAGATACTGGTAGATGCCCCCAAAGAAGAGGGCCATCCTGCCAGAGTACAGCTGTAGGGGTGTGAGTGGTCACTGGAAGATGCCATCCTGCCAGAGTACAGCTGTAGGGGTGTGAGTGGTAGAAAAAACACAACCCATCCAGGGCCAACTATAATCTACATAGGTAATTTGTTGCTGTTCAATAGTATTTTCTACTAACTGTAAAGCTTGAAGAGCATCAGGAGTAATTATCCTGTTAGAGTTGGGATCCGAATCTCCTTTTAACACATCAAATAAAGACTTCAATTCCCCCATGGTAAGCCTCAGATGGGGACGAAGCCCATTTATGTCTCCTAACAACCTTTGAAAATCATTTAACATTCTTAAATTATCCTTCTTAATTTGTGTTTTTTGAGGTTTAATTTCTTTGGGATACAGCAGTTTTCCTAGATAACTGAATGCAGCTTCCTTTTGTACTTTCTCAGGGGCAATAACTAACCCATAACTTTTCAATCCCTTCTGCAAGACCCCATAGGTGGATAATAGTAGTCCTCGAGTTTGTGAGCTAGAACAGAAGTATATCATCCATATACTGAACAATATATACTTCAGTATATAGATACCTAGTCTGTGCACAAATTTTTGACATAAGGTAGGACTGTTGGCCATTCCTTGAGGTAGAACTTTCCAATGACACCTTTTCATAGGCTCCTTAAAATTTATGGAAGGCACACTAAATGCAAATCTCTTGAAATCTTGAGGAGCCAAGGGAATAGTGTAAAAGCAATCTTTTAAGTCCAAGATAATTTTAAAGGTGTCCTATGGAATAGCAGAAGGAATAGGCAAACCAGGCTGCAATGCACCCATCAGTTCCATTGTTTTATTGACTTCTCTCAAATCTTGTAACAATCTCCATTTGCCTGACCTTTTCTTAACCACAAAAATAGAATTCCAGGGTGAATTAGAAGGTTCGATATGTCTGCTATGGAGCTGTTCCTGCACTAACTGCTCAGCGGCTTTTATTTTTTTCCTGGGTAAGAGGCCATTGATCCACCCATACTGGCTTTTTGGATTCCCATGTTAGAGCATCAACATGAGGTGCAGGTTGTTGAATGGCCTCTGTTAAAAATATCCTAGCCCTTTTGTAACGAATTTTTGACACATTTGTAACTGTGCCTGAATTCCCTGCCCTTTTCTTCCTAGTCCAGCTTGCAGAAGCATTCCTTAAACATTTGCTACGAAACCTGTTCATTGGGGCTATACAAATAAACTCCCATCTTACTCATCACATCCCTCCCCCAAAGATTGATGGGCAACCCCTTCACAATGTAGGGAGTAAAATAACATTTATGTCCCTCCAGGTTCTTCCAATGTGGCTCATCACTACTTTGATATGGACTCTGACTTTGCGCTATGCCCTACAAATTTGTCATGGAGGTATGCTTTGGCCAGGCTGAGGGCCATTGTCCTTCTGAAATTACAGATACATCCGCCCCAGTGTCCAAAAGTCCTTTAAATCTTTTCCCATTAATAGTTAGCTCCAACTCAGGTCATTGTTGACCGATAGCTTGAAGCCAATAAACATCAGAGGAACCAAAACCACCTCTATGTTGCTTTTTACCATTATTGCAACTGTGAACCAGAGGGAGCAGGAGCAACTGTGCCAATCTTTGTCCTGACTGTACTACAGCAATTCCTGAGGGGAACTGAGTCATATAATTTCACCTTGGTAGTCTGAATCTATCACTCCAGGAGCTATCAGAATTCCTTTTATGGTGACCCTACTTCTTCCTAATACCAATCCCACCGTTCCTTTTGACAATGGCCTATACACTCCTGTAGGTATGCCTTGCATTCCCATGTCAGGTGTTAATACTGTGTAGGTGGAGGCACTGAGGTCCAGTCCTGTGCTTCCTGGAGTGGCCCTGAAGAGGTCTTGAATGGATTTCCCTGGTGGGGAATGAGTGTTTGGAACACCCCATAACATTGTTTCGGGTCCTGGGGCTGGCCCCACTCCCCTTTTCCCTGTGGAAGCAAGTTCCCCATAACATCCTTTTTGATTTGCATTCGGCTCCTGACACACTGTGAACCAGAGGGAGCAGGAGCAATTGTGCCAATCTTTGACATGACTGTATTACAGCAATTCCTAAGGAGGAACGAGTCATAATCTTGATTTCACCTTGATAGTCTGAATCTATCACTCCAGGAGCTACCAGAATTCCCTTCATGGTAACACTACTTCTTCCTAATACTAATCCCACCATTCCTTTTGGCAACGGCCCATACAATCCCTGAAGATATGGCTTGCATTCACATGTCAGGGGTTGTATTAATACTGTGTAGGTGGAGGCACTGAGGTCCAGTCCTGTGCTTCCTGGGGTGGCCTTGAAGAAGTCTTGAATGGATTTCCCTGCTGGAGGATGAGTGTCTGGAGTGCCCCATAACAATGTTTTGGGACCTGGGGCTGGCCCTGCTCCCCATTTCCCTGCGGAAGCAAGTTCCCCATAACATCCTTTTTTGATTTGCATTCATTAGTCCAATGCTTCCCTCATTTACAACAGGGACATAAGCCTGGCTCTTTATTTCCCTGACCTCCTCTCTGCTTATTAGGGCACTGTTTCGCTTGATGTCCCAACTGGCCACATCCGAAGCAGCTCCCCCCAGGTCCAGCCACACGTCCTTTTGACCCTTTTGTTTGTTGAAAAACTATCTCCTGAATAGGCTTTCCCTGCCATGCTGCAGCCATGGCTACTCCTTGGATGTAAGATGGCCCAATATCAGAACATAATCATATAGTCTGATAAATCACCTTTCTTTCTAAAAGGCCTAATAGCAACTTGACAGGCTCCATTGGCATTCTCAAACGCAAGCTGTTTCACTAAAAGTAAACCTGCTTCACTGTTCCCAGCAAGTGAACGGCAGTTTGCAGTAATCGAGCCACAAAATCCTGATATGGCTCATCCAGACCTTGCCTGATCTTAGACAAATCCTCAGTCTGCCTACCACTAGACGGCAATTTATACCAGGCTCTTCTGGCTGCAGCAATGATCTGCACATAGGCAGCAACATTGTACTGCAACTGCTGAGCAGTATCCCTATATTGTCCTTCACCAGCTAACATATCAAAATCTATGGGAATATTCTGC
>NW_008331789.1:4048105-4050763 GCF_000622305.1 Nannospalax galili
CATACATGCCCTCTTCTCCATATCAATACAGGGTCGGGGCCATTCCATTGTCCAGTTGAAGGATCCTTCCTTTGCTCCTCGGGTGGAAGCATATTCCTTACAAAAACCGAGTGACTGTTTCCTTGCCCCATCTTCTCCCAAGATAAATACTCACCGCTCCCCAATCTTACCGAGTGCACTCACTTCACTTCTCCAGCGGTGTGGTGTCCTTCCTTTTTCCCCTACTTTTCAGGTCCCTGTTCCGGGCGCCACTTGCTGGTGCCAGCCTGCCAAGACGGACAGTACCTGAAATGGGGAGTGAGGATTGAAAGAAAAAACAAGAGACAGAGAAAAGATACTTGGGAGGACTGTCAGTAGAGACTGCAGCCCCGGTTTATTTTAGCTCCGCCTTTTTATACAGTAGGACATTAGAGCTAGCTTCAACAGCTGTTTTTCCACCTGTCTCTGAGGATCAAGGAGTGGTCAGATACTTGTTGTGAACTCCACCATTTAACCATCTTCCCTAAATTATAAACACATTCCTCCTGACTTGGCAGATTAGGTACTGGTATGCAAAACACAAACTCTAAGTAAACAAGCAAGCCTGCCACAGCTCAATGTACATAATGGATTAATAGATCCCAAAACAAATCAACAAAATCAGAGATGAAAGGGGAAACATCACAACAGACACCCCTATTCATAGACTACCTGAAGAACAGTAGATTTATGGAAGGGCCCAGTATCCCACTTGTTTCTAGCAATCCCAGAATGTCCCTACCCACTTCTGGGCAGAGATTTATTGTCAAAAATGAGGGCACAGATCCACTTCACAGCTAAAGGAGCCACCCTGCTTCACAACAGGGCACTGGTTTAGGTTCTAGTCACCAACGACCTGACATAAGGAGCCGATCCAACCAAACTCTGATATATCAGATTGGCTCCAAAAATTTCCCCAAGCCTGGGCAGAAACAGGGGGTATGGGTCTGGCAAGACACAGGCCTCCTGTGTATGTTGAACTCAAAGCAGGGGCGGACCCTGTTAAAGTGCACCAGTATCCTATGCCCCTAGAGGCAAAACGTGGAATTACTCCACATATCAGAAGATTAATGGAACTAGGGGTGCTGAGAATGACCCGGTCTGCCTGGAACACCCCACTCCTGCCTGTCAAAAAGCCCCAATCTGGGGACTATAGACTGGTACAAGATTTGAGGGAGGTGAAGAAGAGAGTCATTGACATTCATCCCACTGTCGCCAACCCATATACATTGCTCACTACCCAATGGTATACAGTTCTGGACCTCAAGGACGCCTTCTTCAGCCTGCCACTAGAAGCAATAAGACAAAAACAGGAAATTAAAGGAGTAATAATTGGAAAAGAAAAGATTAAATTATCCCTTTTTGCAGATGATACGATATATTTAAGAGATGCCAAAAATTCCACCAGAAAACTCCTAACATGTTCAGTAAAGTGGCAGGTTACAAAATTAACCTACAAAAGTCTGTAGCCTTTCTATAAACAAATAACAAGCAATCAGAGAAAGAGCACATGGAGACACTCCCCTTCACAATAGCTGCAAACAAAATAATAATAATATATCTTGGATTAAACCTGACCAAAGACATTAAAGAGCTCTACAATGAAAATTTTAAATCTTTAAAGAGATTGAGGAAGACATCAGAAGATGGAAGGACCTCATGGATTGGAAGAATTAATATTGTGTAAATGACCATCCTACCAAAACTCATTTATAGATTCAATACAATGCCAATCAAAATCCCCATGACATTTTTCACAAAATTGGAAAACACCATCCTAAGATTCATATGGATGCACAAAAGACCTCAGATAGCCAAAGCAACCCTGAGCACTAAGAACAATGCCAGGAAGATTACTATACAGAATTGTAAGCTGTATTACACAGCTGTAGTCATAAAAACAACATGTTACTGGCACAAAAATAGATCATAGGTCAAAGGAACAAAATTGAAAACCCAAATATCAGTAAATGCAATTTCAGCTACCTAATATTTGACAAAGGGGCCAAGAATATTCACTGGAGAAAAGAGCATGTTCAGCAAATGGTGCTGGCAAAACTGGATCTCCACCTGTAGAATGAAACTAAACCCTTATCTTTCACCCTGCACAAAAGTTCCAACTGGATCAAAGACCTCAATGTAAAGCCTGAAACTCTGAAACTGTTAGAAAACATTGGCAAAAACCTACAAGATATAGGTGTAGGAAAGGATTTTCTAAACCGGACATCAATTGCTCAGGAAACAAGGGCAAGAAATAACAAATGCGACCTCATTAAACTAAAAAGCTTCTGCACATCAAAGGAGGCAACCAAGGAAGCAAACAGAAAATCCACAGAATGGGAGACCACAGATTGGGAGAAAATCTTCACCAGCAACACATCTGACAGAGGTTTAATATATTCTGTATAACAAACTCAAAAAGCAGAGAATCAAAACAAGAAGCAACCCAATTAAAGGATGGGCTAAGGAGCTGAATAGGAGTTCTCAAAAGAAGTAAAGATGGCTATGAAGCATCTTAAAAGGTGTTCAACATCACTAGTAATTAGGGAAATGCAGATTAAAACCACTTTAAAATTTCATCTAATCCATGTCAGACTGGCTAAGATCAAGAGAGCAAATGATACCAAATGTTGGAGAGGA
>NW_008331789.1:4051138-4082696 GCF_000622305.1 Nannospalax galili
CACAAAAAAATCGACATACGTTCTTCCTCATATGTGGATCCTAGAACCAAACCCTGATATGTGAGTATGTATCCAGACATAACTACAGGAACCAGGATAATGGAAAGGAACCTGGGAGGTAAAGGAAAAGAAAGAACCTGAAAGAGAAGAACAGTAGGAAATAGGCATTAATAAGGGAGATATGGATAAAAATGGGGTTATTTTAAGGGATGGGGGAGGGAAGGGTATACAAGGAACCTAGGGGATAAAGGGAAAGAAGGAGCTCAAGAGAGGTAGGACCATAGGAGAAGGGTATTAGTAAGGGAGAAGGGGGAAATGGGGGCACCTTAAGTGGGAAAACCATGATGGAGGGGTGAGACAGTGCAAGGGATAAATAATGCCTAGATAGTTTTAAAAACCAGAGGGAACCATATTACCCCAACAACCTACAGATGAATTATACATAGCACATCAAGAAATATATGTCTAGGTGAGGTTTATCTGAGAACAATTGGTCTTTGCCCAAGATTTGTCTACATGACACACAGTAATTAAAAGTACCAGATTGATGGAACTAACCTTCTTGGGTGTTTAACAGACATACTTTGAGGCCTATATTAATTTGGTCAGAGGGACAAAAAGGACACTTTTTGCTCCTTGCCCTCCTAGGTTGATTAGTTCTGGGGGACTATGAGCATCTCTCAAAATGTCCTATAATGGTGGTGGGTCACCTGTCCTCTTGATCAAGGAGGCGACCATTGACTTATCTTCACATAGGCAGAACTGGGAAAAGAAAGGAGCCAGGGGCTCTTCCCAAGCCCATGTAACTCCTGAGGAACAGATCCTCAAATGACCTTAAGAGTAAAAATAAATTGGTTTATCTGGTCCAACTGTATGACCTTAAACACCCCAAAGGAAAGTATAACCAAAGATTAAAGGGGCCAATATAATTTCTTAAGAGTCCATATGCATAGCTAAAGGCTGCATAAAAAGCAACTATGCCAAATAGGAGATAACGTTCTTTTGAGTTCTTTGCCAGGGTGGCCTAACGGACTCCCAGATAATAACCCAGCATAGAGCTGGGAAAATGAACAGCAGATCCCCATCTTATCTAAAGAAATATTGACAACTGATTGCTGCTAGATGAGGAACAGCTGACCTTCCTAAAACAGACTTCTAGATAGGCTGACTATATTCACCAGATGGACAAGTAGTGGGGATCAGCTGGGGATGCCAACAACACAGCGAACAGTAGCACGGATATCACAGTATAAGGGCTCTAGTGGGGGCAGGGAGGCTATGGCAGTGTGCCATATGGGAAGTGAGTATATAGTTGAATAACATGGTTTGGGATGTTCTGTGTGATATACACACAAAAAGAAAATCAAATTTTTACCAAAATGTATTACATTTGGGGGCAGGGAGGCTATGGGAGTGTGCCATATGAGAAGTGAGTATATAGTTGAATAAGATGGTTTGGGATGTTCTGTGTGATATACACACAAAAAGAAAATCAAATTTTTACCAAAATGTATTACATTTGAGGAGGAAGCATGGAAATTTACATCATGTTATTAATAGAGGTGATAAACATTACCATTGAAATCTGCCAGATGACTTTATAGACATACAAGTGCCAAGGATCCAAATGCAAACGATTACGACTAATAATAGATACATACAGATTAGAGACGCATGCACCATCATCTCAGTGTTAGTCCTGCACGGAACAATACATTCGAAAATGAAATGGAGATCTTTTTTAAGGTTAAAAACTCATTCAATTTTATGTCTTACAGGGCTTATACTGAGTTCAGTATTGTATAACTGTATTAATTCAATTGTGAACCTAGAAACTTACAGCTCCTTGTGAAAGAGACGTACTCTTGCTCTGGAGTGTGTTACTGAATATGTTAAAGCTGTAGTGAAATGCTTCTTCTAATCATGTACTTATTAAAAATTTAAAAAAAATCAGGTCCAATGTTTGACTTCATCTGACTTGTAATTAAATATTAAGTGAGCTGTGAGGAGCATCTTTGCATTCTTTCTCTGTAGGTTGCCGATCGTCTCTTTTCGTCGTTTGGACAAGATATATTAGATGCTCTCTACTGGACGGCCACAGAACCTAAGGAAAGGAAAAGAGCACACATCGGCGTGATCCCTCACTTCTTCATGGCCGTTCTCTATGTCTGTATCCTTCCAGGCTGGGCATTGCAGTCAGTGCAGACTAGGTCTATTTTCTTTACCGACCTCACAGATTTAACCCTGTCTTTATGTGCGTGTATTTACTGAAGATTAACATGAAATCACCGATTCCTGTTGAGACATTGGTTGTAACAGTAATTATAGAATTAGTTTTAGAGCCTCTGCTGTGCACAGCTCGTTTTTCTTATTGTCACTGATTATGAGGACAGATTCTGTTGAAAGGTGGTATGTGTCTATACTTACATTCATAGAGAGCTATGACTCTGCCATGCTTAAAGTTTTTCTTACAGTTATTTTTAAATTTATGAATTGATAAATTTAAGAGATTGTGTTTTTGTCTCTTGCTTGAAGTTTTTTTTTAGAAGAATAAGTGCCTTATAATATGTGGGTGTTTGTATATCCGCACATGTCTGTTTATACACACGTGCATACCTACTCATGAGTTCCTTAAGAAACAGGGACTCTTTCACAGGAATGTATCTTTTTCTTACTATCAGTGACACTTTGAAGAAATCTGGTTAGTACTTGGGAAATTAAAGGACTAGGTGGGTCAGTAACTGTAAGTGTAGATTCTTGTTCTCATTTTAGTGAACAAAGAGAAATTATTCCACATGTAATATGATAAAATTCTCCATGACATGTGAAGAAGAATCTTTATTTTTAGGTGTTTCTTACTGTTCTAAAATTCCGTTATTGCTTGAAAACCAACTCCACACTAGCTAACTTTTATTTTGTGTTCTTTTTTAAACTTCTTTCATGATCATAATTACTTCCATTTATGTAATGCCTAATACTTTTTTTTGGTGTCTTTTTGAGACAGGGTCTCCCTGTAGGTCTGAAACTCACTGTAAAGATCAGGCTGGTCTCAGTCTTATAGGGGTGCGCCTGCCTCTGCTTCCCAAGTACTGGGATTAAAGGAGCCCAACCTCCACGCCTGGCTGAGGGCCTAACTCTTAAGCACTATGACAAGTACACTACAGAAAAACAGAGCTACTGTGTTCAAAAGGACTCATGTCCTAAGTATATTGGTGTTCTGGGGTTCATTTCTACTTTTGTCTGTGTCATATGGATTGCATACATCTTATCAAATGTTACCAAAAAGACAATAGGGAAATTATGGTAATAAGAAAATGTATCAGATTTGGTTTAGAAAATATCATTTTCCTCATATTCACTTTGAGAATTTCTTGGCATTACCTTGTTTTCCCTTGACCTTCTCGCAGTTCTGCATGCAATTCTCATAATGGTTCAAGCGACAACTCTCAACGTAGCCTTTAACTCACACAATAAGTCACTGCTCACTATCATGATGTCCAATAATGTAAGTAGGAGATTTATTTTCTCTTTTGAGATAGAAAGGCACTTTAGTGGTAATACTGTGAATGAGATGAAATTCTTTGTTCTGTGTTATTCTCTAGGAAGTTTTCTATGGAGCAAGTCAATTTTTAGAACTGTTACAGGATAAAGATGATATTTCTGTTTACTGTTTCAGTTTGTTGAAATTAAAGGAAGTGTTTTCAAGAAGTTTGAAAAGAACAATCTCTTTCAAATGTCAAATAGCGGTAAGTACAGATAGATTCTACTTATAGCTCTAATCAAAGTTCATTAAAAATGGCTCAGCATAAACAAATGTTGAATAACATTTTAATAAAAATAGTTGTATTTTCTAAAACACATTAATGCTTAGTGAAAAGAGCTTTTGATTTCCAATGAGTAGTGGTAAAACTTCTGAATAAAGGTTAACCAGAAGAACTTCAATCCCTCTCCTCCTCCCAAAACATTAATTCAAAGTGGTTCATTACCAAAAGCATAAATCCTAAATTTTTAAAATATAGGAGGATATATTTATAAGTCTTGTATAGGCAAACATTTTTTAGATTCTGCACCCAAAAAGCACTAACCATAAGAATAAATAAATAAATTGAATTTCAAAATAAAAAAAATCTATGCTCATTAAAAACGAAAAGGAAAACCTTATTTACACTAAGAGAAAAAAGTTGAAATACATAGGTCTGACAAAGAAGTTTTTGGTCCCTGAATATATATTGCAAATTCTGTCAAGTAATTATTAAAGGGTAATCTAATTTAGAAATGGAAGAAAGGCTTGACCATTTCACAAATGAAAATGTCTGAGTGGCCAGTAAATTCCTAGAGAGGTGTCTAGCATCATTTAAACATGAAAGAAGTCAAATGAGACATCACTTCAGACCCTCTAGAATATTCTGCAAGGCTAACAGTGGCAAAGCTAGGCAAGGTAGGGTGAACTAGCACTCTCTGCATTGATGGCCAGTGTTATAACTGCTCCGGAAAAGGTTTTGAGAGTTTCTTTCTCATATAGTTTCTCACATAGTTAATTGTTCACCTACCCTAATGCAACCCTGAGAATGATCATGGTGGCTTTATGCAGAATAGTTCAAAACTAGAAATAACAGAGATGTCTATCAGCAGGAAAATAGGTAAATGGTAGTCATACCATGTAATGCTGCTCAGTAGTTAAAGGAAAAATGGGCTGAGGAAGTAGCTCAATCTGTAAGAATATTTGGCCACATAAGCACCAAGACCTGAGTTTGAGATTCAGTGAATCCTAGTAAAAAGTTTGGTGTATTTGGGTAGAGAAATTGAGCTGAATATGCGTGTGTGTGTGTGTGTGTGTGTGTGTGTGTATACATATATATGTAATTAAATACATGAAATTGGGCAGGGATAGTCAGGGAGGTTGCAGATAGAAAGGAGATAGGAATATGATCAAAATAGATTGTATGAAAGTCTCAAAAATTCAATAAATAGATTTTTAAAAGTTGGATGTTGTGGCACATGCCTTGTATATCAATGATGGGGAAACAGACAGGTGGCTCCCTGGGGTTTTCTGGCCAGCCAACTAACTTACTCATGACAGTGAGAGACGCTGTCTCAGAAAAACCAAGGTGCATGACTCCTGAGGTATGACATCTGGGATTGACCTCTGGCCTCTATACACGTATATGCACCAACATGAACACATGTACACACACACACAATAATAATAATAATGAAAAAACTTATTATTTATGTATCTTGCCATGTATATCTCAAGTATTGTGTCTGGTAACAGACACCAGACTCAGAAAATTCAGTTTTTAAATTTCATTCATCTGAGGCTTATGATCAGACAAAATTAATTAATGATAGAAATAAGAGTGGTTAGATGCTGGCTGGAGAAAAGGGTTCAAGAGAATTTTCTTGGAGGTAGAACTGTTCTATTTCTTACTTAAAATGGCAACTAACCTGTGTACGTAAGATGTGTGCATTTCATTATATGTAAATTTTAACTATATCTGAGAAGGAAAATATGGTATATAAGTAAACTGAAACAAACAGTTGTTTGGAATTGTTGATTTGAAAACTTGGTGGTACAGAAAGAACAAGTGAAAACTAAGTAGTCCTGACAGTTCTTTGGGGCCACGATGGACTTAGATCTGAAAGCTGTGAGCCGGGCTCTGTGAGCTCTTCCCACACATGAATATTCCTTGTTTCTTGCATGCGTGTGGCCAAGTGTCCAAATTCCAGAGGAACAGAGAGGTGGGAAAAGAGAAGCAGGGTTCAGTGAAAACTGAGCTGATAGCGTCAGTGCTTCGTGGTTAGCTCTATGTATGTTCGCTCAACCAGAAGAATTTCTTTCCTTACTAAAATCATACTTAGTTTATATCAATAACGTGCCTTAGTAGGTACCTTCAGAGCTTTAAACTAGGTACACAGATTTTGAGTCATAACAGTTTTCAATCTTTATATGTAAGGGCCTCAAAATTGTGAGCAGGCAATTGTTTTTAACTTTATCACCAGCATATTGGCATAATAATTGTCTTTTTCTTTCTTTCATGAAAAGGCTCCCAAAATGCAACATCTTAGATTTAAAAGATTACAGCCTCCATACGGTATTAAGACTATTCTCAGGTGGGGGAAAGCATATTGATTAGTGTGTTCACAAGACATTCAGGGATATATTTTGGCTTCAAATGCTTAGTAGTTAGCACTAGAAAATTTTTTGCTTTACTTCTTAAAAGTAAAATAGTTTATGTTACAGTGCAAAGTGGTATGCATTATATGCATCTTATAAAAAATTAACTTTAGCCTGTGACATCTTCTTAAACCTATTCCCAGGTGAGGAACCCTTTGGCTGTCTTACCAGGATGAGGATGGCAGAGCAACTGCCTGCCCTTTCTGTGTGTCTCTTTGGCCTCTGCACTTGTGGTGACCACACCACGAGAGCCAGGTCCTCTGTGCCATGCCTTGAGAACTCCAGGTTGCTAATTTGTTTCCTTAAGCATTTTCCTGTCAATTTCTTTTCCTACTAGGAAATATATAGCATAAGGTCCAGTACCTAATGCTGTTTTAATGTAGAAAACTGAAATTTTTAGAGTAATTTTATTACTTCCAGTATTCATTGATTGTGCATTTTCTTCAGTGGACTTGCTGAAGGACATATTTAGTTAATAAAACCAGTGTTATCCTTTTATCCATTTCATTTTAAAGTAGCTGATTGTGAAACCTAGCTGATTTGTGATTTATGTTCTTATGGTGACATTTTTCCATAGTTTTAGGGGTTTTTTTAACTCATTAATGATGTGACTTGTGCATTCAAAAGGTCATTTGGCCAGTTCATTCTTCTCAGTACAGACCTATATGGCTGCAATAAGTCTAAAAGCTGCTTGAAGTAGAGTCTTCACTCACCCCACTTAAACTGCAGTGCTAAATGTGTTAGAGTCATCCCTGGTGCAGAGGGGTGCAGCAGAGGAAAGGCCTCAGTGCAGTGGGGTGCAGCAGAGGAAAGGCCTCAGTGCAGTGGGGTGCAGCAGAGGAAAGGGGCTCAGTAACTGGAATGTCAGAGGCTAATCACCAGGAATTTTAAGCTCTTATTAAAGAGAAAGCATTCCCATTTTAGTAGAAATTGGGCTTTTTAATTAGTCTTTAAGCCAATCCTAGTCAGAATCTGACTTTTCTGAACTTGAAACACAGTGGAAGCATGTCCTTCATTGCATTGTTCATGTGATACAAGATTTTATTATGAAAAAAATTTAAGGATTGAGGTATGCTTTACTATAGCTCAAATTTTAAAGTCTTGGCTTCATCTGTATCTATATGTATAATCCTGTAGCTTCATTTTCATAGTGATAAGTGGATTCTTGAAATAAAAACTTAGTTTTTTATGGTGTTAACTCTTCTTCTTAATTTTCAAAATTATCCTTCATGTAAAATTGCATTTATCTATCAAAACTGGTCCGTTTTTGTTAATTTTCATCATATTTTGAAATAACCTGTTTTGTCTTAAATATCCTCTGATAAGATGAAACAACCCCCCCCCCAATCTGTATCCTTACAGTTGAAATGGTTGTAGGCTTTCTCTGTGTTGCAACTCCGTGTGTCCAAGAATCAGATGCAAAGAATTTAAATACTGCTCTTGGTTTTTGCTTTGTTATACTAGTATTCATAACTTTCTTTGGCTTACTTCAAATGATTTACTAAATTTTTCATTCCAGATAATTAAGAACCAAGTTTTTATTATATAGCCACTCTTAGTTAAAAAGTTAAAAATCAGTACATTTCTTTGTTAACTTTGTTTATGGAAGTTAGAAAAGATTTTAGTACACCTGTAGAGACTGATTTGTGAATAATTATACAGAATTCCAATTAAAAGTATCTTAAAAACTGAAATCCCATGAATTAAGGTCCCTATCTACCGACTAATTACAGAGAATGGTTTTGTTTTCTTTTGTTTTGTTGGTCTGACTTTGATAGGATCTATGGCAGGACATACTTTTAAGTTGTATCACCTTTGAAATCACACCCCGGAATGTGCACATGTGCTCTGAAGCTAGGTAAAGCATGTGTGCTTGAAAACTCATGCGTAAAAGGGTGTGTCTGCTCTGCACCTTGAGACTCACTGCTCTGAGCTTACCCCTCAAACATGGCGTTGCTTAAAGATTGACACTGGTTTCATAAATAGAGCAGCCATTATGCCCACCGAGCTTCAAGGGAGTAAAGGTACAGCACAGACTGATGGCAAATAAGGTCAGCAGCTCTGGAAAGGAAGGTGACAGCACTGACTAGAACAGTTTAAGAATTTAGGAAAGGCAGATAGTAAAGGCCCAGGCACCTAGAGGACAGGTGTTTTCTATGGAAGAAAAGTCCAGATCATGTTGTAGAGGAACAGGAACAGGAAATAGAGGAGACAGCCCTGCAGAGGACAGTGAGGTGGAACTGAAATGTGGAGTACTTACAGGAGGTGCCACAGTTGGATGGTGTAGGTGAGCCTGTTACTAAGAGAGCAGAAGAATGGGAAACAGCAGCGGGCTGTCTGAGAGCCTCTTCATCTCTATGTCAGTGATGGTTCCTAGCCGTAGCCTCCCCAGCCTTACATGGACATGCACATGGGCATGCATACTCACTGCAACACGTTTGTTTCTTGATTACATAGTACCTTGCACTCCTGGAAGAAAATAAGAGCTGAAAACGTGAAATGTATAAACTTGGCTTATCAGGAATTCAATTATTTACTTTCAGTAAATCCATTCCAACTAAGTTAATAACTTATGGTAAATACGATTGTACCATTGCGAAAGCTAATTTGTCCACACCCCCCATTCTTTCTATATCCCCCAAGCAATCTTGTTATAATGCCAGTATTCTCTTATGTAAGAGCTTTATCCACTACTTGAGTGGATATTGCCTGGAACCATAGGGGCTTGTTTTATCTAAAGTCTTGTATTTTATCTCTTCTTTTTTTTTTCCTCTATAAAATGCAAACAGTTGTCATACATTTCTGTGGTTATGCCTGTCAAAAATATTCTAAAGCAAAAACTGTGTTTGTATTGGACACATGAAATCACGCCTCTCCTTGCTCCTCTTCTCTAAATAATGCAGTACAACAGCTGTACACATAGCAGTGATGTATGAGGTAATCTGAGAAATCTGGAGATGCTGTATGTAGAGCTGATAAGTGACAGGAGGCACATGGGCTATGTGCAGACGTCACAGTACTTTATATAAAGGGGCTTGCGTGCTGGAAATTTTGAAGTTGTTTCTAAAGAACAACTGTATTTTTTGCAGATATATATACATGGTGTAATAGCTTTATCATGTTTTAATAGAAGTACATATTCTCCCTCTTTATAAGTACTGTAGCATTCATCTGTTCATATTCTTTTTTTTTTAGATATTAAGGAACGATTCACAAATTATGTGCTTTTATTAATTGTGTGCTTAAGAAACATGGAACAGTTTTCTTGGAATCCAGGTACCTAGCTCTTGAAACAAATATAGTATCTTCTAATTTTGCTGTTAAGGCAAAACCATTCTTTCAAGTGGAGTAATGTCAGTGCTAAAGCGACTGTCTATACCATTGTTTGGGTTTTGGAAATAACTATTCAGGAGAATGGATG
The DNA here is from genome assembly GCF_000622305.1 of Nannospalax galili. NCBI lineage: Eukaryota > Metazoa > Chordata > Mammalia > Rodentia > Spalacidae > Nannospalax > Nannospalax galili. The sequence goes on from NW_008331789.1 coordinate 4,060,738, forward strand.
GATCATAGTCTGTGGAGTGAGATGCTGTCATTTCCCATAAGACCCAGTGTCTCTGGAGCTGTTCTTAGGGACAAGGATGTCTCTCCAAGCCCTGCAGCTCAAGACTGTCTCATAACTATACAGCCCAGAACCTTTGCTTGTCATCACATTTATCTTTTACCTGAATACTATTACGATTTCAAATAGTGATGAATCTTAGAAACAGAATGCAAAATAGTAAATTTTATTACTTATATCCACTCCTGAATCACGGCTGACGAAGTTGTCGGGATTCTATGAATTTTCCACTATTCAGTTCACAGATATTCACTGAGATGCTCTATCCCAGGCAAAAGGCACAGCTATGTGGCAGGAGTGAGCAGTGCTAACCCTTCATAGGGCTCGTAGGCTAATAACACGGGCAGGTGAAATTCTCTATTTAGGCCAGGCTAGTCTCAGTCTCACAGCGATTTACCTGCCTCTGCCTCTTGGGTACTGGGATTCAAGGTGATCACAGCCATGCCCAGCCCGAGTTCTTGATGGAACAGGCCGTATTTTGTACTTCATATGCTACTCCCAACATCATGGATTTCCTGAGCATCTGAAACCTCTTGTCAGTTTATTTCACTCATGCTCATGGCTTGTTTTCCAGGTACATTTGAAAAGTCTTAATCAGTTATACTATGAGATATATGAGCTTAGAAATATAATTCCAGAAGTTACCTCCTTATAGAAATTGTAAGCTCAGATCATAGATCTTAGCAGTTCTGATGTGAATAGAGCTAAAGACCATTTGACATATGGTGGGACATGTCCCCATGCCACATACCTTTGTGTATCTAGATCCTTTTTAAAATTTTTCTTTCTTTTTTTTTTTTTTTAGTTTTTTGAGATAAGGTCTCCCCGTAGCTCCCAGCTGGCCTTGAGCTCACAGAAATCTGCCAGCCTCTGCCTCCCAAGTGCTGGGATTAAAGGCATGCACCACCACACCTAGCTACTTTTAAAATTTTTTTAAAATATTTTATTATTTTTATTTTATGTGTATGAGTGTATTGTCTGCATGTGTGTAAGTATACCTGTGTTGTGCAGTGCCTGTGGAGGCTGGAAGAGGGCATCAGATCTTCTGGAACTGGAATTGCAGATGGTTGTTAGTCACCCTTGGGTGCTGGGATTTGAACCCAGATCCTCTGGAAGATCAACCAGTGCTCTTAGCTGCTGAGCCATTTCTTCAGCCCCTCAAGATGCTTTTTTAAAAAACTTTTTTACATTTATTTATTGTATGTGTGAGGGTGCGTGAGTGTGTACACTCACGCGCACATATACTTGATAAAATGTGACTTTTGATAAAGGCTATAACTCACTGAATGCTAGTTCTCTTTGTGTTATTATGAAAATGGTATAATTTGCCAGATGGAGATCTCAGGCTTCTGATAGTTTGAGATACAGATTCTGTTCATATGAAGAGATGTGATGGTCTGATTTTTTTTGTTTTTGTTTTTTTTTCCTTTTATACTTTATAGATCATCTGTGGGTGTTGTTTCCAGATGTCTGTATGGTGATCGCATCAGAAATCGCTGTGGATATTGTAAAGCATGCCTTTATCACCAAGTTCAATGACATTACTGCAGATGTATGTATTTCTAGAAGTAATTCAGTGTTTAAAGTTTATTTGACTCCTTAATATTACGAAGTTGCAGCCTTTGGTTTGTTGCATTTATGAAAACAGGAGATTACTGGTAAATTACAGTTCACTATATCACAGATTATATCAGTAGTTAGAATTATAATAAGAAGTTTCTAAAACTTACTACATTACTGGAAGCAGTTCATTTCCATATTAAATAGTCCTGGTTCAGTGGAAGTGAAGGGTAGCACTTAAGTTCTTAGACTCACACTGTCTGTTTTTAAAATAGGATCATCAAAGAAGCTTTGAGGGGGGTTGCTTTATGTTGTAACCATGTACTACAGAATTATTAGAAATAAATATGTGGATATCAGTTCCTGTAGAGATACATAAAAAAGGGGAATTTCATGGTCTAGCCTCATCCTAGTTCAAAGCTTTCTCAATTTTCTTGAGCTATATTTTTGATAAACACTCTTATTCTGGTACTTATTGTTTAAATCAAAGATTTAAAATTGAATGAAGTAGCAGTTGCAAAAATCTATGGGTTTTCTTTTGATAGGGTCATTTTCTCAGTACATGTAATAAAAATAAATAGGTTTGATTCAAGTGTTCTTGCAATGTTTAGTGTTTCGAAATGACAGTTTTCAGGTGCCTCATGCCTTCTGCAGTGGTGTACTATGGCCAGCTCCTTTTCTGCCCCACTTCCTATTAGCATCTGTTTTTCTAAAAAAGGCATACACGGGAATACTTTTTTAACAGTTTATTTAAAATTCCAAATTGTATATATACATATACAGACATGTATATGTATGTCTATAGCACTGTTTAAAAAGCTACTGTTCCTTAAATTCTGAACTCTGGGAATCATAATCAATGCTCCTCTTTGAGACAAATCCTTCAAAAAGCCTGTGAAAAGAGCAGATTGAGGGGCTGAGGTGGTGTTGCTCACAGCCTCACACTGCCGGAACTGTAAATAATAGTTTACTTAGTAACATCTGCTTCTGGGTTATTATTAAACACTTTTATCCACAGTCTAAACCTTTTCTCTTTGTGTATTGTACTAGGTTCCAAAATACTTTTTCTTATTCACCTTTAGGTCTACAGTGAATATAGAGCCAGCCTTGCTTTTGACCTGGTTAGCAGCCGACAGAAGAATGTGAGCACTTTATTAAATGCATATCCTGAAATTAGCTCAGCAGTGGTTAGATTTACTGTGGAATATTAAATAAGGGAAAACTAGATAGACTTGAACTTACATCTTTTTCTAGATACTAATATATAATAACATGTAACATTGGATAGTATATTTTTTACAGCATTGTGATACTTACATAATTTCCTGTTTGAAACTCTCGTGAGTCTTTAGATTTATTTCCACATCCTTTTACAAAATGCGAGCTAGGTGCCCAGTTCTCTTCCTGTTCACATGCACCTGTGTGGAGCACTTGCTGGTGAGCAGAGATCTGCTGGTTAAACCCAGACTGAATCCTTTCTACTTTCTATGCAGGCATACACTGACTACAGTGACTCAGTAGCACGGAGGATGGGGTTTATTCCTCTCCCACTAGCTGTTTTAGTAAGTCCATATTTCTCTATGTTTTTATGATTAGATACCCATCATTGTAGAACATTAGTTACATGTATTATCAATAAGTTTGTTCAACAGGTCTTGGTATAAAAAATATCAATGAATAACTTGAAAGAAAAGTGTGTTTTAAATGATAAATGTGTTATTATTTTGGATTTTTGAGCTATCCAATAGGAAAGTGATATTACTCGTGCAAATAGACTTCCTAACAATGAGACTAGTCTTTTGCTTATTCGTTGGACAAAGAGTCTTCTTTTCTAATGAACATACTGGTGGTGAGCACTGGTATGGCCTCCAGAGCGTGGTGCAGCACTATAACTGGGTCCTATATATAGAGGGCATTCCACTTTGACAGTGATACATTCAATGCAGTCATTCCAGTGCTGGGATTTATGCTAAGGAACTGGGTATACAAGGCACGCAGCAAGTGATGAGCAGGCCAAGCGTTACAGAGGCATTTAGACGTGGAAAAATTTGGAAGCAAGCAAAATAGATTAAAGTATGGGATGCCCAAAAGAAGACATTTGGTAACTTTCATAACTAACCACTTTTAAGGTTTCTTTTCCATTTTTCTTTGTTGTTGTTGAAGATTCCTGCTGCTATGCTCAGAAAATATCATATATTTTTTCAAATTAAAAGTCTTGAAATTTAAATCAGCTCCCCCAAAATATTACCAGCTTTGATTATTTAGATGAAATTTTCAAAACAGCTTTGCCATGGATACTAGCACTGCAGGCCATAGTGCTGTTAGGAGTTTGCTAACTCCACCTCCTCTGATGGCTCTACCATCAAAACCCATGCAGCTGTTTTCAGGTCGGAGGCCCAGAAGCAGTGTTGTGCAGGCCAACTAACAAATGTACGAGAGAGTTAGTAAGGCACATGTATTTCATGTTGGTTTGCCCATCCGTTTTAGATGGTAGATGATGAATAGGTTTAATGTTAAATATAAACAACTTTTCAGATAACCATAGCCTAAATATTTTAAATTACATTAATAGCCTATTATATAATAATAGGTGGTGTACTGTGGGAAAGGTAATCATAAAATTTTGGTAAAATTGAGACTTTAAACATTATTTAGCAAAAGTTAAAGAAATTGAGAAAGCAGAATTTTACATTTTTCTTTTTATATTTCTTGCTAATGGGAAGATGAGGCATTCCGCTGTGAGGACAAACCTAGACTTTCTGACTGACTTTTAATAGAAGGATTAATTCACTGGTAACAGCCATTCCCAGTTAGAGGCTGTGACGCCTGTTGGGGCCTCCGTGTTGTTTCCTCGTAGTCAAACTTAAATGAATGAATGGCAGTCTATTCTCATACCTCCTTACAGTTCTTTTTATTAATAAATCTTAATTATATTTAAAGCATCATAATAGAGTCCTGACATTACTGAATGAGGCTAATTATCTCTGCTTCATTTCCATGTAGCTGCTCCCAGGACCTGTACATGTAATATTTGTTTTCTCTCAACTGATCTCACCAGCAGACTTCCAGGGATAGTGTTATATCTGTATTTCTGTTAGATAAGTATGAAATTAGATATTAGCTGCACTTATCCAAAAGAGAAAGAAGTTTTATGACCTTTAAGTAATTAATTTTGTGTTTAGTTTCTTAAGAAGTGTGAGTCTTCCGAGGTTCCCTTTTCTCTATGTTCCTGCAAGTTATTGAGGATCTCAAAGAATTCAAACAATGGACAGGAAAAACAGGATTAGAAAACTGCCCAGTGGCTCAGTCTTCAGCACGAATGCTAGATGAGTGTATTTTTTGCTTTCCAGAGTAAGTTTCCACTTACAGCAAGTCAGCTGATAGCACGTCTGTCAGGTGTAGACGATGGTATCATTGATGAACTGGGCAGGTGAGACCTCCCAGTCAGCAGCAGCTGCAGCACATGTCTAGCTTGCTCAGTCCATCACAGAAAACGTCAGAAACAGGCCAACTGTGGAATGACTTGTAGAGTCTAGAACCAGCCTCTTGGGTTTAAATGCAAGTGTGCTCTAAAGTCTTGAAATCAGAATAAAGAAATCTGTTTTTAAATATTGACTAATCACTCTGTGGTTGTGTTTTGTCTGTGTGTTTTTGTTGTTTTGGTCTGTTTCTGGCCAGCTCATCAGAGTTGTAACAAGCTCAATTAAAGTGCAAGGAATCCTGTCTTATGCCTGTGTCATACTCTTCTATTTTGGGTAAGACTGACTGTTCTTGAATACGTTTTGATTTTTACAGTAAAGTATAACTGCAAGATATAATTGAAGCTGGTAGCACCCAATGAACAATTTTCCCACTTTGTACCTTAGAGTTTAATCTTTGATGAAATATTTTATGTTAAGTTCTTTTTGCTCAAGACTTAGATTTCACCCATACTTCCTTTAATGGAAAAAAGTCTTCCATTGCAGTTATTTTTCTTATTTTTAAAAATAACCTCTGACTTTCTTGTATGCTTGCCATGTTTAAGTATTCAGCACACCAGTCCTACCAACCTAACTGTGGTACAAAAAACTACAGTTTCTATGTATATAGCTGGCTGAACCTTATCTACAAATTTGTGGGTCTCACCTGGCTTACATTCTGGTTGGGAGACACAGGAAGAAGGGAACAGTTAAAGCAATTTACAGTAATTATAAGTGGTAACAAAATAATCATGTAAAATGTCATTTTGCCACTGTTGGTTTTTCAAGACATGAACTGATGATATAAGTTGGTATAAGTAGCCTGACTTCAGATTACTCTGCTTAAAAGGAAATCAGGAAAACCCTCCCTACACTGACCTTGTGGGGGACAGAGCGTGTGTACTGGGGAGTGTAGGTGTGTGAGAGAATGCAGGTCTGAGTGTCTCCAGAGGAGAATGTTGTTGCAGATAAGCAGAGTCCCCCAGAGTCTAACCCAGAGTAAAGTCTGTTCTCCAGAGACATCTGTGCTGTTCCAGTGTCCTGAGTGTTTCCTCCATTTGCCTGGTACTCATGTGCTGCCTAACAAATGACAGGTAGCCAGGGTGCTTCTGTCAGTCAGGAATAGTCACTCGGGGGCTTCACTTGCGGTTTTCCTTCATACACTACAAGTCATGAACTGCTTCCAGCCTTAGCAACACCTGTGTCAGGCAGTGGTCTTCAGAGCTGTGGACAGGTGACGACAGCAGGATGGAACTCTGATCAGGCTACATTCTGTTTCCCACATTGCATTCCAACAAAACCACAAGTGCTTTTATCTAGTCTCATTCTGTTGCTGGAAATACATACCACCGGCTGGGTGAGTTACAAGGAGCTTTATTCTAGTTACGGTTCCAGTCCAAGGTTGAGGGTCCACATCTTATGAGGCATTCTTTTTGACAGATCCTCCAGGTGATAGAGCTATCACATGGCCAGAGACTAGACAGTTTAGAGACGTAGTGGTCTTTGGCATCCCACTCTGGAAATAGCCTTTAATAGAGTGAATGGATTAGTTCATTGATAGAGGACAAAACCCTACTGACCTCATAAAGGTCCTACCTGCCCCTACCCTTCAATATATTATAACAGGGATTAAATTTCAACCTGAGTCTTAAAGAAGACAACCATGTTTAGACCATAGCACTTTGCTAATATAGCTCTTGTCATGTTTTGTTTTATTTGGGGGGGAGGGGGTCCTCAACTTCGGATCCTCTTGCCTCTACTGCCTGAATAGTGGGATTACAGGTGTACACCACCATACCTGGTTTATAATGTGCTAAGGATTTCATTCAGGGCTTCATGCGTGCTAGGCAAGCACTGGACTGAGCTACAGCCCCGTACCCTACCTTTTTGTTGTTTTACTTTTGTTTATTATTGATTGATTGGGAGGGGGAGTGCGTGTGCCACAACACAGCGTGCATGTGGTCAGAGGACAGTTTATAGGAGTTGGTTCTCTCTTTCCACCATGTGGGTCCAGGGAACTGAACTCAGGTCGCCAGACTTGGCAGAAAGGGCCTTTACGCACTGAGCCATCTCACAAGTCCCTGTTTGTTTGCGGGGGGGAGGGGGGTGTTGGGTTGTTTTTTTTTTTTCTTTATGTGTCTGAGTGTTGCCTCCATGTATGTAAGTGTACCCGTGTCATACAGTGCCCACAGAGGACAGAAGAGGGCATCAGATCCACTGGAACTGGAGTTACAGACCATTGTTAGCCACCATATGGGTGCTGGGATTTGAACCTGGGTCTTCTATAAGAAGCCATTGCTCTTAACTACTGAGCCATCTCTCCAGCCCCTCATTTGCTCTTTGAGTCAGGGTCTCATGTACTCCAACCTGACCTCAAGTTTACTGTGTGTCAGAGCCTGGTCTCAAATTCGTGATCCATCCTGCCTCTTTTTCTTGAATACTAGGATTTTAGACATGTGCCACCACACCCAGCTCTCAAGTATTTTGACATTAAAATCATGAGACCTTCTTTCTCTGCTACATATTCTTAGTATTGTTCCCTGTTTATCTAGTGTTATTGCTCTCGTCTTTGTTTAATAAGCTTTTTTTTCTCATATTTTGATATAAATAAGGAGTAAACATGAAAACCTTTGTTCAGTTATAATTGTTCATACGTAGTTCACAGAGGATGTGCTTGTCAGCTGTGAAGGGAAAACACGCCCAGAACCAACCGCCCTTCCTGATCCTTTCAGCAGGCCTGGGGTCTTGGCTGCTGTGCTGTGGTACTGGTCCCAGGTTGCTCGAGGAATCAGCCAGAAAGAAGCCAAGTGCCTTCCTTGGTACCATTGAAATTCTAGTGGACAAACAGTAATGGGAAAAGCTCAGCTCTAAAGAGACTCTGGTAGCAAGTGTTAAGACCAAAAGCATGTAGTAGAAGAGGTGAAGGTCAGCCTTGATCTCACAGAGACCCACTGCCTCTGTCTCTACTGGGATTAAAGGCATGCACCACCAAGACCCGCTTATTAGAAATTTTTTAATAGAATCAAAATATTAGAACTAATTCAAATGTCCACAAACGGGAGCTATTTCAAGCAGGCTTTGTTATGTAATCCATACAGCAGAAACGTCTTACGATCATTTAATGTCACCCACCAAAAGACATTAACTGACATGGAAAGATATTTATATAACTGTGTGTGCGTGTATATGCATATGTGTGTGTGTTGTTGTTGTTGTTATATAAGTAACAACAGCAGTAATAAAAGAACAAACTTGCTTAGCATTTCTTTGTGCCGAGCTCTGTGCTGAGCCTTGTGCCTGACCCTCTCTTTTCTGGATCAGCTGTGGAGGATTTTGCCCGGGTCCACGCAGGACTCCTCAGACAATGCCCCGAGTCCATCCTCTTGCTTCCATTTGTCTTCACTGCTACCTTGTAAATAAGTAGACCCCATTTCTGCACAGCGAGAAAGTACAGAGGAATGTGTGATCAGAGCAGACCACTGAAGATAATACACCTGGTACCACTGTGCCTGTTGCTGGGAAGTGGAGTTATAGATTATTGTTGTTGTTCATCTGTACTTGTTTTATAGTAAGAGTCAAATCATTCAGTACCAGGAAAAGCCTCTAGCTGATAGGATTTCTTATGAATGTTAAGGAATGCATCAGAAGTTTTCCATTGTGATTTGAAAAAAAAAAAAACCATGGAAAACTCAAACTTGTGTAAGGAACTCACGAACCACCAGTCCAGGTCCACTGACCCTGAGCCCATGCCCTCACCCGGTCCTATACCTCCAAAGCCAGGGTAAGAGGTTCACTCACACCATGATCTAGATTAATCCCAACAGTGGTGGTTTGTCTTGTTGCCTGTTATAGGTTGATATCTCTGAAAATACTTAATAGCATCGTGCTGTTGGGGAAATCATGTCAGTATGTGAAGGAAGCCAAAATGGAAGAGAAGCTGTTTAATCCTCCCCCCGCCAGCACTCCTGGCAAACCCTCCGGTAAATCCCAGAGCAAGTGCAAATCCTCTCAAGGTATGTTGCTTCTTTCTGGCACACTCTGAACCATCGTCCTCAGTTCATTGTCTGAACTCTTCCTAGTAAAATCCCTGGTCATCCGTAAACAGTTTGTGCAGCCTCTGAGTTTTAGTATTATGAATCATAGCTACCTATACAGTGTGCTTTTGGGTTATTTGTTTTATCTAAAGGAGAGGATGATGGACACTTTCCAGTGCCACTGAAAACATATTAATAAACTCATGTTGATGAACTGAAGGGAAACAAGTTCTAATCCAGTGGCTCTGCTTTCCCATAGGTCTTTCCACAGAGGAAAACCTGTCTGCTTCTGTCACCAGCCAGCCTGTTCATCAGAAGGAAAATGTCATACCCTTACTTGTGACCAGCAGTTCTGACCAGTTTCTGACAACCCCAGATGGTGACGAGAAGGACATAACGCAGGAAAACTCTGAATTAAAACACAGATCCTCAAAGAAAGATTTGTTAGAGATAGACAGGTTCACAATTTGTGGGAACCGAATTGACTGACTTCTGTGGCTGATGAGGTGAAGATACAGCCCTGGGGTAGCCACCAGGACAGACAGATGCTAAAAATGGCACTTAAATATTTATTTAAAAACTTAAATTATTAATGGCAAGCAAATCTTAGTCTTTCTTCCATAAATGTGGTCTGGCAGAAGGTCTGATCACAAAACAGCAGCGGCCTCTAGCCTTGACTCTGGGAAACTTGATGGATGATGAACACTTCCTCCTGCTTAGCCAACAGCAGCACCACTTCTGGCACCAGCCAGAACACTGCAAGAGCTGCTCTGCTTTGTCAGCCTGGGCTTCCAGAGTGCTGGCTTTTCCTCGAGGCCTCTTCAGTACAAGGATGAACCTAGGAAACTGTGAAGCCTCCCCACGGCTACCTTTGCAGTCTCATGCTGTTTCACAAACTTTTCTCAAACTTTACGTCATCTGCCAAAGCATTGAAAAATAATTAAATATAAGTCAAGGTAAATGTTCCTACCAGCAGAGTCATCCTTAAAGATCTATCTGAATTAATCAGAATAAAAGGCGCTCTTAAATAAGACGTGATGAATGCAACGTTTTATAGGAGACAAACCCTAAGCCAGTTCATTTATTAATTGAAAACCAATTAATGAAGGTTACACATCACTGAAAAATGTTTCATGATTTTTCAGTTACTCTTAAAAGCAAACCGTGAGTTGTATGTATGTTATTTAACTACAGTGACATGGTTTTAAAAAAAAAGGCACCTTTTTACTGGAAAAGCAAAGCAATGTTAACTTTAAGACATAAACTGGTTTTCCTTTAAAGCTAATTGCTTTCATCAGTTACAGCTTAAAGGATTTGGTGTTGAATAGGCCATAAAGTTGTTGGTGTACGAAATTCAAAGCTGTCTGATTTTAACAGGATTTTTTTTTTTAAGCAACAGTTTTAAATATTCCCAGCAGCACCTTGCTGGGCTTGTAGAATGCATTTGTCCTTCCATGGTGGGTCTGTGTTTTGTGTCAAGAAGTGACGGTGCCCGTGCTGGGTTTCAAATGACCGTAAATGGGGTGTTGGGGACTGCAGTGTAGATGCTGGGAATAGCAGCCAGAAGGTGCCCTGGGGTTTTTGCTTGGGATCAGGATTCCGTTTCTGCTCTGCTGGTGGCCTGCTTCCTAGGACAAGTTATTTCCACCCCATTTTTATCTTGAGAATCCTCTGCATTTCTATTTTAAAGAATTGACCATGTCTGATTTCAAACCATCCAGAAGATGGTCCTCTAGACCTCATTCCCTGTGATGTCAGTTCTAGAAGGCAGCTCTCATGCAAAAATTTCAGGCACGTTTACACAGAAGGCAAATTTGAGGTGGTTTGTCCGTATCCTGGATAAAATAGAAAGCAAGCTTTGATGCTTTGTCTTGTGCAGAAGTGATTTCTAATGTTTTGCACTAACTAAAGAAATCTGCAGATTGGTGTTGGAGATGTACATGCCTTGTGAAACCAGGAAGTATTTTAAAGTTAAAAAATGAACATTTTCATCATTTCGTGTGTTTGCGTGGTGCCCATTTTAATACTGTTCTTTCTCCTTTTCACCAACAAAGGAGTGGTGTCCATGGTGACTAGGGACAGTGGAGAAAGCATTGCCAAACACAGCGCAGGGATGTGACTTAATGTATCTTGGTTCTGCTTGAACTGTTTCTGTTGTTTTCAGAAGGTTTTCATTTCCTTTGCAGATGCTGTTGGGAGTGTGGACGGTATTCATTTCTTCCGTCATAATGGCATTCAGTACTAATTTTATAAGTGCATCTTGTGTGAAAACTCAATAAATTCAATTTTGTAATCTTTTTTAAAAAGGTCACTGAATTTATTTTAGTAATGATTATTATATTTGGTAGAGTGAATTTCCCACTCTACAGAACTTATTTCTAGTTTACAAAAAAAAAATAGAGCTATGTTAATTATCCCTAATTACTTTTGTTCAAAATGGTGGTAAAATACTGTATTTTGTCATTGAAAGAAAGCCTGCATCTTGGTCATAGACCACTTAGTACCTCTTAGCACATGAAGGTGTTTGTATTCTACAGGGATCCTGAATGGCACTGTGTGCTTGTCACATCTGGGAGTCACATTCAAGACAGTGCTTCGGGTTTTAAAATAATGTAGTAAGGCACAACGCAGGCCAGGCCTCTCTTAGCTTTTCCTGTGGATCAAAGTGGAAATGCTAAGTGTCATTTACGAATTTGTTCTGGCCGCTTGTGGGCTTGCACCAGCCTTGGACTCCGTTCGCTGAGCATAAGCACAACAAACACATGCTAGAATTAGCTCCCCAGACTCTGCCACCTCTGTTAGTTCAGCAGAAGAGAGGAGTGCACAAGTCACTCCAAATCACTATTTTGAAATGTTTCAACTTCATGTATTTTTCCCCCCCGCAGTGATTTGCTGTTGCCTGCTGCGGTCAGGAACTTCCTGAGCAGGAACCAGCAAGGAGCAGTGAGGCTTTACCTGCTGGGGACCACTGACAGCAACAGCTCTGCTGGCCACCACCGTCCCATGACCAGATGGCCTGCCAGGCTTATGTCAGTCCTAACATAAATAGTCCACATTTTACTGTAAAGCTGATGTTTTTCCTGCTTAAGATCATTCTATAGCAGTTTCACGGTGCTATAAACTAAAAAGAAAATAATTTTCACCAAAGGAAATTGGTGAATTACCTGCCAGAGTCTGCTCTCAGGCAAGGGACACGTAGGACTGCAGTGTGCTCCGCACGCACCTCACTGGACACGTCATTCCCAGCCCCACTTTCTGCATGGGGCCATGTGCCTAATTCTCACTCAGGGGCCATCAGAAGAGTGTATACAGGTCAGTGCGGTTAGCACTGTGGGTCACTTTCACCTTCCCTGACCCCTTCTACCAGCTGGAATCCAGAGAAGCTGGTGCCCTGGCCCCAAACATACAGGTACGCCACAATACCCAGGGGTGGCAGAGTCCCACAGGTGAAGGAACTCGGGCCCCACGGTACCTCTGAAGAGCAGGGTCTCTGATCCACTTAGACAATTCGGGATGCGAAAGAGGAAACAAACTTGAGAAGGGCCTTTGTTCTAGGCCTCTGACCTCCAGTAGGTCTGAGTTCCCCAGAAGTCTGAAAAGGGCTGTTGAGAGAGCTTTACATAAAAGCCAGACCTACCTCTACAGTTCACGCTTCGGAAACGCTCTATACGTGTCATTTTAGTGGAAAGATACAGATCATCAGAGCCCACGTTTTCAGAGTTCATACCCAGCACACCCTGGAAATGAGCATTAAGTACATTTGTTCACGTGCTAGTATACCACGAGCCATTTCTTGCCCCTTATCTCTGGAAAGTGTGTGTACAGTAAGTTACTTATAAGGGGCAGCGGATGGCCCAGCGGGGAAAAAGCACTTGCTGTCAAGCCTGACAACCTGAGTTCAATCCCCTGGAACCCACATAGTGGAAGGAAACAACCAATTCCTGCAAGTGTCGTCTGACCACACAGATTTGTGCCCACACACACAAAATAAATGTTTTTAAAAAGTTACAAGTGCAACCCAACGGCAAGGAGACGCAGAAGGGAAGGTGTAAATAGAGATTGTCATGAGTATGTTTGGAGAACGTTACCATGTGTAGCTTGTTTTCCCATATTCTTAACAGTATCTTTTGAAAGGCAGTTTTTAATTTGGATTAACTGGGCTTTTGATTTTACCTTCATTGATTGGGATCTGGTGTCCTATCTAAAATGGTTTTGCTCAATCTAGCATATCAAATATTTTGTCCTATTTTTCTCCTGGATTTCTTAACTTTTTTTCTTTGTATTTTACCTATTTTTTTACATTTAAGTCTAAAATACATTTGAATGTAATTTTTGTGTATGGTGTGAGGTTATCGGTCAAGTTTTTTGTTTTTTGTTTTTTTTGGTTTTTTTGACAAGGATTTTCAATTCTTTTAGAACTATTTGTTTGAAAGGATTATCCTTTTTTGAATATCTTTCGTACTTTTCTCAAAAATTATGTGTGGGTCTGAACAAAAAAGAGCAGTAAAAATGTCTAAGGCCAAGGGTGCTGTACAAATAAGTAGTTGTTGAAGATATCCCCGTGGTCCAGGTCAGTGTGATATGTGGTATTAATTAAATGCCTCAGACATCCAGGATGGTTTAGACTATTCCTGTGATACACTTAAGGAAGAAAGTATGTCAGTGACGGGAAGTTACTCAGAAGAAATTGTCATGCTGAGGGAGTTCTGGTGATCAGCTTCTTCAGATAAGGAAGTAAGTACTGGCAAACAAGGCAAGTTGGGGGGGGGGGGCTTTGTGGGGAATGGGAAGACCATGCTGAGATCCCTGTCTTAAGAGTGTGCAGTTTGCATCCAACAGCCTCATTTAGCAGGTGAGGAGACCAAGGAGTTCTTGAGGGGTTTGGGGCTTTGTTTTATTTTGGTGTGTGTGTGTGTGTGTGTGTGCACGGCTTGTGTCGGAATGCACGTGAGTGCTGGTGTGCATACACGTGCGGAAGCGGGAAGTTGATGTCTGGTGACGTCTTCAGTCATTCACTCTCCATTTATTGAGGCAGGTTCTCCCACTGAACTCAGCTCACTGATTCTGGCCAGTCTAGCCGGACAGCTGCCTGGCATCTTTTTTAAGAGATTACATTAGGAAGGCAACCATGAATAAACTTGCAGAGTGATAAACATGTGAAGTGGTGTGATACAAAAACAAATCACCTCAAAGGGGATAAGAGACTATTCTGAAGCCAAATATGAGCGACCATAGCCCAGGAGCAGATCCAGGTCACTCCAAGCTCCATGTTCCAATGTGGAAGAGGTTTCATTAAGTTTTGATAGCAACTTCATAAATCAAGGCACTTTTCAAATACATGGGTGGAAACGAAGTAAGCAGTTCCGGCAAAGCGGAACTCTCAGCTGTAGGCTATAGGCCTCAGGTGCTATCTGGTGACACTCTGAGGCTTTGGGTTGGCGGAAGACTAGGTCTGCTATGTTAATGCATTCCAGAAGCTGTGCTCTGTACAATCCAAATGATGGACCTGAAGGTCAGTGATTAGGTCATGTACAGAGGATGACAGTAATTAAGGGGGTGGTGCCCAAGTTTTCTAAGGTCCCTTGCCCCTGGAGCTATTAGACAAACCACATAACATCTTTATCTGAGTTTTTCATAGTTTATATCTTTGCGGAGGAGGGGAGACACTTGCAAAGAAACAAATAACCCATGCCACATCCTGCTTCATGGCTGGACAGCCCTCTGGTCCAGATCGCTTCCACACCCCGCCCACAGTCAGCCTTAGCTTTCGCTCAAGCCTTGTGGGCCTGTGGCCTTGCCCCAGGTAGGTAAATGCCCCCTCTCACATACACAAGAGCGAGACTGCACTGCTTCTGTGCCAAGATGGCGCCCCAAAAGCCCCTCCCTCTGTAGCTAACTCTCCACAGTCAATTCTCTGCAGTAGGCCCCACCCCTCAGAGGCTACTTGGGACACCAGGCTAAAGATGATCCAAGCTGCTTGGCTCTGGACTTGCTGCCCTCTAAACTCTGTAACCAGAGAAGCTCTAATCAGTTAATCAACCTTGTACATGATTCCATTTGAAGATATACCTTCTTTCTGGGGACTCGTCCACAGTGGAGAGTTAATTTTGAAACTGCAATTATTTTCAATAAGCGTATTATATTTTAAATATGGATACACAGGACTGTGAGTGCTGGAAAGGCCAAAATGCCTATAGTGTTAGAGTTAAGCACATGACCATCTTGCTGACATGATTCAGTAATGCAAGGCACAGAAATGAGTGCGCTATGCTGTTTGCTCATGAAGCTTATCTGGCCTAGTAGCAGTGGGAGGTGACAGTTAAGCTCACCCAGCAGTTACTGCCCCTCCTGGTAGTCATGTCTGTAATTATAAGCACTGGATGAGGAAGAACATGACCAATGGGTTCTGTCACATTCTAGCTGCAGCCCCAGGACCTTGGGACTCTTGACAGGCCAATAAATATTTGTTGGATGAGTCAAAAAAGGAGCCACTATGGAGAATGTGCCCTTGGGGTGCCTCAAAAGAAAGATTAAGACTTAAAGTCAGTGATGGGAGGAAAACGCAGGCAGGTGTGTCTGAAGAAGGAACAGGCTCAGCCCCTCACACTATGCACATGCCCAGATCCCAACATTCAGATCCTCCTTCTGCTCCTGATGGCTCCAAAGGCCTTTTACAGCTCCTCACTCCTGTTCTCTTCCTGAAAGCAGCAGAGGCCCACAGATCAAGACAGCACCGTTCAGGAAGGTTTACGTTTCTGCTGTTACGTGATACCTGTGTAGGTACCGCACAAGCTACTCAACCTTTCTACGGTGTGGCATTTCTTCTGTCCGTAGAATGGGACAAACAGCATGGACTTCATAGAGACATGAAGATGATGTGGAGCATGAACACAGCTTTACACAGGCTCTCCAAAAATTATTAGTCCTTTCTAAGGACTAACACATTAATCTGATCATAGCACCTTACAGTTTACAAAGTAGATTTTTTTCACTTTTTCTGGTGATTAGAACCCAACTTTAAAAAAAACCCACTCAAGCTCTCCTCTCCACATCTTCCACCTATGATCACGCACAAGGAAGTTCAGGGAGGCCCAGACGTCTTGTGCGACTTTCCTGTCAGACACCTGTTTGATGTGATGCTCAAACCTCCATCACTATGCGACATAATCAGGGCTAACAGTATCCACTTCTGGAGTGTTAAGGAACAATTAAGAGAAAGTATGTGAAATGCTTTTTGTGTATGAGTAGATGGCTTAGCACTGTGTAAGTCTGCATTATGCTGACCGCTGGGGTGCCTGGATCCTGACATCCAAGAACAAGTTAGAATACAGATTCTGGAGGCCCACCAAGACCTGACTCAGAAATCTCAGGGGTGGGGCTCAACTGTGTGTGTTAATTGGCCTCAGGGCGATTCCTACGGCCAGTGAAGTAAGAACTGTGGCTCAGAGTCCTGACCCTTGGGTGTGGACCTCAGAATTGTGCCTAAACCCACACAGGACGAATACTGAAGAGACTACAAAAGCATCCAAGGGATTGAGAATTAACAAACGCCCAGTGCTTATTTAAAATCCATATTTGATCATAGTCATTTGCTTATGGCCCAGCAGCTGGGTAGAGGCAGAGCAAGGTTAGGCCAGGCATTTCCTGGTATTCCTCAAAGCCCTGTGCTTCCTCCACTACAATCGCAGAGCTCCATCCTCATCACCTTCCAGATGAGTGATGGAAAAATGACAACATGCTGCACCAAGATGCCATGTGACACTCCAAAGCCATCATCTCCAAGAGGGGGAGAGAAAACCCTCAGGGTGTTGTGATTCCCTACCACATGTTCGTCACTGTGCACCCACTGTCCCAGGATTGCCCACAAGGCAGGCAGCATCCCACGGCTGAAAGCTGTGTTCAGTGGGGGCCACGAATATCCCGCACATGAATGGTCAGGTAATCTGCAAGGCGATCTGTGTTAAGGAGGTAACAGGATGAGAGTGTGAGGCTTTCTTCACAGTGGCATCCAGGGACAGCCTCTAAAGGCGACAGAACCTGGAGGAGGAGGAGGAGGAGGAGGAGGAGGGGGGGGGAAGGAGAAGGAGAAGGAAAAGGAGGAGGAGGAAGGGAGGGGAGGGAGGGAGGAGGAAGGGAGAGGAGGAGGGGGAGAGGGAGGGAGGGGGGCGGGGATGAGGAGGTAAAGGAGGAGGAGGAGGAGGAGCAGGAGGAGGAGGAGGAGGCTCATTCAGGCTGAGAAACACACTAGAGAGAAGAAGGAAACAGAAAGGCGAGAGAGATCCAGAGTGCAGCAGAGTGCATTCTAAACTAAGGTAATAAGTGGGCAGTGGAAGCCCAGGTCTCCAAGCCCATGACCGAAGAAGCTGAGAAAGAACTGTTCCCTGGAGTTAACATGGAGTCAGGGAGGCTAGTGAAGAATTGTTTGTATGAAATGTGCTGGCCTCATACAGACCCAGGGTCACAACCAGGCCAGTGCCAGGACCTCGGGCTGGCCTGCAGGCATCTTCCAACATCCTTTGTTGAACCAGACAGAGGATTCTGACCTGGCCTTGGTCCATTTGCTTCTTGAGTGCTGACACGAAGGCAAAGCTGATTTTGTCTGATTTTGTTTCTCTTTGGATGGTTGTGTGATAAGTCCCCTTCAAATATGCCACTCTGCAGGAGTGATTCCCAGAGTCAGACTGACCCTGCTCATGAGTCCAGGGTGGTGGCCACATTTCCACAAAGCAAATGGGAGGGATCGTCTGTGATTCCCAAGCTGAGCAGCAGAATCCTGAGCTGAGCTCTCTCATATAGGACAGAAGAGAAAATTGGGTTGGGGAAGAAACATTAAGAAGATGAAATAAAGTTATTCAAGTTCAAGTTCCACCCAACTTTATCAGTCAGCTTTCCCGCTGTAACAGATACCTTAGTCAGCTATGCAAGAGTTCACCTTGGTGGCTGGAGAGATGGCTCAGCAGTTAAGAACACTGACTGTTCTTGCAGAAGACCCAGGTTCGAATCCCACCACCCACAGGGCAGCTAACAACTGACTATAACTCCAGTTCCAGGGGATCCAACAGCCTCTTCTGTCCTCCGTGGGTACTGCATGACACGGGTGCACTTACATACATGCAGGCAATACACTCATACACAGAAAATAAAAAATAGTAAATAAAATATTTTTTAAAAGTTCACCTTAGCTTACAGTTTTAGAAGTTCCAGTCCCATAATCAATTGGCCCTGTTGCTCTGAACCCGTGGTGAGGCCGCACCTCACGGTAGCAAAGTGTAGCAGAGTTAAACAGCTCACCTCCCAGACAGGGAGCAAAACCGAAAGAAGAGGGTGCTTGAGTCCTACAACCCGTTCCAAGCGTATGTGCCCAATAACCTCAGGGCATCCCACGAGGCACCACCTCCTGAAGGTTCCCCCCAGCAACGCCACCTGGGCACAAAGCATTTAATACATGGGCCTTTGGGGGATAGTTAATACTCAAAGTATACTACCATTTTGAATTGAAAAATAGAAAATATTATCTTCCCTTACAAGCGCAATGGCTATAAAATGCACTGTTCATTTTGCCTTCAAATGTTAAGTTTAAAGGTGATGTAAGTCTTGGGATGATGGAAGTTTAGTATTAAAGCAGTACTAGCAAGGCATCTAATCTCTTCCCAGGTCAAATTTCATTTCTCCTGCACTCCTGATAGTCGTTTTCCAGCTTTGTTTTGAAATAAGAGCTGTCATAATAATCATGACTTTTAATGCATATTTTTATTGAATTTTTGTGCAGTTAATACAATAAATATTAGTCATATTTAGACCCCGTGCCCTTCCACACCTCCATAGTCCCCCCACCAGAATTCATGCATTCTGTCATATATGTCAAGGCCTATTGAGTCAAGCTTTTTTACCCAGATATCCTTCAGTGCGAGTTCACCCACTGGAGTCTAGCCAGCCTATTTAGAGTCTCTCCCTTGGAATCATGATGTTTAAGCCAGTACTTATTAAACTTCTACCACAAGCCATCATGCAAGGCCCTTTTAATTCATCACCTCATTTGATCTGCACAGTGCTGCTGCAAAGCCTCCATTTTACAAATGTGGAAATCAAGGCTCGGAGAGCTCTGTACTCAGCTCAGGCACCGAGGTAAGGGTCAAGTTTTTAACCAGGAACCATTTGCTCACTAAGTGCCAGTCCTTAACCACTATATGCTCTACAGACCTTAGGACAACCCTGCATAAGAGGCTTACAAGAGCAGCTCCCAGCACACATAAATCATTTTCCGACAAAAGCGTGCACAGCTAGCAGGTTTTCCATTCCTTTCGGCTCGGATTTTCCAGACTCTCACATGATTCTAATTCTCCATTGACTGGCTTTGTGGAGTGTTATTTTTAGAACCGGATTATGAATGGCTTGCTCTGGTTACACTGCTTATACAGTTGAAGTGTCTATTTTCACCCTAAGGAGTCTGGAGTATGAAGCAGAACAGCACGGCTTTATGTGACGCCTGGCACTTTTCAAATGGTCTATCCTTCACTGCCCAAAATTCAACACTGTAGGTGGTGCACAATAGGGCTGGGGATGCCTACCAATCAACTGAGGCCCTGGTTTTCCAATAGCTTGGGTGCAATGCCAGGGCCAGGGAGGAGGGGCCCCAGAGGAACATGGTACTTGCTTTCTACAAAAGGCTTCCACTTCATGGGCAGAATATGTCCAGAGCTGCTGTCTCCATTCTGAAGAAAGGAGAGAGGAGGGCAAGCCTCTTCCTCAAGCAATGACAGACATTACACAGTTTATTTATTACACTGTTATTCATTTAGACCCTCAAGTAATATGCATTTGCTGATTCATGAGTCAGTAAGACCTCAGACCATTAAGGACAAGGTAGAGGCAGTGAGAGGATTACTGTAGCTTCACCAGCTAATCTGCTACATGCTCCTTCAAACTGTTTCTGATACTGTAATACATAGGTGCAGGTGTCCAGGTGTAAATATATTTCATTGAGACACTATCATACATACTGGCTTATAACATGTTCTATTTCTTTTACATGTGGTGGGCATTCTTCCATGCCAATAAGTTAAAATAACTTTCAATGGCTATGTAGAATTCCATGGATGGCCAAATCATAGTTGGTTTGATGACTTCCTTAACATTAAGCATTTGTCTGATTAGTTACTTAGGGCCCTTTCCTAGAGCTGCAATTCCTTAGACAAATAAGCCCTGACATGTGTTGTCTAACTGCTTGCACAGGCAGCAGGGGTCTGAATGTTTCTGGAACCCACACTCTCATTGGCCCTGGCCTGGATGAGCGATCATTTAATTTTTGCCAACCTTGCAGAATTTGAAGCCAGAGAGCTTTATTTTAATAGTATGAGTAAATATTTTAACATATGTAATATGTGTAATAGACATTTTCCATTTCTTTCACATCAGTTGATGATTCCATTATAACTTTAATTCTGTACTAATTTTTCTTGCTGATTTTTTAAAAAGTTAACAAATGAAAGTTCAACCTGTCTTTTAGGGCATCCAAAAGAGTTCATAAAGAGAGAGAAATTCTTTGTGTCCCACGCCCAGGTTAAACCAGGCCCTCAGTGGGACTCAGAAATCAATTTTCACCCTCACAATATGCATTTAGTTTAAAAAAGGAAGAAAAATGTTAGCAAGTTAAATGCCAGGCCTTTGGTAAGGAGCCAAAGAGGGGATTCATGAATCATCTCTCACGTGGCATGTCTGTGAGAAAAGATTGCCATGGATGAAAAACCAGCAAATTATATGCAAAGGCTCTGGATTAAGACAGAAAAAAAAAGAAAGAATTCTGGTGAAGCAAAACTGTCCCCTGACTATGTTAAGCCTCTGCTGTCTCTACTTCCAGAGTGAGAACAGATGCTCATACACCTGGACCAGTCAGTTTACCTCAGGATTCTCCTACCTTCTTGTCCTACGGTAATGTAAATTTCATTTGCTCTTCTTCCCCGATTCTTCCATTTAATAACCTCTCTGAACAGTAGAGCCCATGTTAAAATTGAGACTTTAGAGTCATCTATTGGAGTCTTTGTTTTTAGGACTCAAGCCAGTGAGCCCAAAAGACCAAGACCTTTCATGGCAGATGTCTCAGAAAAGATGGACTGAGGTGGGAGAGGGTAAAGCAGAAGAAAGAGGTGACGAGACTTCTTAGATGCCTTCCAACCCCTGGAGCTCTAGGAACCAAGATACCTCATCTTTTTTAATTAAAAAAAATATTTTATTTTTAATATTTTGATTTTATGTGTATAAATTATTGCCTGCATGCAAGTGCACTCATATCCTGCAATGCTCACTGAGGCCAGAAGAGGGCACTGAATCCCATGGGACTGGAGTTACAGACAGTTGTTAACTGCCATTTGGGTGCTGGGAACTGAACCCAGGTCCTCTCCAAGAGCAGCCAGTGCTCTTAACTGCTGAGCTATCTCTCCAGCCCCCATGATCCCTCATCCTGAAGGTCTCTGAGTGTGTGTCCCCTAATTTACATTCTTCTGGAGGCTTTCAGAAATCTTGGAAATCTATTTTGTAAAGAGATGTTGGGAATACAGTCTTCTTTTCTCAAAAACAGGTTCTTTTCTGCTAGAATCTGTGGGATGAGCTGGGCTTTGGAATCAGAAGGATCTGAGCCTGGGTGGAGGCATCACCTCTACCCCAGTGAGGGACTGAAGTCAAGCATCTCACCTCTGAGACTCCGTCTCCTGTGAATACAATGAAAATAGCACCCCACTGCCAGCATGGAACCCCTCAATATGGCACCCCCCAGCATGGCATCCCCCCATCACAGCACCCCCCAGCATGGCATCCCCCCATCACAGCACCCCCCAGCATCGCATCCCCCCATCAC
>NW_008331789.1:4082746-4109321 GCF_000622305.1 Nannospalax galili
TCATGGCACCCCGCAGCATTGCATCCCAGTCCCAGCATGGCTGCCTGTTTAGGTGAAATGATGGGAAACAAGATCTCAGCAAATGATGTTTCCTTTCTTTCCTCATCTCTAGTTTGAGACAAACAGCCTTTTTGTCAAATTCACCCAACATTTACCTGAAGCATTCTAACACAGTGTTGGGAAGTGATGAGGAGCCACAGAGATGGCCAAACACGTCACCATAACAGGAGATAAGAGTCCAAGACTTAAGAACCTTTGATTTGGGGAGAACACATGCTAGTGTGAGTCTGGGGCAGGAGACACTGTGATAATCTTGTGGGAAAGAAGGCGTCTGAGCTGAACTCCAAGCGACAGCTCTAAGAGAGGGAGCAGTGCACCTCACACAGCGGGATGCTTGAGCGTGGTCGTTCGGAATTCACAGTTTCAAGTCCATTTGTCCCCCTTGGTCTCAAAGTGGCTGCTGCATTTCAAAGCATTGCACCTGTGTTAAAGACAGAACACAAAGAAGAGGCAGACGACACACTAAACTGTGTCCTTTACTCAGGGAGGCAGTAGCTCCTCAGACACCTCTCACCAGCAGCTGGATGCATCGTTTGCAGGGCTACGCTCATGGCAGGTGCGGCAGGGAAATGGAAACTAGGCCCCTGACTGGTCTAGACCAGTATTTTTCCAGAATTCTGACTACAATCCAGGACAGGAAATACAATTAAGATTGAAACCCAGTATGCACACACAGTTACAACTGGGAAGCAAACTGGGATAAAATAGAATTTGCCTTTCTTTATTCTCTGATTTACTTGAGTATTTCCTGTTCATAGTTTCTAGTCCAGTGCTAGACCAGATGCACTCTGGGATATCTGAAGGCATGCCTGAAAAAGTTGCTTAAGCCCTGTCCATCACTGGTGGCCTTAACTGCTACAGGAGAGCCCCCACCAACCCACCTGTAATCCTAGTACTTGGGAGACGGAAGCAGGAAGATCAGGTATTCAAGGCCTTCTTTGGTTACATAGTGAGTTCAAGGTCAGCTTGAGTGACATAAAGGCAGGAGCTAGGTGGTAAAGCACTTGTCATGAAAGCACGAGGACCTGAGTTTGATCCCCAGCACTCACATAAAAGCCAGACACAGGAGAACACTACTGTAATCCCAGCATTTGAGCCAGGAGGCTCCCTGGGACTTGCTAGCCAGTGAGTCTAGCCGAATTGGTGGACTCCATGTTCTGCGAGAGAACCCTTCTCAAAAAATAAGATGGAGGAGCTAGAAAGATGGCTCAGTGGTTGAGAGCACTGGCTGCTCTTGCAAAGGATCTGGGTTTGATTCTCAGTGTCCACATGGCAGTTAACAGCCATCCATAACTCCAGTTCCAGGGCAACCTGACACCCTCTTCTGACCTCTGTGGGCATTGTATGACATGAGTGCACTTACATACTTGCAGGCAATACACTTACACATAAAAAGAAAAAATAAAAAGATAAATTTTAAAAAGATGGAGAGAGATTGAGAAAGACATTGGACACTGACCCTTGGTCTATACATACACATGTATACACATAGGAATACATATCAACATAAACACACAAAACCCACCACCACAAAAACCCTACAGAATCTAATGAGATAGCCATAGCCTGGGATGGAGTGCCATCTTAGACCCTTAGAGGTCTTCCCCCCTGGGGTTCAGCCTACTGACGGCAGTCTAGCGCTTTCCAGGGCTCTTCAAAGGCCCTGCCTGGTTTCTTCAGGTGTGTTCCATTGCAACCCTTTCTCTGTTCTTTTTCTCCTGCAGAATAAATTGTCCAAATGTCTTTCCAACTACAGTCATCAAAGATGCCCTCTCTGTTAAAACTCTGCACATTTCCCCCCCTGCTCAGAACAGCTGTGCGGTGCAGAACCGGGATCATCTGTAATAGGTCTCTTATCATATGTCTCATGACTCATGGAGCCATCAGTAGGTGTGGACCCTGTAAGACACAGCTGTTGTTGTTTTCCCAGGAGGGTTAGGATGGTAGTTAGGCAAAATGGTCCTCACTCCTCCCAAAGGAGGACTTCCATTGCTCAGTCTCTGTACTGGATAGCTTTAGTGTCAACTTGACACACCTGGGTTGAGGGAGCCTCAATTGTGGAATTGCCTCCATAGGATTGGCCTGTGGTCATGTCTGAGGGGCATCTTCTTGATGAGTGATGTGGGAGGGCCAGGCCCACTGTGGGTGGTACCACCCCTGGGCAGGTGGGCCTGTGTTGCATAAAAAAGCAGGCTGAGCAGGGGCCAGAGGACAAGCTAGTAAGCATCATTCCTCCATGGCCTGTGCTCCAGCTCCTGCTTCCAGGTTCCTGCCCTGAGTTCCTACCTTGAGCTCCCGGATGAACTGTGACCTGGAATATGTAAGCTAAATAAACCCGTTCCCCCCCAAGTTGGCAGTGGTCAGAGTATTTTGTCACAGCAATGAACAAACTAAGACAGTCTCCTTGTGAGTTCAGAAATAAAGCACATTGTCCCTACTTCAGTGGTCAGAGTATTTTGTCACAGCAATGAACAACTAAGACAGTCTCCTTGTGAGTTCAGAAATAAAGCACATTGTCCCTACTTACATCTTTTCTACTCCCTTGGAGCAATGTCTCACCAGATCTTTGTGTCCCATCCTAACCCTGGTTTCAGTGAAAGTCATCACACTGGCTCCTGCCACTGCTTCAGTATCGAGTGTCACTATTCCTTGTCATAAAGGTGGAGTTCGTGACAACAGAGAGAAAGAAATCCTGTGCTCATGACGCCCTTGTGCCTGCGGGAGAGGACTTGTCTCACGGGTCATCATAAATGTTGCAAAAATCCTTCCTGTCAATAGGTGAAGGAGTGGTTTTAAAATCCCAACTTACTATATTCCGTTCATTTATTCATTCACATGGCCAGGAGGCAGAAGAATCCCAAAAGGTAACTCTTCTGATGCTGAGTTGTGCGTTTGAAACATCTGTCTGAGCTGGGTACATGGGCTTGCACTTGTAGTCCTGGCAATTTCCCAGGCCAAAGCAGGAGCCTAGCCTGAGACCAGGAGTTTGAGGCTAGCCTTGGAAACACAGCAAGTCCTTGTCTCCAGGGAAAAGAATCTGAACCTCATCTTGATATTTCTGGGAATGGCCCTGCCTTATCTTCATTTCTCTGTGTTGTCGCAATCCTTGTAGAAAACAGTGACAATAAATAAGGAGCAGAGTGTCCACCTTATTGGATGGTAGGGCCTATCAGAGATGTGATGACCAACCGTCACATTTTTGCATGACCCAATACTTTTTGGATTTTGTTTTCATTGATTATGGTATTCAGTAGATGAAATATTTTAGTGATCCTCACTTTTCAGGACAGGAGGGCAAGACCTGGAAGGGTGAGATGGCCCATCCTAGGTCACACCTCACACTAGTGAGAAAACTCTCACCCAGATGCCAGTCTGTGACCTACAACTCTGGGTTGGTCTTACCCTACCCCCTGAGGACAGCACCCTGCTGCCACTGTAAATTAAGATCCTGAGACTTCCTAATTAAAATGGCAGTAATTAGCTGTGCCAATTTAACATAGATGACTGATACCAATGTAGTCTTTGCCTCCACTTAGCAGATGTCTTTTAGCTTCCTACTAATTAGCCTACAAGATAATCCCCCCTGTTCCCATCCCCGCCTCAGCAAGCTTCTGACCCCTGTTGAAAAGCTGGGTCAGTATCACATAGTGGAAGTAGGTCCTAAATGGAAAGGCAGCCTCCTGACCCTCAGGTTTCATCTTAGAACAGGTCATGTTCCCCTGCTCTTGTGATCCAATAACAACAGCTCTCATTTTAAAGCACCCCCATTTCCGTGACCTCATTGCATGGTGAGGGCAGCCCCTCAGGTTCCAGCAGACAAGAGTGCTTAGTGTTTGGTGGGGTGCGGCTTATTGTGTCCGCACTCTGTTAAGGTACTGTGGGTACGTGAGGTTGTTTGTTCTGCACATATCCTTCTTCAGCGAGGCACTGTCATGACCTACTTCCCTTTTTTGGATAATATGGAGTTTGAGAAAGGCTGCAAGTGCACGGTAAGTGGCACAGGCAGAATTCAAGCTCTAGCGCTCTGGCTTGTGGACCTGCAGCATCATTTTCCTGTGTGCTCTGGCTGCAACCTCCCTGTGATACTGTGGACTGTTTGTCATTTGGCCCATGGTCCTGTCCACAGAACAGAGAAGACCAGCAGAGCTAAGGACGGTCATGGGATTCCTATCCCCTGTGGGACTCAGCAGGCATTGGGTGGTTCTTCAGAGATCAAAGGGGTGAAGAAAAGGAACCCATTTCCATGTGTGTCCCATGATGTAGGGAGAGGGCTGAGTGCTAGCTACATACTGTGTTAATCCTCGGAGCTGGGACAGACATCTCAGGTTTATAACTGAGGAGCCTGGAGTCCAGAAAAGGCAAGGCCACCTCTAATCTCTGCAGAAGTTGGTAGAGACGATACTTGTATCCAGTTTGCTTGACACCAAAGTTCACTGGACACTGTTCTCCAGTAGCCAACTAAAGGGTGGAAAAATCGTCCCATTCAGGGTCAGAGACAATAATCCCACGGTGGGGCTGGTGCCATCCATAAAAGGTGATTAAGAAGAAGCCAGCTCATGTGACTGGCTGCACAAACCAAGTCTGGACAAACTCGAAGTCTCTGATCTATGTACTTTGATTCTTAAGGATCCAAGAGCCACTGCGAGTGGAACATACTTTCCTTAGGACTGACAGCTTTGGTTGTTCCCAAAAAGAGTCATGGCCCATGTTTCCAGCTGTGTTTCCTTCCAGGTGACCAGTGTAAAACGCAGTCTGCTCTCTCCAGCAGCAGAAGATTGAGGCTCCTTCAGTCCACCATCCTTGAAACCTGAAAACCAGGCAACCAGCCACACAAGATGACAAGACACATAAAGGGAATGACAGAAGAGGATGTGGTTTGCGGTCCAAGTCTAGAGTGTTTGAGAAAAGATATGGGCTCGCAGGGATCTCGGAGCGCCAGCTGCTGGGCGTGGCACCGGTCTCCCACGCGCCGCTGGGGTGGGGCGGGTCGCGCACCGTGTCTGCTGTTCGGGTCCCTGGCTCTCCGCCGCTGGGGCGGGTCCCTGTTTCTCTGCGTTGCTGAAGCTCTCCGCAGCTACCGGGGCTGGCGGCTCTAGAGGACCACTGTCAGCTGCCTGGGCGGGTTCTGTTCCAAACTACCAGGCACTCCCTCGAGGTACGCCCCGCCGCCGGATCACGTGGGAAGTGCGGGAATGGCGAAAGCAGAATCTCCACGAGTCATTGTTTAGGGGAGATGCAGGATTCAACGATACAGCTTCAGACACAGCTTCTGATGCAACTCCGATTTATTAAGGGGAAAGCTCTGCTGTCACCTGCCCGGGCGGGTTCCGTTCCAAACTACCGGGCACTCCCTTGAGGTACGAGATCCGCCCGCCACCGGATCATGTGGGAAGTGCGGAACGGCGAAAGCAGAATCTCCGAGAGTCCTTGTTTAGGAAGAGACAGCCCCCTCCGGGGAGATGCAGGATTCAACGATACAGCTTCAGACACAGCTTATGCAACTCCGATTTATTAAGGGGAAACCAGGATATTTATACTGTGGGGGCAGTGGCAAAAGCCTTAGTTGATAGGTGCTTTTAGGATGCCCCATTTACATGTGGTGGTGGGCTTCTGCCAGGCTGTCAGACAGTGCCTGATTATCACACAGGAAAACCTGGCAGTTCCCATGCCAGAGGCCATGTATCTGTGGCGGCTACTTCAAAGATGAGTCAGGAAGAGAGCAGGGGGTCGCCCTGCTGAGAAGAGGAGTCCTTCCATTCGCGAGCTGGCATGCGGCTATCCGGACATGGAAAGACTACAACCCAAAACAGCAGGAGTCCCCAACAAAAAGACTCCAAGACATGCAAGATAAGGGGAAGATGACACTTAGATTTCTTCCTCTAGATGCACCCTCTGCCCGGCCCCCTCTACCAGCTAGCAGTGGGATGAGCACATCAGATGACATCTCCACTGGTGCCCTCAGCATCTGTAGGACCTGCCAACAGACCCTTTGGTAGAGAAACTACCTACACTACCATGAAAGCAGCTGTCCAGGAGCCACTCGGGCAGATAAGGACTCCTGGAGGTCCTTGTGTTTCCTTGGGTGTGTGTGGGAGACAGGCTTGAGCCTAGGGTGAAAGTCTTATTGACAGACATACAGCAGGCCGGAGGCAACGGCCCCACTGCTGGAGCCACAAGGAATGCCTTATGACATTTGTTCCCATTGGCAGATCATGAGACTGATACCTAGAGCTCGCCACTCCCTAATCACCACCCTTGAGATCCCAAATTGCAACACTTAGCCTGGGTCATGTGGTTCCCAGGAAACCAGGCCCTATAAGGAAACTGGAACCTAAGTAACCTGAAACCCATTATGCTAATGAGGTGTCTGGCTGGCGATGTCATGATAGGACACAGCCCTGCCAAAGATCTGAGTTGTAACTTGATTGGACCCCTACCCCTATATAAGCTTGTGCCCTTCTACAGTAAACTGAATCTGCAACAAGGAACCTGGTCTCCTGTGTCTGAATGTGGCTCTGCTGACCCAGTCTCCTCACCAGCCCTGAGGTCCGGGAAGGACAGAAGTAGCCTGACAATCAGAGGCAGCGCTGCAGCGAGCAGAAGAGTGGCCCCAGCACCAAGGGAGCAGAAGAGCTGCCTCAGCATCGAAATGAGTGGAAGAGCGATCACAACTTGCGGGCCTCAGCGAGGTGTGAAGGGCAGCGACTGTGCGATCAGGGGCAGCACCCAGGAGGTGGTGGCCGTGGGCTCGAAGGCGGTGCCCATGCGAGCAGAGGACTGGCGCTCAGAGACAGCACCCAGAACCCAAAGAGTGGAGGGTAGCCGCAGCTGATGGTGGCCTCAGGTATGGGTGGAGAGATCCCAGAAATGTTCTTCCATCTCTGTTTAGGAATGAGTCCCACTGGGACTAGAGGCCTGGAGAGCTCCACAGGCTGGAAGGAGAGCCTGAGACACCCCTTAACTCCTGTTTCCCATCTCCCAATGAGAAATAAGGCAGGCTCCGAAAGATCAAATTATGGGAGGCCCAGCCACACTGGTCTTCATTCTTGTACTCTGTCGGGAAGCTCTGAGCTCTATCCCCTTGAATTTTTTAACAGTACTGAAGAGGAAGTGAGGGTGCAGGGCCTGGGGAGCCTAAAGAGCAAGGCACAGCAGGGTGCAGGAGGCACTTAAAAGGAGAAGCACTGGGTAGGGGCAGTTCTCTAAGATCCCAGTTAGCTACAGACATGGGCTGGGCTTCTCCTGCAGGACATCTGTGTACCCAGCTCTCTCTCTCCTCTCTCTGTTTCTCTTTGTCTCTCTGTCTCTCTCTGTCTCTGTCTCTCTCTCTCTCTCTCTGTCTCCCCTGTACACATGAGGGTGTGTGCACAATTGAAGAGCAACACCCAGCAGAACTAAGGCCTGAGTCTGTTCTTACTGACCAGAGCCCATGCTGTTGGGTTGGGAAATACATCCCACACCCTTGGTTCCAATTTAAAGCAATTGGCCTGCTCCTCTCTTCACATAGCACTCATATATGACCAGGAGTGGTATGGCTGGGTCATATGGTAGTTCTATTTTTTTTGTTGTTGTTTAAAAGTTTTTGAGGCATTTCCATACTGTCTTCCATGATGGCTACGCTAGTTTACACTCCCACCAGCAGTGTATAAGGGTTCCTCTTTCCCCACAACCTCATCAGCATTACCTGTCATTTTTTTCCCTTGATGATAGCCATTTTGAATGGGGTGAGATGGTATCTAAAAGTACTTCTAACTTGCATTTCCATAATAGCTAAAGGTGTTGAACAGTTTTCAAATACCTTGGCCATTTGTATTTCATGCTTTGAGAACTGTCTATTCAATTTATTAGCCCATTATTGGTTGGATGGTTTAGTTCGGGGTATTTATGTTTTGAAGATCTTTATAGATGTGGGATATTAAATCCCCTGGTAGATGTAAGGCTGGCAAGGATGTTCTGCCATTCTGAAGGCTGCATCTTCACTCTGTTGACAGATCACTTCCCTTTGCTTTTAAATATCATAAAACCTCATTTGTCAGTTTTAAGTTTTATTTCCTGAGCTAGTGGAGTCCTTTCAGAAATTCCTGGCCTACACCTCTATCTTGTGCTGCTTTGCTGGCTTTACTCCAGCAGTTTCAGAGCTTCAGGTCTTACATTTATGCAGGAGGATCAAAAGAGAGGGTAATGGAACATACGTGTCGTAAAAGCAAAAAAGGGGTTATTCAGGGGGAGATGGCAAAGGGAAGGGGAGCAAATAAAAACAAAAGATAATGCTTATATTTTTGTTAGGGAAATAAATTAGTATGAGCTTTCTGAAGAGCTGTTTGAGGATAAGTATTAAAAGATGTGTAAACTAATTCAATATATTTAAGGGTCAAGTTCTGGTGAATCAGATAATCTTAAATTTTATTAAAGCCTCTACTATTTACTAGTCCCCTCAGGCAAGTCATATAATATCTCCAAGTCTGTTGCTTTATTTGTACAATGGGACTGATTATAGTAACTCCTTCCTAAGGTTCTCTGAACATTAATTGAGGCAACATTTGCAAGGCACTTGGTTCAATCACTGGCCCTTATTAAGTACTCAACAAAGAGCCATCTTTTTATTGTGATTGAGAATTAATTCTAGGGGTTGGAGCGATGCCTCAGCAGTTAAGAGCACTTGCTTTTTTTGCAGAGGACCGAG
The DNA here is from genome assembly GCF_000622305.1 of Nannospalax galili. Taxonomy (NCBI): domain Eukaryota; kingdom Metazoa; phylum Chordata; class Mammalia; order Rodentia; family Spalacidae; genus Nannospalax; species Nannospalax galili. The sequence continues at coordinate 4,091,490 of NW_008331789.1, forward strand.
GCTTAGTTCCTACTGCCCACATAGAGATTAACAATCAGTAACTCCAGTTTTGGGGAATCCTGCACCCTCTTCTGGCCACCTCAGGCATTGCACACATATAGTGCACTTACAGACATGCAGACAAAACAGTCATTCAGATAAAATAAAAATAATTTTTAAAATATTTTATTTATTATTTTTATGTGTGTGAGTGTATTGCCTGCATGTATGTGAGTGCACCCATATCGTGTAATGCTGCAGAGGTCAGAAGAGGGCTTTGCATTCCCTTGGAACTAGAGTTAAGGACAGTTCATAGCCGCCATGTGGGTACTGGGAATCAAACCTGGATTTTCTGCAAGAGCAGTCAGTGATCTTAATCACTGAGCCATCTCTCCAGCCCCAACCTCCTGGCTTTTAACTCCTACTGATCACACTGTTCCCCGACCCTTCAGGCTGCCCTCTGTGGGTACGGCAGTAGCAGCCCCTACACGGTAATTTTCTTTGTGAAAGCTGTGAACTTTGGTTGCAAGTGTCTGCCCTTAGCGTCAGGTGCACCCCAGTGTGATCCCTGCTGTCAGACCTCTGCTGGGACCAACCTCTTAACCTTTGGCATCATCTATAGAACTAATGCAAAGCTCAGCCTCACAGCACTGCTGTGGTCACTGTGGTGACCCACAAGAGGGTGTTCTCCCTGCTCTCTGCTCCAGCACCTTTCTTCCTGTATCCTGCTCAGCCCATACAGGAGGGGCCCTTCCTGGATAAATTTGAGGGTTACCCTGGTTTGGGTCTTGCTTCACTTTTCTCCTTGGCTGGAGGGCAGTAGAAAGTGCTGGAGAGCTGGGGAGTGTTTTCAACACAAGAGTTTTGAGACCTCCCCCGCAAGGATGGAATGAGCTTCAGAGTGACCACCTTGCCCCAAATCAGTCCAGTGTAACTGGAGTGCACACATGTGGTCAGTGCTTGGCTCCTGGGGAGGATAAGAGCCATGTCCCAAAACTCCAGAAGTTAAGGAGAAAATCAAATTATAGGGACTTTACTTTCCTTTTAAAAATATCTTATTTATTATTTTTTGTGTATGAGTGTATCATCTGCATGTGTACAAATATACCCGTGTCATGCAAACCCCACAGAGGCCAGAAGAGGGTGTCAGATCCCCCAGAACTGGAGTTATCGATGGTTGTTAGCTGCTATATGGGTGCTGGGAATCAAACCCAGATCCTCTGCAAGAACAGCCAGTGCTCTTAATCGCTGAATCATCTCTCCAGCCCCTCTTTTTAAATATAAACCCAACAGTATGATCATTGTCTACATGACCAATGTTATTGACTTCCAAACACACTGAGAATTGCAGCAGTGACTGTGCGTTGAGGACTAAACGTTATTAACTCAGCAACTCACACACACACACACACACACACACACACACACACACACACACACACATCTTTTTTCCCATTCCAAGTATTTTGTAGCCAGGTGTGGTGGTGCTATAATCCCAGCACCTGAGAGGCAGAGGCAGGTGGAGCTCTGTGAGTTCTAGGCCAGCCTGGTCTACAGCAAGTTCCAAGCCAGCTGGGGCTACAGGGAGACCCTGTCTCAAAAAGACAAAAAAAATATTTTATTGACTTTTTTATTTTTTGTGAATTTCATATATGAGTATTGGCATCATTTCTGCCCCTCCAAGGCCCCTTCACCTCCTCCCTGTCCCTCCTCCCACTCCCTCTCAATTTCTTGTCCTCTCCTTTGACTATTATTGTTACATATACGTGCATGTACATATATATATATATATAAAATGCAGAGTCCATTTAGAGGTGCTCATGTGTAAACGTGTGTTTAGGGGAAACAACATCCTGTCTCAAGGTAGAAGGAGAGGACTGACAACCTGAGGTTGTCCTCTGACCTTGAACATAGGTGCCTTCTCTCTCTCTCTCTCTCTCTCTCTCTCTCTCGCTCTCGCTCTCGCTCTCACTCTCGCTCTCTCTCTCACACACACACACACACTCACAAGATTAAAAGCAATTTCAGGTCTGGAAGCCAACACGCCTTTCATATGCAGACCAGTCTATCCAGAGTCATCCTTGACCAGCCTCCTCTCCCAGGCCTTCACCTTCTGCCCTGCTGCCCCAGCCCTACTGTCCCCTAGGCCAGCTACTAGACCACTTGAGACTTCCCCAGTACTCCAGCGCCCACCAAGACTATCAAAACTAGCTCATTCTAAGCCTGCTTACCTTTCCCTGTCTGTTCCTTCTCATGGGACCCATGTAAAGGTAGTTGTACTCACTTACACTGTCTTGTGATGGCCCTGGTACTTTCCCCGACCTGGCCTTCCATGGCATGCAGGACAGCCTGTGAATTCCTTCCTTCATGCCAGGCACCTCTGAGTTCACTGTACCTGACAAAAACCAAATCCCAAGTACCTGATATACCCACTGAGAGGACTTGTCTAAGGCTTCTCTCCCAACATCTGCCTCCAGATGGTTTTGCTAGATAATCAACTCAATATTAAGTCTTTTTTGACTCAAAATCCATAGAGGGTGAGTTCTGCTTCCTGCACTCAATTCTGATGGCAGAATAATTCACCCTGAGTGCCCCACTGGCCAGGGGCAAATCCTCAAGAGCTCTGCCAGCCTTAAGCACCCGGCCCTCCACCAGGAAGGAAACCTGCTGTGGAAATCAGCATATGCACCTCATGGAGCAGTCCCAAAGCAGTCTCTTTGAAAGCAATTCTGGGTTGTTGCTCAGGCCATGATGTGTCTTTTGCTGAACAGACTTCAGGGAAAGCTATTGCCCCAACAAGTGTGAAATTCCTTGAAGTCTGGATCATTTCCCTTGCTGACCTGGGCTCTAGATTGTTTCAGTCCCAGGAGGACAGGAACTCACTGTTTTGTCGGAGCTAAAACAGAACCATTTTCTATTGGCGGAGAAGCCTCAGGGTAGCAGAAATCTGAGCAAACCCTGCTTCCTCCTGCAGAGATGTGAGATCCGGTTGTGTGCAGCTTGAGGGTCAGCGTCCATCAGATATTTCTTCTTGACTGTTTCTTGTTGAATTATTTTTTATTCTTGGTTCTTTGAGACAATTTCTCTAGTGTGGGAAATAGCTTGTTTTGGTCATTTTTGGGTGGTAGACAGATCGTAGTCCATCTAAACCACTTTGATATATATTTTGTCTTGTCTTTGATTCATGTTTATTGATTTTTGATCTTGTGGTTCAGACTGGCCTCAAACTCGTGTAGCTCTTGAATTTCTGATCCTTTTGTCTCCATGTCCCGAGAACTAGGAGTACAGCCATGTACCTCCCTACCTGGTTTATATGGTGCTGAGGATCAAACCTAGGGCTTATGCATGCTGGGCAAGCCGTTTGCCAACTAAACTGCACCCCCTTCACTCATATCCCTTCCAAAGGCGTCCTTCCCTTATCTCAGGCAGGACAGCTTCAGGGAGATGACAGTGTATACCCTTAGCCATCTCATCCCTCCACACCTTGCTATCTTAATTTTGTTTCTGTTGCTGTGATACAAAGCAATGTAGGTGATAAAGGGTTTATTTCATCTCACAGTTCCAGATTCCTATCCATCAATGCAGGGAAGTCACAGCAGCAAGAGCTTGAGACGACTGCTCACATCACATCCATAGCAGAGAGGATGGAATTACTATGTGCAGCATGTTGTGCTCGGCATACCAACCGCACACAGTTCAGAATCCCCTTCTTAAGGGATGGCACCACCCACAATGGGCAGGTCTTCCCACGTCAATGAGCATAACCAGGATGATTTCTCACAGGCATTCTCAGAGGCCCTGGTTCCAGCTGATTCTAGATTGTGTCAAGTTGGCAACTACAACCAACCATCACTCTTCCTCTATCACCAGGAGCAGAGTGAGCCAGGAGAGAAGATATGAAGATGAGGTCATCTTAACCAACTCCTGTTGGAGCACATGGCTCCGAGGTCCTGTTATGTGGCTGATGCCTGAAGGTTGACTCTTGTGCTAGTTAGTAGGTCTGTCATAACAAAGTCCCATAGACTGAGTAGCTCACAACGACCTAAGTTTAATTTTCTTACATTTTTGGAAGCTTATGGTCCAAAGTCAAGTTGTTAACAGGAGCATCCTCTTTCTGAAGATTCTAGAACCTCCCTCACCTCAGGCAGCTCTGGCAGACCAAGCTTTCCTTGGCTGTGGCATCAACACTCCAGTGGTTAGTTGTCTCTGAGTCTACAGGGAGCCATCCTCTGTGTCTGCATTCGAATTTCCCTCATTACAGGATACCAGTAGTGTTGGGTAAAGGCCCATCCTTCTCACTTAACTAACTGCATCGACCACAGCTCTGTTTCCCACTCGGGACTTAGCCATAGATACTGAAGGGTTATGAATTCAGTAACTTGTTGGCCCCACAGCTCCTTGCTGTGTACTCTGAACGGTGCTGGCAATGGAGTTCACCAGCCTGAAGCCTAGCTCTGGTGTCATGCTGTGGGCTCAAAGTTGCAACAAATCTACACCTGCACAGCTCAGGAGACACTTGCAGGCTCCAAGTCAGACAGCAGCATGACCCATGGGCACCAACTTCTCACCTCTCCCGCACTTTCTCTTCCAGCCCCTCTCCTCATTTGGGATAGAAACCTTGCTCTCTCCTCATCCCCTCAGAAGAGAAGACACTACAAACTGCTCTGATAGACAGACTTCTCCACCCACCTTCTGAATGTCTCCTCTTCTCTAGTGTAGGCCAGTGAGGGCGATGAGCTGGGGTCATGATGTAGGCATTCCTGGGAGATATGTCTAATTCCTTCTCTTGTCTGATAGAGCCATTATCTTTAATTTTGGAGATTTGGGAAATCACAACATGCATGATAAGTCCCACTTTGCATCCTGGTTGAGGAATGGAGTACCACATTCATAGCAAACACTTAGTTGACATTGAGAGCTGGAGTTCCCCTGACCACAGTCTCTCACTGACTCCTTTCACTCGTGCTCCCAGCAGTCCCGGCCACCCATGGGGCTGTGGAAACATTGTCCTCCTCTAATGCAAGCCCTCTAGAAGACAGATCACCTGGTTCTCTTCTTTTCAGGGTACCGTACTGTGGTCTCCAGTCCTCTGAACTGGATAGATAGGATTTATGCTTGTATGAGCACCGTGAGGCAACTCAGACTCCCTGTTACTCAACCACAATTACAAGAGGGCTTTTCTGATCACTTTATTCAAAGAGAGGCCCATTCCTCCACCCAGACAGTTTCTGTGGCCCTTCATAACAACTTCATAACAGAAGTTTTCACTATCTGAAAGTGTATTGTGAAAGTGTAAAGTGTAAAGTTGTAGTGTGTCAGCTGATCTCTTTCCTACTGGAACAGAAGCTTCATAAGTAATTACTCTTCCCTGTTTCCTGCTACATGCAGGTTTAAAGCAGAGTTGGGCATGTTGTAGGTGAAGAGGAATAAATGGTGCTCCCATATGCTTATCAGAAACGGCATAAAATTTATTTGGAGAGGGTCATTACAAACATAATTATGAATATTTTTTGAAGTGCTGAGGATCAATCCAAGTCCTTTCCCATGCTAAGTTGGCACTATACTACTGAGCCCAAGTTAAGGATTTTGAATTCAGATCATCCTGGGTTAAGGTGGGCCCTAAGCCCAGTGGCAGACATCCTGACAAGGGAAAAATAGGAGGATGAGCAGAGAAGAGCATCCGAAGATGAGGAAGGGTCTGGAGTGGCACAGAAACTGCCAAAGACTACCTGGAGACATCTGAAGCTGGGACAACCAGGGAGGCCTCTCCCTCAAGTTCTTCAGATGCAGTGCAGTTCTATCAACAAGCCGTTCTGGAGTTCATGTAGTTCTGGGCTCAGAAAGGTAGGAGAACAATTTTTTGTTGTTTTTAAGCCACCAGATTTGTGGTAATTGGTTATAGCATTACCTAACAAACTACTACCCACCTTCAGTGAGTGTTTGCTGAACAAATAGGGCTCTTCTGTGTCATCCCGTGCAGCATCCAGCCCCTTTCTGTGGGTCCTGGAGAGCCCACTACGTCAAGGGCTCACCTCAGAGGGAGGCGAGTGCTGGATTGGGCCTCAAGACCACTTCATATCAAATATTTGGGGATCTGAATTTTTTTTGAAATGCTGTTGGAAGGCCAACTCCAGGTTCATTTTATCAAGCTTATGTGGACTTTTGAAAAGCATTTGCTATAAAGTGATATGAGTTCAAGTTCCAGCTCTGCCGACCTGCAGCTCCCTCACTGAGAAAGTTGTCTCCATGGCCCTCCAGAAACACTGCAGAGACCATGAAGGTTCTCTCCAAGCAGTTCTCTCCAGGCAGCCCTGCACGCCCCATTCTGAGGACTCAGCTGGCGGAGGGCCCTCGGGATCCTTCCAGAGCAGAGCCCAGGCTGTATGCCCAGCAGTAGCAGCTGCTGTGTGTCTGTGTCTGTCCACCCCTGGGGCCTTGTGTTACCTTAGCAATCATCCCTCTCCTAGAGCTTTCAACAGCAGATAGGGCCAGCTGGTGGTAAGTTGTCCTCTGGCCAGGATACAAGCCTCATGCACCACAAAAGACTTTCTCTTCTAGGTCAGGGTGGAGGACAGTTGCTTAGAGATGTCACTTGTCTGTGCTAAAGGCTTATTTCCATTATGTACATGCAGGGGTGTCCCTTGGTATTGCCCTATCACCTAGCAAGACTGGTCAGCTTCTCCAACATACAGAAGGCAGGCTATTTGGGGACAGCTGTAAAAATCTACAGAAAGCCCTATTTATCCACCGAAGCTGCCTTTGTAATCTCCCAGACTGCTGCTGGAGGGCCACCTCAGTTCATTTTAGCAGGCTTATGTGGGTTTTTAAAACACTCAGCTCTTCAAATATTTGACATGAAATTCAGCTAACCTCAGTCTCCTGACTTTTTGAGGCAACCCCTTCTTCTTGGGCAGCGGCTGGCTCAGTAGAGCAATACTGCCCTGGCAGCTGGGTGGAGCCAAGGGGATGCTGTGATAAATGCCATCTTGACAGTGTGAGACCAACCTGTGTGCCCTTGGGGGAAGATCTCTCTGGGACTCAGCTAATTTACTGGGAAAACAGCTCATGATACAGTATTTGCTGTGCTGAACTTGGGAGGCAGCAATAGGACCCAGGTCTCCATGCACTTCAGGAACAGAACATTTCTCAAGAAAGGACTCATGGCATGTAGAAGAACAGCTTGGAATGGTAGAGAAGGAAACTTAGTATTCAGAAGGATTAACATTGCCCAAAGAAAGTGTATGGAGGTGAGGTGACTGCTCAATCCTTGGAACATTCTGCCTGGTTGTCTGTTCTGCTCAGGTCTTAGACTGATTATTTATTCTAACATTGTGAGCTACAGTGGGTGCCTGAGGCCAGGCAGTCTCAGCTCGGCACCAGGAGATATGTTAACTGAAGTTGGCCATGTAATCAGTCAGTTGTGCCTACATGCCTTCCCACAGTAGAAATTCTGGCCATCAAGGCTCAGGTGAGCTTCCCCAGTTGGGAATGCTCCACTGATGGTGCTACCCATCATTGTTGGGAGAAGCAAAGCCAGTCCCCACAGTTCTCCTGGGAGAGGCCACCCAGAAGCTCATGTCAGAAGGTCATGCCCTGACCTGGGTGGTTTTTCTTATTGCTGATTCTCATCTGTGTCCTCTTATATTGTTTAGGACCTGCTTTCTAGGGAATGGTGCCTCCAACAGTGGGCAGGGTCTTCCTACATCAATCAATAATCAAGACAGTCCCCCACAGATATGCCCACATCTGGCCAGCCTGATCTGGATAATTCCTCATTAAGACTATCTTCCCAGGTGATTCCAGGTTGTGTCCTGAACAGTGTAATAGGAAAGACCTTGATGGGAACAAGCAAGCAAGGAACCACACATTTGTTCCCTTGTGCTGTTGTCTGGGGGTGTGATGCTTTGAGTTCTTGTTGACTGTGGGTGTGATGCCTTGAGTTGCTGCCTTGACTTCCTCTCAGTAATGGACCATCACCTGGAATTGCAAGTGAAATAAACTCTTCCCTAATTGCTTTTAGTCAGGGTATTTTTTATGTTATTTTATTTATTATTTTTATGTGTACGAGTGTATTGCTTTCATGTATGTAAATGCACCCATGTCATGCAGAGCCCTCGGAGACCAGAAGAGGGCATAGGATCCCCTGGAACTAGAGTTGTGGATGGTTGTTAGCCACCATGTGGGTGCTGGAATCAAACCCTGGTCCTCTGCAAGAGCAGTCAGTGCTCTTAACTGTTGAGCCATTTCTCCAGCCCCTTGTCAGGGTATTTTATCATGGCAACATAAGTGAAACTTGAAAGGATGCTGTAAGAAAACACTATACACTGGATAATCTACATATTAATTTCATAGTGCTATGACCAAAATACCCATGAGGAATGACTTAAGGGAGAAAGGGTTGTGTTAGCTTCAGGGTTGGCTCATGGTCTCAGGGGACTTCAGTCTCTCATGGTAGGGAAGGCACACTGTAGGTCATGGCTGTGGGCATAACAGTTGCTATTCACATGACAACAAAGAGCCAGCACAGAGTGGCTGGAACTAGAGGCTGAGTTACCATCTTAAAGGCCTCTAGTGATCTACTTCAGCCCAGTAGATCCTGCCTCCTAAAGGTCCATGGGCCCCTAGAATAGCACCACAGACTGGGGAACAAGCCTTCAAAACATGAGCCTATGGGGGCACTTTGGACTCTAACTCTTCATAGAGATTTGCTTCTCCCAGTTCTCCTGGCTGGGAAGCCCAAGGTACTGATGGATATGGGACCTGGTGAGTGCTCTCTTTTTGGTTGTTCTTGCCATATTCTCACATGGCAGGAGGGGCGAGGCATTTCAGGAACGTTTATGATGTATCAACCCACTCCTGAGGGTTCGTCCCTATGAGCTAATCACCTCCTAAAAGCCCTACTTGTATCCTAGTTAGTTTTGTTGTCAACTTGACACAACCTAGAGCTAACCTGGGAAGAGAGAACCTCAGCTGAAGAATTTCCTCCATCAGATTGGCCTGAGACAATGCCTGTGAGTGACTGTCTTAATTAGTGACAAGTGTGGGAAGGTCACGCCCACTGCAGCCGGTACCGTCCCTAGGTGTGCCTGGGCTGCGGAAGATAGAGGAGCATGAGCCAGTGAGGAAGACAGGACGGAGCATTCCTTCGTGGCTCCTGCCCCGACTTCCCGAGGGACCGTGACCTGGAAGTGTGAGCTAGGGCCAACTGTCTCCTTCCCACGTTGTTTTTGATCAGGGTGATCATCACAGAGACCGAAAAGCAAACTAGAACACCCTGGAAATTAGAATTTTAACTGCGATTTGGGGAAGGGTGTTAGTCCTTGTTGTCAACTTGTTCAGATCTGGGATTAACTGCGACACACCTCTTTTGCAAAGGTATTTCCTGGAAGGATTCATTGAAGGTGGAAGCCCCTCCCCAAGAGTGGGCAGCACCTTGTGGTTGTAGGTGATATAGAAAGAGGTCTAGGTAAGAAGCAGTGCTGCTTGGCCTCCCTGCCTTTATGCCTTGCTGGTGCACACATCTGTCCTGTTGCTGTTACTGGTGCTACCATCCTTTGCAGATTTTAAACCCCAGCTTTGACTTTCCAACATGGACCAAACACCAGGAATCCTCCAAGCTTTCAGCGCGGAGCTGGGACTGCTGAGGCATCCAGCCTCACAGACTGAGCAGCTACTGGGTCCTCAGCCTCCTTAGTCTACAGGTAGCCATTGTTGGACTGCCCAGCCTGTATCAAGTAAGCCAATACATCAAGTCCTCTTTGTAATACATATTCATTCTGTTGGCTCTATTCCTCTGGGAACCCTGACCAACACAGGGGGCACAAACATTTAGACCACAGCAGAGCCTCCAGCACAGATGCCATGTGCCAGAGCTCAGCAACTTTCTTGGACCAAGTGGTTAGCCTGAGGGTGTGACAGGCTGAGTAGGCAAAGGATGGAAGGCTCTGGCCACAGTGGCCATGCAGTCCTCCTCCTGCACTGCGCAGTCCATATCCAGGTCCACTTTTATAGGCAGATGAACACCTGCGCCATTTATGCTGCTGCTTTCTGTGTTTACTAATGTGCAATAAAACTAATCTTGAGGCCTGAAGGATGTGAAGTGGGTCCCAGGCATTGCAGACAAACTCCCATTGTGTCTTTCCTCTTTCCATGACATGAGTAAGCCTTTCCGTTTATCTGAGAAACAGATATATTTGCACAACTATCAAAAACACTGTGGGGTACCTGCCAAAAATTTCAAGAGAAGTGGGATTCTTTTTGAGAGTCAAGATTTAGGGAACACGAGGCAGTACTAAGGATCTGAAAATATTTTGGAAGCTTTTGCTTGTAAATCCATACCGACCCAGCTATCATGTACTTCGGGATGGAAGAGACTTCACATGTAGACTAAAAGTGCTTCCAAGCCACAAGTACTGTTGTCAGTGTGATTACAAATATATCTTGGTGAGACATGAAGAAAGTGGGATAATGAGGAGGTGTGTGGATGTATGCATATGTGTATTCATATGTCCACATGTGTACGTGTGGATTCTAGAAGTGCATTGAATATGCTTTTGCCAATTCCAAACTAGCACATGGTACAGTCGTCTTTGGTCACAGCCAAGGCAAACAGTGAACATTATGGTCTCAAAATAAAGTTATGTGATAAGTACTAAGTCTGATTTTTATCCAAAATACATTAATTTAAAATTTTATTATTTTTTGCAATGTAACACTTTATTCTTTTTAACTCAGAGTTTTTAAATAAAGACATATGGCTTTTGCTTCACTTATATAATCATTTTAAAACATATTTCTGCTCTTGCACATATTTTTAGTAATATTTTAATTGGCATCTATTAATTTTACATGGTAGTGGGTTTTATAAGTTTTATTATTTAAATAAGTTAGCAGTCAGCCTCAAGCTTGAAATTAAAGTGCAGGAATGATGTATCTTCAGTAGCAGAAGCAGCAGCTGTGCTTTTCCTAAATCACCACTCTGCCAGTTGTTAATATTGAGCAGAGGCCCATTTTTCACTGTTAGTAGAAGGAGATATGTTTGGCTCACTGTCAGGAAAGATGAAGCATGACTGACTTGGATATTGCCAACAAAGTATCAGGTTTTACTGATACTTTTACTGAGGTTTTATCTATCTATCTATCTATCTATCTATCTATCTATCTATCTATCTATCTATTTATATTTTTCCTTATTTTGAGACAGTATCTATCATCTATCATCTATCTATCTATCAATCATCTAGTATCTATCTATCTATCTATCTATCTATCATCTATCTATCATCTATCTATTTATCTATCTATCTATCTACCTACCTACCTACCTATCTAATCATCTCTCTCCTTACTTAGCTGCCTGTTTATCTATCATTTTTTTCAGGACTGGACATTGAGCCTGTAAGCCTACAAGTTCTCTATTACTGAGCTAGAGCTATGACCATCTTTTTGCTTTTAGTAAGCAATTTCACAAACTAAAGTTTTGAGCATTTGAAAACAATACTTCTTCACTAATTTGAAAACTTACATAAAATGGACTAAGACTGAATTATCTAAACACCTACAGATCGGAAGCTGGAGAGATGGCTCAGAGGTTAAAAGCACTGGCTGCTCTTCCAGAGAACCCAGGTTCAGTTCCCAGCACCCTCATGGCAGCTAACACTGTCTGTAACACCAGCCAACCTTATCCAACATTATATTATGTAATATAAGAAAAATAAATAAATAAATGGCATACAGACTGTCAATTAAGAATATATTTCCAGTGCCAGTGCAGATGACTCAGTGAATAAAGGCACTTGCCACCAAGTCTGGTGACTTGAGTTCCATACCCAGAACCCACATGCTAGAAGGAAAGAAATGACTCTCACAAGTTGTTCTATGACCTCTCTTCATGCAGTGGCATATGCACACAGACACACAGACACACACACACACACACACACACACACATACACACTCATGCACACAGACACACAGACACACAGACACACACACACACACATACACACACAAACATACACACAGGCAAATGTGAAAAAAAAAAACCCAATATATTTCCAGAACATTTCCAAATTGCTCTTATTACTTTTGCCCTCTCTTGCATATTTTTGCATGCACTTGATATTTTGTATTATGGGGAATAATTTGTCCTTAAATTTTCAGTCAGTCCAGAAATGTGGTAATGGAGCGATGTAATAGGCTTCCAAGGTGTAAACTGCACATGCGAATTTCAGTCTTTTGTTGGAGCAGAAGGATAAAAGCAATGTCTGTATCAGTCCAAATGTCAGACATGCTAAGTAGGTAGGTATTTGGTTGTTGGTCCTCCCACAAGGCAAAAACAATCTAATCATAAATGTGGAGAAATCCCTACTTTTCTTGGTATTCCCAAGTTCTCCAATCTATTGGAAACTGCCCCTACATAGCCATGGTAGGCCCCAGTCCCAAATCACATGCTTGATTTTTAAACCATTCTATCCCAGGTCACAGAGGGCTGCAAGCAGGCTCCACAATATGGCCTGGCTGTTGTTTGCACCATAGCTGAAAATCTCCCTCCAGACCTTGACTATTGCCTATGACACTTTCTCACTTCTTTCCCAAGCATGGAGAGGTCTTTCCTCCCTAATCCCCAAACCACAGCTGCAACAGATGATAAATATTTCTGAAGACAATGTCCTCAGATGACTGTCAGAAATAGATCATCCTGGTCCCAGATCCTGAGGCCAGTCCCGTCTTGAGGGAGCCGTCTCAGCCGGGCTCTTCAAACCCCTGGTTTCTAGATACGAAGGCAGCTGCTTTCCACTTCTTCCTTCTATATCTGAGCATCTTCAGTCTTAGACCCAAAGAGAGGACTCAAACTCATCTCTAACAAAATATGATGGCTTTTGATGGACATGTCACTTATGTCATTTTTCAGCATGTCAGCAACTCCTCGTTCAGAATTTCAATTGAAAAGGGGTTCTTGCCTTTTGTCATATGCCAGCATCCTCACAAAACCAGTTGATAGTCCTTATGCAAAATATGCCTATTCACTAAGAATTTAGCCCCTTGCATATAAAAACTTAGAGTATGTTTGAAAAATATTGGACTTAGTATCAGAACAGCTTTTTTGTGTGTGTGTCTTTTTGAGACAGGGTCTCTCTGTAGCCCAGCTGGCCTAGAACTCACTATGTAGACACGCTGGCCTTGAACTCACAGAGATTTGCCTGCCTCTGTCTCCCGAGTTCTAGGATTAAAGGCGTGCATCACCATGCCCAGCTCAGACAGTTTATTACAAATATGTATCAAGGTAAAAACCTACCTAGTGGTCTTCTTAACATCTCTGCCCTTCCTCTCTCCTTTTTATTATCTGTTTGAACTCTGCTAGGGTTTTCTGATATTTGTAGTCAAACACTTTCTTAGCTGGTGTGTGTGTGTGTGTGTGTGTGTGTGTGTGTGTGTGTGTGTGTAGTATGAGGAAATGATTCTTTTTGCCATATTCTACCTTTTCCAAAACTCACAGGGAAGCCAGAGGTCTGAACACAGTCTCCTATCCAGGACAGACTCATCTTTATCAGAGACATTTCTCATGACAAGCTCTCAGTGGGACCAACAAACACTTGTGGCTTAAATTAACAAAGAACAGAAACAGTTCCTGTCCTTAGGGGCCCTCGAATATGGTGGCAGAGATAACAATGAACATGTACAAGAAGCTGTAGACTCGAATTGGTGTTACAATCCCCAAGATTACCTTTTCTGGCTCTACTGCAACAAGAATTCTGTTAAAATCTTTAAAAAGATTATTTGTTTGTTTATTCATTTACTGTGGGTGTGCCTGGGTGAGTTTACATGCACTGCATGTCTGCAGGTGCTCTCCAAAGCACTTGTTGTATAGGTTGCTTATGTTTATGTGGACTAGAACATGCAACTAGAATTAGTGTTGGCCATGGGGCCTGAAGTGTAGTCCCTTGACTGGCACCAGCATTATTTGGGAGAGTGTTCCAAATGCAAAGCCTTGGGCTCACTCCAGTCACACTGAACAAATTGCTATATTTTAAGCAGTTCCTATGCACACTAGCATTTCATGATTGGTGTCTTAAGGAACAAAGAATTCATTATCTGGGATCAGGAACAGTCCAAAGGCAGGCAGGAGCCAGCTGCTTCAAGTGCTTTCAACGGCTGGACAGCCCTGTGTCACTGACTCTCGGCCTCAGGTTTGTCTCACGGGTATAAAGTGGGGCCTCTGCCCTCAGTAGTTCATTTTCATGGACTCTTGCCCTCAGAGAGGAAGGACAGCTTCTCCTTACATGTCTTTTCCCTGAGGGTAGATATCCTTTCTCCGAAATCTCCAAAACACTTCTCTTTTCATCTCAGACACTCAGACTTCACTCCACTCAGAGCATGAACTATCACAGTCATGGGAATGAGGTGACCACATATGGTCAGGTTAAGCAACATTCATTCGGTTGCCTGTTGCCACAGAAAAGCCAGGTCCCTGGAGCACAAGGCAGAATGAATTCTCGGGCCTGGTCCTGGCCTTGTCACCAAGGAGCAAGGATTGGCATAGTGAGAGAAACAACCAAGTGGTTCTGCTTCACCTGTAGCCTACGCATGGGATGCCAACTTGCGACTCTGACTCCTTAGTCAATATCAAGTTAAAGAACTGGGAAACTTCACCCAAGTTTGGGAGCCTCTATGGGTCACAGTTGACCTTCATTGTGTTTTGGGAGACTTCGTGGTTCACAGATGACATTTATCACATATTGGGAGGTTCTATGGGCCATAAACTACTTTCACCATGTCTTCAGAGTCTTTGTGGGTCATGGATGACCTTTACCTGTCTTGAGAGCCTCAGACAGTCATGGGCGACTTTTACATATCTTAAGAATCTTCATGGGTTATTTATGACTTTCATCATGTCTTCAGAGCTCTATGGGTCATGAATGACCTTTAACATCATCTTAAAAGCCTCTGTGGGCTGGGATGATGAAGATGCTTCAAGACGCATCAAGTGAAGTTTTGTTAGTTACAGAGGCCTGGGACAGAGACATAGTAGGTAGGGGCCCAATCTTCTGAGAACCACCAGAGTCTTCACAGGTCTAGGCAGCATTGATGTTACAAACCTTCCTCAAAGTCAAGGCCATACCTGTAACACCAATAATGTTTCCTTTGTAGTCCTGCATCCCATGCATCACCTATGGGGGCCTGAAGTTCTCAGAGACTAAATTCCAAGGCATAAGTAGTTCATAATTCATGAATACCATGTAACATGTAAGTTTCCCTATAAAATGCAGCAAGGGTATTTCGTGATAATGCAACAGGTGTCAGAGGTGAGCACCTGAGTTGAGAGGTATGTGCTATGTGGGCAGCTTGTTGCTTACTAGTTCAAGATCATTCTGCACTAGAGTTGCTCAGGGCTGCTGTGGAAATAAGATAACAGACATAACATGTTTTAAGATAAGGCCCTGGGGTAGGCTAAGGCTGAGATACTAGCAGACATTATCTGAGAGGGTGGGTTCCAACCTCTATCTGTGTAGTGGCTCTGATCTCAACACATCGCCAGAGAGTGCTGAATTCTGGCCTCTTTCTGGCCTCCCTCTGGCAGAGGGCCTGAGAACACAGGGGTCTACCTGAGAGGCCCTGGATCCTGCCTCCACATGGTGGTGATCCCCTAATTGGACCATACCTATCCCCCTACCTGGGATTTCGTGAGTTCCATCGCAAGGCCCCAGGGAAGATCTGGCTTTGGTAGGCTGACTAAGATCCTAGCAGACAGCCTGAAAGGGTGGGTTTCAACCTCCATTGGTGTAGTGACTCTGATCTCAGCAGACCACCAGAGAGTGCCAAGTTCTGGTCTCCTTAGGGCTGCCCTCTGTCATAGGGGCTGAGAACACAGGGGACTGCCTGAGAGTGCCAGGATCCTGCCTCCACATGGTGAAGGAAGCCTGAGTGTACCTGACTAGAACCTGAATTGGGCTTCTGTGGGTACTCCTGAATAGCTGATCTGAAGGCATCAGTTCCCCCAAATTCAACCTGAGAGAACCTGAACCCTATACCAACCAGCTTTACACAATCAGTAAAGAAATGATCTAGGCAACCCAATAATACAAACAGAAGCATACTTCAACATAATTCTCATATCAGAATCATAAACAACAAAAGAAATTCACATGCCAAAATCACAACAAAAGAATAATAAAATGGAAAGCCAAAACACTATGTCCCCATCAAACTCCACCAATCCTGTAGAAGAGTTCTACAAGGAGAACCTCCTAGATATAACCCAAAACACTGAATTTAAAAGAAAAATCATAAACATGATCAAGGAATTCAATAATTTAAAGAACACACGAACAAAAAAAATCAAAGAACTAAAAGAAGGTAGGGATAAACTTCTGAATGATTTCACAAAAGAGATAGAAACATTGATGAAAACTCAGGCAGAAATGAAAAAGGAAGTGCAAAACTCAATAAGCCAACTTGAAATAACAGGGGAAAGCCTCACCACTAGAATGAATGAAATAGAAAAACAGAATATCAACACTGGAGGATAAAGCTGAAGATTTGGACCACTCAAGTAAAGATTATGGAAAATTTAAAAAACATAGTAATGGAATATGCAAGAGATATGGGACATTATGAAAAGAACAAATCTACAGATCATAGGAATAGAGGAAGGAGAAGAATTTCAGGTTAATGGTATTGACCACATCTTAAGCAGGATTGTGGAACAGAATTTCCTGAAATTAAGGAAAGATATCCCCATACAAATACAGGCAGCACATAGAACACCAAATAGAGAGGATCAGAAAAGAAACTCCCCACGACATATCATAAAAACACTAAATGTACAGAACAAAGAGAATATTAAAACTAGAAAAAGAAAAACAACAAGTCACATACAAAGGAAAACACATCAGAATTACAGCTGACTTATCAATGCAAACTATGAAAGCCAGAAGAGCCTGGACCAAGGTATTTCCAGGTCTACTTGACAATAGTTGCCAATCCAGAATACTTTACCCAGCAAAAATGTCTATTACAGTTGAGAAAAATCTTCCATGAGAAGAACAGCCTGAAAGAATACATGTTCACAAAACCAGCCCTTCAAAGAATATTTGAAGGAATACAGAGAGCAGAGAGAGAAACAACTTAACCCCAGGGGCAATGAAAGAAAATAAATAAAGGTATAATCGAGGAAACACAAAATTAGACAGAGAACACAAACAGCAATCAAAATGACAGCAACCAATACATATCTTTCAATGATAACCTTAAATATTAATGGACTGAACTCCCCAGTCAAAAGACACAAGCTAAATGAATGGATTAAGAAACAAAATCCATCTCTTTGCTGTCTGCAAGAAACCCATCTCACCTCCAAAGACAGGCACTACCTTAAGGTAAAAGGATGGAAAAGAATATTACAAGCAAATGGCACTAAGAAACAAGGAGGGATTGCAATTCTATTATCTGACAAAATAGACTTTAAAGTAAAACTAATCAGAAGCGATAAGGAGGGTCATTTTATTCTGATCAAAGGAACAGTTAGACAAGAACATATTACAATCCTTAACATTTATTCACCAAACTCTGGTGTACCCAAATTCATAAAAAAAAAAAAACATTACAGGACTTTAAGACACAGATTAACGATTAACCCCAACTCCATAATAGTAGGGGGCTTCAATACCCCATTGTCTCCATTAGACAGGTCAACTGGACAAAAAATAGAGAGACATCTGAATTAAATGATATCATACATCAAATGGACCTAACAGACATCTTTCAATTATTCCACCCAAACACCAAAGAAAACACTTTCTACTCAGCACCCCATGAAACTTTTTCAAAAACTGACCACATACACACACAGAG
>NW_008331789.1:4109856-4111561 GCF_000622305.1 Nannospalax galili
ATCAACAGAGTCAGAGATGAAAGGGAAACCATCACAACAGATACTGCCAAAAATCCGGACTATTATAAGGGACTACTTCAAAAACTTATACTCTATTAAATTTGAAAACCTCAAAGAAATGGACGGATATGTAAAGGCATGGGAACCACCAAAACTAAATCAAGAAGAGATTAACAGCTTAAACAAACCTATAACACAAAAAGAAATTGAATAGTAATACAAAACGTCCTGACTAAGAAAAGCCCAGGCCCAGAGGGATTTACAGCAGAATTCTATCATACATTTAAAGAAGACTTCCAACGAATACTTCTTAAATTATTCAAAATGATAGAAACACCTAAGTTCCTTCTATGAAGCCAGCATCACTCTAATACCCAAACTGGGTAAAGACACAACCAAAAAAGAAAACTATAGACTCATATCCTTAATGAATATAGATACCAAAATTCTCAACAAAATACTTGCAAACCACATACAAACACATCAAAAAGATCATTTACCATGACCAAGCAGGCTTTATCCCAGAGATGCAGGGATGGTTCAATATATGCAAGTCAACAAACGTCATTAACCATATAAATGGGCTCAAAGACAAAAACCACACTGTCATCTCAATAGATGCAGAAAAGACTTCTGACAAAATTCATCATGCATTTATGTTCAAAGTCCTAGAGGGAACTGGACCAGAGGGAACATACCTCAACATAATTAAAGCTATATACAACAAACCCACAGCCAACATCATTCTAAATGGAGAAAAACTGGAAGCATTCCCATTAAAATCAGGAATCAGACAAGGATGTCCACTATATCCACTCCTTTTCAACATAGTACTTGAAACTATTGCTAGAGAAATAAGACAGGAGAAAGAAATTGAAGGAGTAATAATTGGAAAAGAAGAGGTCAAACTATCACTTTTTGCAGATGATATGATACTATACCTAAGAGATCCCAAAAATTCCACCAGAAAACTCCTAGAACTGATCAACACTTTCAGTATAGTGGCAGGTTACAAAAATCAATCTAAAAAAACCAGTACCCTTTCTATATACCAATAACAAGCAACTGGAGAAAGAATACAGGGAAATGCTCCCATTCACAATTGCTGCTAACAAAATAAAATATCTTGGCATAAATCTGACCAAAGACACCAAAGATCTCTACAATGAAAAATTTAAATCATTAAAGAAAGAGATTGAGGATAACACCAGGAGATGGAAGGATCTCCCATGCTCATGGATTGAAAGAATTAATATTATAAAAATGACCATCCTACCAAAAGCAATATATAGATTCAATGCAATCCCAATCAAAATCCCCATGACATACTTCACAGAATTAGAAAAAAAAATCCTTAAATTAGAATGGACGCACAAAAGACCCCGGATAGCCAAAGCAACCCTGAGTACAAAGAGCAATGCTGGGGGGATTACTATACCAGATCTTAAAGTATACCACAGAGCTATAGTCATAAAAACAGCATGGTGCTGGCACAAAAATAGACACATAGATCAATGAAGTTCCAAACCCGAGTCCATGCAATTTCAGTCACCTGATATATGACAAAGGTGCCAAGAACACACAATGGAGGAAAGACAGCATCTTCAACAAATGGTGCTGGCAATACTGGATCTACACCTGTAGAAGAATGAAACTAGATCCTTATCTTTCACCTTGCACAAATGTCAACTCCAAATGGATCAAA
>NW_008331789.1:4112694-4124656 GCF_000622305.1 Nannospalax galili
GGATCTAGAAACTGTTATACTAAGTGAAGTAACACAGACTCAGAAAAACAAACGACGTATGTCCTCCCTCATATGTGACTCCTAGCACCAAATCCTTTTAAATTCCAGGTCCTTTCAATAAGATGATGCTACAAAGCAGTCCCTTTTGCATGAAATAACTACCATCATCATGACTTCAGCTGAGCCTGTTGGCTAAACTTCGTTACAATTGGGCTTGTTGACAGTTATGCTCATTCATTAAAGAAGGGCACCCGGATTATCCAACCACTCTTCCCAGCCAACTGTATGTAATTTGGCCCTAATCACTCATGGCCTCCTGGATTTCGGGAGGGCTAAAGCATACAATCTGGGGAAGGCTAGGAAGAGAAGGCATGACTCATGTTGGATAAAAGCTTTCCAGTGTACATACCCTCAGGTCATACATACACCTCAGCAACCCCTCAATTATCTAGGTAAGTAAGCTCAATAAATTCATTCATTCCCCAGTAAAACTTTAATCAAACATTGGCTTGACACTAGAACCTTAAAAGGAAATAAGCATTGCTTAGCATCCCCAGGAAAAGAAGTCTCACAACACATAGAAAATTTATTTGTTAATGCTATTATTTCCAATAATTATTTTTTAAAAAAGAAAATGAGAATGCAAAAGATGTTAAAAGGATATGGGAACGGAGATATTTTCTAAAATAGAGAAAATGAGAAAGCCTAAGCAAGCGATGAAGTTCTGTTTAGGTTTGTTATGATATATAAAAGAGACAAAAATAATATACACATAATCTTAAAATTTCTATGGTCATAGTTTAGTCAAATTATGGAACAAAATATATATCTAGTCAAGGTTTATCTGAGAATATCTGGTTTTTCACCTAAGCCTTATCTACATAGTACGATAATTAAAAGTACCAGACTGGTGGAACTAACCTTATTGGATGTTTAACAGCCATACTTTGAGGCCTATACTAATGTGGTCAGGGGGACTTAAAGGACAATTTTTGCCCCTTGCCCTCCAAGGTCAACTAAGTTCCAGGAGACTATGGAACATCTCTCAAAATGTCCTGTAACTATAACGAGTCACCTGTCCTCTTGTTCAGGGAGGACATGGAGACCCCACGAGGTAGACTTGAACCAGTGTCCAGTCTACAAAGAGGAGGGTCAACTCAGCGGAAACATCTCATTCATGATCAAAACACCTTATATGCATGTATAATATTCTCAATAAATTATTTATTTAAAAAACAAAAAATACAAAGGGGTATAAGGAATTAAACAGTGGTTAGCTTGCTATATAAACCGGAAGTAAAGATTGTAGTTTGAATATGTGAATATAACTTCAATCTCCTGAACTGTTACTTGAGTTACACATAGAAAAAAAAAGTAATTGCAGACACTTCTTCCTTAGTTTCTTCATTGAACATCCAGCCTTAGTGTTTAGTTTCTCACACACCAACAGGAATCCATGAGAAGAACACATTTGAGGCTGATGCATGTGTGGGAACTGACTAAGCAAAACCAAGAAAGACAACCCTATGTGGATGCTTGGGAAAGATGCGCATTGTAGGGGCTGGAGACATGGCTCAGTGGTTAAGAACACTGTCTGCTTTTGCAAAAAGACCCAGGTTCTAATCCCAGCACCCACGAGGTGGCTAACAACTGTCTATAACTCCAGTTCCAGGGGATGGATCCGAAGCCTTCTTCTGTCCTCCATAGGCACTGCAGGACATGGGTGCATTTACATACATGCAGGCATAAGACTCATATACATAAAATAAAAATAAATTTTTTAAAAGTGAAAAAGGCACTGGTTGTTGCATATAAATTCTGCATTTAGTAAAGTGATGGTCAGTGTCTGTGGCTCCTGCCCCTCAGTCTCACCTCTTCTACGTCTTGCTTCACTCATGAATAAAACACACATTCCACTTACTGGATTTCTTGCCAGAAATCTTCTCATTTTTATGTTTTGGCCACAAATAAAAATGCATCATGTGTTGGGGTGTGGTGGTACATGCTTTCAATCCCACCACTGGGGAGGCAGAGGCGGGATCCTGTGTAAGTTTCAAGCCAGCCTTGTTTTTACATAGTTTCTGGCCAACCAGGGCTACATAGTGAGATTCTGTCTCAAAGGAAAAAAAAAAAAAAAAAAAGGCACCGTCTTCATTTGACAAATATTGTAAGCTTACACTTAGAAAAAATGTTGAAATAAAAGTAAACAAGTAAAACACACCTGAAGAGATAGTCAAACACCATCTTTAAAATAAGGGAGGAGATAAATAGTAAACAAGGAATTGGAAGGAGGCACCGACATATGGTCTGGAAAACAGTGTCACAGTATCGGTCCTTGGCAGCTTTTAAGTTTTGTGATATGAAATGATTTTGGCTGGGAGGCTGATCTCATCACTGTGCAGACTCATATTCTTAGCTCAAAAAGATGGCAAGTTAACACATGGGTTGCTAAATCTGAACACAAAGGATCGGTTGTATGTATCTGGCTGGGGTGAGGAGGAGCAGAAGAGGGCCGAAAAGATGCTGACATGTGTATAATGGTCACCATGGACCGTCCACAGCTCTAACGTCACCTGGGCAGCTGAGCCCTGGAGGCAGTTTGCGCAGATACCGTTTGTCATCTGTGGTTCCTCCTTCACGTTCTTTCTGTTGGTGTGTCCTCCCACCAGGCCCTACCACTCAAGATGAATCCAGGCCATCCTGTTACTGGTGGTCAGGGCCAGGGCCAGGTATGTCCGGGTTCTCAGCCTCTTATTCAAAGAACTGAAAATAAGAACTCAAGAGAAGCAAGATAATTTCTGTCTAATTTTTTTACTTTATTTTTATGTGTATGCGTGTATTGCATGCATTTATGCAAGTGCACCCATATGATGCAATGCCCTCAGAGAACAGATGAGGGCGTTATGTATGGTTGTTAGCCGCCATGTGGGTTGGGATTCAAACTCTGGTCTTCTGTAAGAACAGCCAGTGCCTGTAACTGCTGACACATCTCTCCAGCCCCACAAGATAATTTTTAAAAATACTTATTTTTCTTTTCTGTATATGAGTGTATTATCTGCATGTATGTAAGTGCACCTGTGTTGTGAAGTGCCCGAAGAAGTCAGAAGAGAGTATCGGAGCCCCTGGAGCTGGAATTAAGGATGGTTGTCAGTCACCATGTGGGTGCTGGGGATTGAACTCAGGTCCTTTGCAAGAGCAGCTGTGCTCTTAACCACGGAGTCATCTCTCCAGCCCAAAACAAGCAAGATAATTTTATTGCAAGGGACAAGTTCGTTCAGATTCTAGAAGGATGTGCTGTCAAGTGTGACAGTGGACCACATGGGTGAAAATACTCAAGGGCCCTAGGCCATAGTCTGGGTTTGTTTTTTGTTCTTTGAGGAAGGAGGAACTAGTTACTAAGGAGCATAGTTCAGGGCAGGGGGATTCTCTAATTTGATTGACACATTAAGTCCATTGTCCATTTTCCCACTGTGCTTGTCCCTTTTCATAATGCATCTGATTTTAATCATGAACGCACCCAATTGTGCATAAGCACAAGATGGTAAATAGGAGATTTTCCATAAGTGTTTATCTGAAAGACACAATTGCCTTACTGCTTATGGACCCCAGACCAATTCAGACCCAGTCAGACCTTCCATTCTTCATACAAGATGCACTGGGGATATGTGTGAAGAGAAATATCTGAATTTGATTGTTATTAAGGGTAGAGGAATCTGCACTATTGCTCAGAGATGGGAGTGCATGTAACCCAATGCAGGTGGGTGTTCCAAGGGCTTCTGAGGTTGCTAGGTGTATGTGCATAGTACATGCAGGTGAAGGAACCAGATTGCCAAGTGCATGATTACAATGGGAGTGTGTACGTAGCCCAAAACCAAATAGAGTCCTAGGCTAAACTATCTCGCGTGTTTGCCTGCCTCAGTCCCCTGGCTAAAAGATCTTGACAGTCTTTGGTCTTTGTGAGGACTGGGCTGTGGAGCCTGTCTGCCTGAACTTGACTCCTGGCTCACCACTCACTCACTATGTACAGGTGAATGTGAACCACAGGGAGTGTCTGTGAAATGGGGCTCCTGGCAGCCCATGCCTTGTGACAGTGGAGAAGACAGAGGGGTTGGGCTGTGCATAAAGTGTTCAGGGCAGTACTAGCATTAGGTGAGTGCTCAGTACTGACCTTAGTGGCAGTGAGGATGATGATGGCGAAGAAAATAAAACAGAGCTAAGGTGTTTCTCAGCATCTCTCTCCACTATCTCTCAAGACCCATGACCCCACGGTAGGGCCGTGGCAACTCATTGGGCCCTATGGAGGGGTATAATGAGCCTGGAGCCCACCAGCAATGCCAACCAGGATCCTGGGAGTCTGTTAAGGATTGGTAGTGACCATAGGACCTGGTGTCATAAATTTCTCAGGGAAAGAAGGCAGAGGGTTTCTGAGCGCAGAATAAGTTCCCTGCTGGCAGGAGAGGGATCTTGTTTGCAGACTCAAGGCCCATGCAACCAGCACCAGCACGGGACAACTGGCAGCTATGTGGGCCTCTGGTCCCAGGACTCCCAGAGGCTGGGAAGTAGCTGCCTCCTGGGAAATGCCTGCCCCTGAGAGAACTCTACAGAAAGGCAGGACTGCAAGAACCTGCAGGGGTTTGAGCATCCCTGTGACCCAAATCCCCTTGGTCTTTCAAGTTGATTATTTATAATGTCGGGTTGGACTAGTCATAGTTTTAATTAGCATCCTGGGAGAAGGCAGAAGCCCTTTGCCTCTCTGGTGGATCTGAGAGAAAGCTCAGCAGACCCATTGAATTGTTTTGGTAACAGCATTAAACATCAACCCCACTAGTATGCAGGTTCTATCTGTGACAAGGATGCATGCCCAATTCATTGTCTCCCTTGCTTGCACTGGTCCACCCTGAAGCTGCTCTCTCTAATTTCTGAGAGCTTAGCCCTCCTCCCAGGACCTAAATGAGAGAGCAGGTATGAGGGGCAGGCGGTGTTGGCACCTCCTGCAGCCCACAGTGTATCTTGGTGAAGCTTTGTCTGAGGGTCCTGGATAGTATCACAACCACACCTAAGTGACTTGGGCAGAACCCAGGGGCCAAGAAGCCTGTTTCTACAGCACAGCTTCTGCTTTTCTGGAAGAACAGCACAAGCTTCTCCAGTAACAGCCAGGAGGCAATCAGGAAACCTCAGTCAGAAGCCTGGAACCACACAAAGGTAAGGGTCCCTGTCCACCTATGCTAACTCCCTGGTGAGAGGTCTCCTTCCACAGGAGGTGGCAAGAGAATCAGGTAGAGGCACACACATAGCTGGCCATGACTACCAGCGCTCTTGTGAACTAGCTGGTAGGCATGGGATCCAGGATGTTCTTGATCTCTCAGTGCCTCAGTTTCCCACACTGTAGAATGAGGTCATGGGAATGAGCTGGCACATGGAAATAGTAAAAAATGATTGCTATTTCCATTTGGCAAGTATTTGACCTCCTTGACTCTTGGTTTCTTCAGATATGATCAACCTGATTCATTAGGTTGGGGGCAAGAAACATAATTGAAGTGTTGCGCACTTGTTGATCAAGCGCACTCTACTTCACACAATTTTTACTCATTTATAGTCCTAATACACAAGCCTGATGTGGTGGCACACACCTTTAATCCCAGAATTTGGGAAACATAGGCAGGTGGATCTCTGTGAGACTGAGGCCAGACTGGTCTACATAGAAAGTTCCAGGCCAGCTGTGGCTACAGAGAGACCCTGTCTCAAAAAGCAGAACAAGGGGCTGAAGAGATGGCTCAGTGGTTAAGAGCACTGGCTGCTCTTGCAGAGGACCCAGGTAAGGTTCCCAGCACCCACCCAACCATTTGTAACTCCAGTTCCAGGGGACTCCAGTGACCTCTTCTGACCTCCATGGGCTGTGTACAACATGGGTACACTTACACATATGCCAGCAATACATTCATACACATAAAATAAAAAAAATTTTTTTGGCCCTTTTGAGACAGGGTCTCCCTGTAGCCCCAGCTGTCCTGGAACTCACTACATAGACCAGGCTGGCCTTGAACTCACAGAGATCTGCCCGCAATAATTATAAAAAAGAACAAAACCCAAAATATTCCAAATAAACAAAAGGCATTCTTATCTCATTTTTTATTGATGTAGACACAAGGCAGAGGTTAAGAAACCAGCTCAGGATGCCCAGCTGCCTGTCTACTTACCTATATCCACATGGGGGGAGGAAATGAAAGGCTTGTTTCTGAAATATTAGCATCACTAGACTGAAGAATGGCACTTCAATCATTTGGTGGGGGGTCTCTTGTTGTAGGTTTTCTACCACGAAATGTGTGACTTTCAGTAGCTTGCACAAAATAATAATCAAAATGATTAAAATACCAAAACCCTCACAAAACCCACAATTCAGTCCTTACAACCTGACACTCCACAGACAGTTAGAAGAGTGTGTTGTGCAACTCTGTTTGTCTAAACAGCCAGCATACAGAGATCTCCTGACAGAAAGCAGATTGGCAGCTTCCAGAGGCTGGGAGAGGCTATGTGGAGCACCTGCTCTGTGCCCTGGGGCTTTGTTATGAGTGATAAAAATATTAGAGTTAGATCAAGGATCGACATTTACAAAGTGCTTATTACCATTAATTATTCACTTTTAAGTGGTTAATTCTGTAGTTAATTTATCCTTTTATGTGTATGAGTATACTGTCTGCATGTGTGTGAGTGTACCCATGTTCTGCAATGCCTGTTTAATTTAAAAATATTTCTTGCTTGGTGTGGTGTTGCACACCTTTAATCCCAGCACTCAGAAGGCAGACGCAGGAGGATCTCTATGAGTTCAAGGCCAGCCTGGTCTACGTAGTGAGTTCCAGGACAACTGGGGCTACAGGGAGACCCTGTCTCAAAAAAACAAACAAACAAACAAAAGTCTGGTACCAGCTGTTAGGCTAGTAAGAAAGAGAATTTATGTATGTTTAAAACACAGATAGCTTTTGGGTTCTGAGGACTGACCAACTATTATTCTTTATTAAATAAAAAGCCAAGGGTTCTGTATCTGTAGCTAACACCTTGGTGATTTGGTCTTTAGGAAGCCCTCCCTTCATCCTCCTCTCTAGAGGAGCTTTGAGGAGAAAGTGTTCCCAGGCTTTACCTGACTCTCAGGGAGGGCCACCTCTGCATGTAGACCCCTAAGCTCCTAGGAGAAGGTGTAAGTCATCAAGGCCTCTGTCCATCATTCGGGAGACCCACTTCACTGGAGGCTCTAGAGCCCCCCCCCCCCAGCTTCCCTGTTCAGCCTGGGAACAGGGTCACCAGAGTGGGGACATGAAGAATCACTGTGTTTGTGAACTTACTGATTCTTCTCCACCTCTGATGGAATTTTAAAAGGAAACACATGTCATCAGTTGTCCTATGACCTCCCCCGCCATGGGTACCTCCCCACCGCTTAAGCCTTTTTGGGCTTTGAGCCTGTTACAACTCCACGACTGAGCACAAAGCTGGAACCGACCTCACGGGAGTGATGACATCAAATGGGTGGTATGACGGGAAAACCTAGCCTTATGATCTTGAATTTTCTCTGTGCTCTGTTGCCCTTTGGGAAAAGCCTGCCTCACAAAAGCTGGCCGTGTACAGGGCTTACCTTGTTCCTGCCTTGTGAACCTAGACCTCTCAGCCTCTGTATTAGAATCCTCCTGATTCCCAATCATATTGCACTTTCAAAAAATTACACTATTTTGTGTGTGTATATGTGTGGGCATGCATGTGCCAAGGTGTGCATGTGGAGGTCAGAGGATGACTTGTGTGACTTTGTTCTCTTTATCCACTGTGTGAGCCCCAGGGGTTGGAAGTGGGAACTCAGGTTGTCAAGCTTGGTGGCACCTTTACCTGCTGGGCCATCTCATGGGCCACAACTGCATTTTTGGGAAACCAACTTGGTAAAGTGCTCTGGACAGGGCCCCAGGGGAGCCAACTCCAGACAGGGTGAGATGGCTGCCTTCTTTCAGTCCCCACATCAGGAGAATGCTCAGGAATATTTCCAGGTGTGTGTGTGTGCCCATGTGTGAGTGTGCAGATGTGTGTGTGTGTGTATGTGTGTGTGTGTGTGTGTGTGCATGTGGAGGCCAGAGATCATCCTTGGGTGTTGTTCCTCAGGAGCCTTCCACCTTGTTATTGGTCTTTCCCTGGGATTAGAAGGCTCAATGATTAAGTTGGGATGACTAGCTGGTAAGCTCCAGGGACCCACCTGTCTCCATCTTCCTGGTGCTGGGATTAAAAGCACATGACACCACACCTGGCTTTTTACACAGGTGCTGAGTATCAAACCCATGCATGTGCATCAAGCACTTACCGACTTAGCTATCTCCCTAGCCCTCCAGTGGACTCTCTGATGCTATACCGGCTGGTAGCTATGAACAATGTGAATAAGAATCTCTGGAAAGAAGTTGGGTGTACACAGGCTGATTAATTAGAACTTCAGTGGTAAGAGAGGTTGGAAGTTGCAAGTCCAGAGCCAAATTACCTTGGGGCACTTTTAGCCTCCTTAACGGCCATTTATTGGCCTCCTCTAGACACAACCTAACATCTTTTGTGACCAGGTAAATCATTTGGAATGTATAAACAGAACCCTGGTTTCCACTAATCAAAAGGATAAGAATGCTATTAGCTAGCATCTCGGGCCCACACCAGACTTTTCCTGCTGTGTTAGTCTGCTTTCTGCTGCTGTGTTAAAACACTGACCAAAACCGACTTGGGGAGGAAAGGGCTAATTTTAGCTTACAGGTTATAGTGTATCATCAAGGAAAGCCAAGGCAGAAAATCAAGACAGGAACTGAAGGAGAAATCCAGAAGGAACGCTGCTTACCAGTTTGCTCTGCCTGGCTTGCTCAGCTACTTTTCTTATACAGCCCAGGCCCGCCTGCGCAGGAATGACACTGAATGCAGTCAGCTGACCTCCCACATCAACCAAAAATCGAAAAAATGCCCCAAAGATCTGACCACAGAAACTCTTCAATTGAAATTCTCTATTCCTGTATATATGTCTAAGTTTATGTCAAGCTGATAAAAACTAACCAGCGGGGCTGGAGAGATGGCTCAGCCGTTAAGAGCACTGACTGCTCTTGCAGAAGACCTGGATTCGATTCCCAGCACCCACATGGTGGCTAACAACTGTCCTTAACTCCGGTTCCAGGGGAATCTGAAGCCTTCTTCTGACCTCTGTGGCATTGCATGATACGGTGCACTCACATACATGTAGGCAATACACTCATACACATAAAATAGTAATAATAAAAAAACTAACCATCACACTGGTTTGCTGTAACACGCCTACCCAATATACCCAGCAATGTATTTGAAAAGTATTTTATGACTTACTTTATTCTGTTACTATAAAAAAATTCCTGAAATTACCACCTCATTGGAACATGGAATTTGGGGAGATCTAGATCTGTGTTCCCAAAGTGCGGTCACTCATATGTGACTTCAGAATAAATTACCTCTTTTCTTCCTTTTCGGTGAGAGCTGTTTCTTTTGCCAACAGCAAGTTTGTTTCCTTGAACTTGGTATTCCTTGGCTGTGAGAGAGAACCAAAGGCTAATACTTGCCTCACAAGGTGTATGGAGAAGTCAAAAGCATGCAGGGAGGCAGGTGGGGCACCCGGAATAGGGCCATAATGCATTTGAACTTCGCGTTTCCTCCTCCTGTTGATGGACTCCCTGGACTTGCAGAGCCAAGGTCACACACAGGGCTCTGCAGTATAAATAAGGAAGTAGCTGCTGGGAATCAGAACCTCTAGCAGGTGCTCTGACCTGTAGGCACCAAGGGCAGTAATTGGCCATTTTACCATGTCAGGCACTGGACAGTGAATTGTGGCAATTACAGAGCCTTCTCTGATTACGCCATAGCTTGTTCCGGGTGTGAGGCAAACACAGAGTGCCCATGCCCCACACCAAGAGCAAGCTGCACAGCACATCAGAGAAAGCTTGGAGCCAAGGTTCCCACATGTGCAGCCCCTGTGGACTGGCATGCCTTCGTTCCACGTCACACTCTCTTCTAATGGGATGTAGAACTGTTCGCTAGGTCTGACGTGAGATACCACCAGTGGCACGGCCTGTGCAACAAACGGAAACTTAGTGTTCCCATCCCCCAGTTCTGGAGGTGGAAAGTGCCAGATGAAGGTGTGGGCAGGCTGCTTCCTTCTGAGGGCTGCGAGGGAGGGAAAGATGTGTTTCTAGGCAGACCACCATCTTCTCCCTCCATCTCTCTCTTATTTATGTGTATTAGTGTTTTGCCTGCATGAATGTAAGTGCACCCATGTTGTACAGTGCCCGCAGAGGTCAGAAGAGGGTGTCAGATTCTCTGGAACTGGAATTTCAGATGGTGGTTGCTAGCCATCATGTGGGTGTTGGGAAATGAACTCAGGTCACTTGTAAGAACAGTCAGTGCTCTTAACCACTGAGCCATCTCTCCAGCTCTCCTTCCTCCCCCTCCATCTCTTGAGGTCATCTTCCTTCTGAGCATACCCATCCTTATGTCTGGATGTCCCTGTCTCAGATGAAGGAGGCCACCCACTTGACCTTGGTTTTGTTTTAACAATTGCTTCCCTAAAGACTTTGCCTCAGAATTAGATGACATTCTGAGATCCTACAGGCAAGGACTTCAACACATGAGTTTTGGGGAAAGAGACAAAATTCCATCCCTTATCAGGGTGGTTGCAATGAGGAAAGAGATCAGGAGGATCACTCCTGATCTTAGCTGAGTTCACAGATGATACTCTTCTGGAAGGAGGGGAGCCTTCCTTTGGGGGATACTTTTATTGTCCTCATCCTCTGTTCGAGGTAGAGGCAACTCCTGGGCTCTTGTTGGGCAGGTGACTGACTATTCCAGAGGATTCTTTCATCTACTCTGTGGTGCTGAAGGGGCATAGGCTCAGCATGAAGTGGCATCATAGCTTGAACTCTGGCTGCATCATTTGCTCCTCCAGCTTTAGAGCTCTTCCCTTAACATGCACTCTGGTGTGATGGCCAAAATGCCAGTCAGGAGTCAGCCAAACTGTGTTCTGGGCCCCTGTTCCCATTGCTCATGTGGGCATCTCACCAAACCACTCCGTCTGGGAAATCAGACTCAGTCACATGCTTGATGTCTGCAAAGGTGTACTCTAATGTCTATCCTACTAGGTTGACATAGATACCAAACTCTGCTGCATGCCTGTCTGCCTCTGCTCTCCCATCAGTTCATCCACACCCTGCTTGCTTGTGTCATTTCAATTTGGACAGCAGCTATATGGCATTTACTTGCAGATCTGCCTTGTAAGTAGGGGAACAGCTGTCCACAGCCTGAGTCTAACAGGTTTTGGGGAAAAGCCCCTGAGCTAGGCAAAGTTTGGCGGCAAGAGGCCAGCCTTGCCAGAGTCCTCACTCTCCCAGGCTGGGGCTGGTGAATGGATACGAGTGAACTTTGCCCTGGAACCCCAGGCCTCATTGCCACCCGTGAGCACATGAAGAAGACCCCTATTTCCTAGCCATTATATCTGCCAATATCCATGAAACCTTCCTTCCACAGCTATTCACTACACTTGGGAATTTGCTCAAACTGCATCACTGAGAGGTCTCTGAGAACCCCATGGAACAGAACAAGTCTTGTCTGTCCTCATTACCTTCTTTTCCTTCATGGCAATAATTCCCTAAAATTAGACTTATGGTATGCTCCTCTGTTTCTGTCCTCACTGACTTTTGCCCCATGTGAGTGTCAGCTCACAGGTGACTCTTAGGAGCCTGGCACACAGTATGTAGGTTGTTGAGACACACTTGAGAATGAAGGACTGAGGGCAATAGGTGTCTACTTTGTTTCTTCTAGAGATCTAAGACTTGCCTTTGTGGAGGGTCAGGCAGAGATGGCATTGGAGAGCCGCTGCCTTTCCACCTCTTTTGGTGACTTTCTCTCTCTCTCTCTCTCTCTCTCTCTCTCTCTCTCTCTCTCT
>NW_008331789.1:4124787-4139671 GCF_000622305.1 Nannospalax galili
CCTCCTCCTCCTCCTCCTCCTCCTCTAAGGAGGCCCATTCCTTTAGAGCACAATTATCTCTTGTTCCTGGGTATCCACAGGCATCAAATCTACAGGTATTCAAGCCTCTTTCATTGAATGGCATAATGTCTGCATGGAGCCTACGCAAGTCCTCACGCATGGTTTAAACCATCTCTAGCTTACTTATAGAACAGCGTAAGTGCTATTGGTTAGACTGTGTTCTTTAAGGACAAAGATGCAAAGTCCACACATGTTCCATGCAGCCATAACTTTTTGTATAGATATTTTCAGTCCCCGGTTGTTTGAATCCAATGATGTGGAATTCATGGACAAAGACACCCACTGTATTTCATGATTACGACACAGTGCTTATTCTTTGTCTTTGACCTTCTGCCGCCTCTTACAGTGTTCTTTCCCATTCTTGGCTTTCCAAAAGTCTTATTCCTCTTTAAGCCCAGAACATATTCATCTTGAATGGCTAACTTGAGGCTCTTTTACTTTTTTATAAAAACATAACAAGTGAGATCAACGTTTGGATCCCAGCATGCATTCTTCATCTTCAGTTAAGAATGTCACCTGCCTTAAAGGGTGTAGCAAGGCCCTGCTCATCTTAAAGATGCTGAATGAATTCATTCATGCTCTTAAAGGCATGAATGAAGTGTCTACAGCTCTAGGACTTGGCACAGAACAAATACTCCACGTTTGCTCAAGCGAACAAAATTAGCATTCTCTGGGATACAAGAAGGGAAAGGGAGATGAATTTAAACGTGTGCTGTGTACTACACAGGGGGCTAATGATGCCTTTAGTTCTAATAAGCCTCACTGCAGTTTTATCAGAGATGTGTTAGCAGGCTCTTTCAGAGAAGTTAGGGGAGCTGCTGGGGTTCCAGGTCTAATGAGAGACAGAAGCAAGGATTGAAGACAGACATATTTAAAGACAAATTGGTCTCTATTCATTCAGATTCATTTGGTTTGTATACATTCAGTATGGAATTCTACAAGACGGTATAGCTACACATAAACAGGCATGGGTTGACAAACCTGGTTTTAATGTGTCAAAAGGTAAACAAATCAGTGCATCTTGGTTCCCATCCCCACAACAAACATAACAGTGTGTCTTTTTTCCACAAGAATGGGAATAATTTTGTATAGTCTTGTGTGAGGAGCCTCTGAGCTACATAGACACAGCCTCAGATGAATTAAATATTTGCACATTTCAATCCCACATAGTAGTGAAGCCTAACTAGCATTTTCCTTGGGGACCAGGACTGAGGAGAGACCACCCAGGGCTTTAAAAGGCAAGAGAGATATGTCTGGCAACTTATTACAAGTATTCTTGTACCTATTAAGTTTATTCTAGGAAAAAATTTATTCTAGGAAATCTTATAAATACTACACTTACTTGCTCTCCTATTAGATTCACTGGCTGAGGCAACAGTCTAAAACTGATATTTTTAAAACCAGGACCTCATTGAAGTTAAGAATAGAGAAACATAGGGTATCTAGGAATAGAAAAGTTGAGGGGTATTTAAAGGTAAATTTGCTTGCTGAATTTGACTTGTCCCTCAAAAGGAAAATTTCATGACGCTTCAAGTGAAGACATCAGATTGCCTGGAACTGGAGTTGCAGGCAGCTGGGAGGTTCCATATGGGTGCTAGGGATCTAATTCTGGTCCTCCACAAAAGCAGTAAGTGCTCTTAACTCTGGAGCCATCTCTCTAGTCCATGAATGTGGGTTTAAATCTTCATGGTTTTTTTTTTTTCCCCCACATTAAAAACTGGCTCTCAAACTATCCCACCTTGAGCCTGAGTAGCAGTTTAAAACATATACAAAAGTTTAAAAAGTAGGACTAAAGAATGGTTTCTTCTTTTAATGATGGCAAAAGTGAAATGCTTTTTCATAGCAAATCAGGAAAATACAGTGATAGAAAAGAGAAAGGATTTTTTACCATTGTGCAAACAGTGCTAGGTGTGTGGTTTTATTTTCTTTCCGTGTTTGTCTGTTGGGTTTTCCCGTAAGCTCAGCTTTTATGGTTTCTGTGTTTGCTATTGTTTATTTGTACATTGTTTTCTCCTTAACAGCACCAATGACCTTGCTGATGGAGATCACAGGCCTTAGCTGGATATGGAAGCCAAAGTTGAGCTGCCACAGATGTCTTGATCATAGGTGAGTCATCTCTGGACAAGAGGTCTATACAGATCCAGTCTGGATTGTTGAAAAGAGCCTAGGATTCCGCTCCCCCGCCCCAACAGATCTGTGCTCTGCATATAAGGTCAAGGTCATGCCCAAAACCTATTAAGGAACGATTCAGATAAAACACCCTTCAACTAATTTAGTGCATCATCCTCTTTAGTATCTGAAAATGACCTTGAATTTGTGATCCTCCTCCCTTCACCTCTTGAGTGCTGGAATTAGATGTGCCATTGTCCACAGTTTATGTAGTACCTGGGATCAAACACAGCTTCACACATGCTAGACAAGCACTGTACCAACTGAGCTACATCAACTAGATTTTAAAAGCTTCCTTTGCAGTTTGCAACTCTGTCGTCCTAGAGAGCTTGTAATTTCCACAATTATTTAAGTCATTGTGAATCCTAAGGAAGAGAAAAAATGAGAAGAAAGCACCCGAGGAAGACTGACTGTGGCCTCTTCACCATAAATGGAGCTGGCACCATCTGTAAGAAACAGGAAGTCAGCAGGTTGCCCGTGAAGCATCCTAAGCCCCCTGGCCAAGGGACTTTGAGACTGACTTGCTCTCTTTGTGTTAGGGTCAGGAGGGCAGGGCCCAGCAATCAAGGTTCAAGGAAGCATTTGTCTTTTTTGTCCCTGCAAAATGGTCCTGACTCCCAGCATGTCCTGGCATGCACTGGCTGCCTCCTAGTATGCTGGGTGCACCCAGGGGACCTCACAGCATCCAGAGGAATCGGGACAATGACCAGCTCAAGGTTCCACTTTCTAAACCACCGAAACCACAAGGTGCAATAATAGCTGCCCTCCCCATCCTGTCCCTGGGGAAACAACCAATACCTGGTGATGACATTGGCTAACTGAGCCAGGATAGAGCTGGGTGTGGGTAAGCCAGATAGAGGGTGGGGTGAGTGGGGACTGGGGAGAAGTTCTAACTGGAAGAAGGGGCTGGTCTGCAAGGGGCATGAGACAGAAATGAAGCAGTTAGAGTAATTTATTCTTTCAGCTTTTCAACTAACACTCAAGGGCTTGTTCAGACACTGATTCCACAAATACTGTCTGTGGGCGACTCTGTGCCAGCAGCAGAGAGTGGGCTGAAAGTACCTGCTGCCCTAAAGCTCGCTTCTAAGGGAAGATGATTAGAAAGAAGCAGGCAGGTATGCATATGAGATTACTTGTATCAGAGGAAAACATAGTTCCCCAAAGGGCCAAAAGGGGAGAGGCTGGGGAGAGGGTGCTATGGGAGTGTGGGGACACTCTGTGCCAAGGGTGAGAGGGGAAGGGTCCTGGGTATTGAGGGAGAGCAGGGAGGCCAGGGTGACCAGAGTCTGACTGGAAAGGGGAAGGGCATAGGATTTGGGGATGGTGAGCATGCTCACACTTTAGACTTCATGTCCAGTGAGGGAGGCAATGGGGAGCCTGGGGGCTACAGAGCAAAGAAGTGACAAGATTTGGCTTCCATTTTGAAAACATCATGCTGGCTGTTTGCATGGAATTTAGAGAAAACACGTGGTCAGAGAGAAAGCAGGGGGCATCCGAGACTCACAGATGTGTCTCAGACTTCACCACAACTGACTTGAATCTTTGCCTCCAGGATGGAGCTTTCACGGGCACCTGTGAGAACCTGTGTGCTCTGCTCTACATGCCCTCTGTTCTCTCATTACCTGTCTGTCACCTACGGATTCCAGGGCTTGTCTGGAGGCTGGTGCTTCCATGGTCTATCCGGCCTTGCACACCAGCCTTGATGCTTGCAGTGCATCTTCTTCTACCTCATCACCTGGATGAACCCAATTAGCCTCTGAATCCTTAGCCATCTTTTCCCAGGGGAGCCACCCTGGGTGAGCTCAGTGCCCTTCAGTCACTCCCTTCTGATTTGGTGGCATGTCTTATA
The DNA here is from genome assembly GCF_000622305.1 of Nannospalax galili. NCBI lineage: Eukaryota > Metazoa > Chordata > Mammalia > Rodentia > Spalacidae > Nannospalax > Nannospalax galili. The sequence continues at coordinate 4,128,866 of NW_008331789.1, forward strand.
TTTTAGAGTTCTGCTTGTGAGCTGACCTCCCCATTTAGGCCCCAATTGCCAAGAGCTAGTTGAACTCCCTTTGTTAGCTGTCAGCCCTTAGGCCAGCCAGGTTCCTGGGTTCACAACTCATGGCCTTACTATTGGTCTGCCTAGAGATACTTGACATTTGACTCTGAAGAACACTTGCTCAATGTCACAGAGAAATGGGAGCTTAAACTTAAATTCCCTGCTCTTCCCTTTCCTCCTCTTCCTCTTCCTCCTCCTCTTCTTCCTCCTCTTCTTTTTCTTCTTCAAGACTGGATCTTACTCAATAGCACAGGCTGGCCTGGAACTTGCTATGGACCCTTGAACTCAATGAAACCTGCTAACCTTGAACTCATATAAATCCTCCTGCCATACCTCCCAAGTACTGGGGTCATAGGTGTGAGCCAAGAAGTCCAGCCTGATTTTTCCTTCATTATGCTCCAGAACTTGAAAGAAAGTCAAGACTTAGCCTCCTCAGCTGGCAGTAGTTCATGAATGAAATGTATAGTTTTTCTGGGAACTCAGTTTTTCCAATCCTAAAGTTAAAGTTCCAGAGCTACATGCTCTATAAAATGCTCCCCAAGTTTACCTGACTACAAGACTCCCCTGGGTAATTTCTAAAGAATACTGATTTCTAGGTTGGAGATGCAGTTCAGTTGGTAGAGCACTTGCTTGGTGTTCTAGTCAGCTTTCTATTGCTGTGGTAAAACACTCTGACCAAAACCAGCTTGGGGAGAAAAGGGTTTATTTGGCTTTCACGTCCCAATTACAGTTATCATGGAGGGGAGCCAGGGCAGAAACTCAGGGCAGGCACCTGGAGGCAGGAGCTGAAGTGTAGGCCATGGAGGAATGTTCTTCTTTCTTATATAACACAGGACCTCCTACCCAGGGGTGGCACCACTCACAGTGGGCTGGGCCCTCCCACATCACTCAATAATCAAGAAACTGCCTTACAGACATACCCATAGCAAATATGATAGAGGAAGTTCCCCAGTTGAGGTTCCGTCTTCCCAGGTGTGTCAATCGACAGTCAGAGCCAGCCATGACACCTAGCATGCACAAAGCCCTAGGTTCCATGACCAGCTCCACATAAACCAGTTATGGTAATACACACCTATGATCCAAGCACTTGGAAGAGAGAGGCAGGAGGTTCAGGAGTTCAAAGTTATCCTTGACTACATAGGGAATTTGAAGCCAGCCTGGACTACATTGAAACTGTCTCCAAAAAGCTAAAGAAAAAAAAAATACTTGTAAGCCAGATACAGTGCCACATACATACCCTTAATCTCAGCACTCAGGAGGCAGGGGCAGGCAGATCTCTGTGAGATTGAGGCCAGGCTAGTTTACATAGGGAGTTCCAGGCTAGCTGGGGCTATAGAGACACATTATCTCAAAATGAAACAAAACAGAAAATAAAAAAAAACAGAATAATAACAATAACAACGACAACACATTTCTGGCCTCACTCCAGCCTGTAGGACCACAGTTCCAGATCAGACCTGGGATCCCACTGTTTATTTGCTCAGTTAATAAAGAGCCTCAGGTGATTCTTTATACCAAATAAGCCTCAGGCATCTATTCCTATGGGGCGTCTTTGTGAAGGATGCTCCTAAGGGAGAAGGTGCAAAGGAGGCAAAAACAGACTATAGTGCTATTTCCATGCAATGGTTCCTTTTCAGACGGCTCCGCTCCACTATAAAAAGAAACTGCACCTTACGCTATTTGTTTTATGAATTATTTTGAGGGCCTCATGGAAGGTTCTTGAATTTCTACTGAGGTTGTAGTTTCCTGGACAACTCTAAATAGCATTGCCCTGACAAGTTTCTACAAAATCTGAATTAAAGAATATGAATAAAAGGAAAGATAGGAAGACCCAGAGACTCTGAAAGGAGAATCGGAGGCCCAGAGAGGTTAACCAAGCTACCTGAGGCACAGAGCTGGTAGGTTGGAAGCAGACCCAGCACTGTTTCCCTGATTTGCATTTTTCCTTCCTAACTGTAAGGGTGCATCTAAACAATGGTGGTTCTGCACAGAAAAATGTGGGGTCCACGCTTAGAGGTAAAAGATGCTCCATCCACCCCTCGAAGTGGTCACCCCCATAAGAAGAGTCTCTGGCATCTCAGTCCCACTTCTTATCACTCTAAACTGGCAACCTTTCAGACCTGAATCCTCCACTTCATTGGAGTAACTTTATGCAGTATACCAAATGGAGATATGTTTAATGTCTACAAACATGAATATAAATATATAATGTTGGACCAACAAAGACAGAGTCTCACTCTGCTATTTCCTTACCTCCCGGCTTTTCAGTTTGTCATCTGTAAATGGGATGATGCCTTCATCATTATGTAGTTGGTTCTGGGTTAGGTGAGATGCTACATAGTACCCGGAACACAGTTGATCAGCCAACTTAACGGACGAGAAGACAGACAGGTGAGGAGGAAATGGCTTGCTCAGCCCTGGACTGAGACTGTGTCCTCTGTTTTCTCAGACTCCTGTGTCTCCATCAACTGTGTGGCAGTTGTGGCTGGACCTTAACCAGGTGAAGAGTCTGTGGTTGGGGTGACAGGGTGAATCCTGATACATTATCTGAACAGAAGCAGATGTGAATGGCAGATGTCTCACAGAGCACCACCCCCAGCTTTCTCTGAATGGCATATGTTGACATTCTGTTTATTATAAGGAAATTTGATTACTAGTACTGGAAAGCCCTCTAGGACAATGGCTTAGACTCCTTACAATGTGTTTAGCATGTGTTCCAGTCCGTAGAAGAAAGCCAGCTCGGGGCTAGGGCAGCGCTATGTTAGGCTCTTTCAATTTTCATGCTCTGGCTTTGTGTGTGTGTGTGTGTGTGTGTGTGTGTGTGTGTGTGTGTGTCTTCTAATATCACTGTCAACTCATGGCCCACAGTGGCTGTTGGAGCTCCAGTCATCAATACAAATTAGAATTTGTAGATAGTAGAAAGGGATGGAAAAGGGGTCATTATTTTCCTCTAAGGACATTTTCTAGAGATTCTATTTGGCCAGAATTTAGTGATATGGGCACATTTAGCTAAAGGAAAACTGGAAAATATACTCTTTACTTGAAGAAGTCTGTGTAGTCCAAGGTCTCTATTAGAAAGGAAGCAGAGAATGGATCTTGATCATCACAGTGCAGTCTTAGCTACATCTTCAGTGTTTGTGGATACCTGTAGCATCCAAGCCCAGGACTTTATTTTTTCAATATTGAGTTGGCTGGAAATAGCAGAATGCTTACTTTCTTAAGGAAATCATGTTAGCCATCGCTGCCTCTGACTGTGTCGATGTGGAGCTGGAAATCTGAGAACAATTTCCCACTTCATCTGCAGGGCTTTGTGTACTGCTGCTAGTAAGCCACACTCTCAGGAGCCCTTCCCTATGGCGACAGAGAAAGAGCAAACTTCCCCTGCTCTATGCCATGGCACACACAGCCCCTGTGACGGCACAAGTGTGGGGACTTCGCTCCATCAGCAAGCAGCTCTGCAGTGGACTCCAGCTAGGCACTTCTATCCAGTCACCTCTGACACTATCCAGCTGGCAATGATATGACATCCCATAGGCTGAGGACCCTGTCTGCAGGACTGCCACCTCTTGATTTCATTACAAGCCCTAGCTTGCTTTATCTGACTTCTTATGGCAAGTTATATAGTGGCAAGCTCTCCTTAGAGTCCATTAACTTGCCAGAATGGCTCACAGGACTCAGGTTTCTTATTCTTTGTTTGAGTGGATATAACAAAGGTTACAAGTGAAGAGATGTGCAGAGCAAGGTGTGAGGAGGTGCTTGATGCTCCCATGTCTGACTGCCACCTTCCCAGGACCTCCATGAGGCTAGCTGCTATGAGCTCGCTCACCCTTGCATTTTGCAGGTTTTATGGGGCCTTCGTTGCATAAGCAGAACTAAAGTTTGGACAACTGTGTGGAAGTGTGACTAGACACAGAGAAGGACAAATGTCAACTATATGTCTAGTGGGGAGCCCGCTCAGCCTGTCTGTCCAGATGTTCCTTGGCTCTCTGTGACACTCATCCCTCCAGGGTATGGGGCAGGCATCTTTCTGAAATGGAGGCCTGAAGACCCATGACTGGACAAGGGGGCTCAGAGAAGTCCTTTATCACCAGCTCCAAGATAGAAAGATGTTAGAAGATTAGCATATTCATGCGGGGGGGCAGGGGGCACCAAGAACTGTGGCTGAAAACAAAAACTCTGTGTCACAGTATCACATCTATTAGCAGATGTGTAGACAGGCTTTGAGTAAGAACTGGCTTTGTCTAATGCGCATTCCTACTGCAGCTTCCCTTGACAGAGCAGGACCGGAGGCCCAGAGAGCAAGCAGCTTAGCTGAGGTCATGGCTCACCAGCTCACCCACACACCCTCACACTTCTTCTCCACTGCCTCTCATTCTGTCATGGCAGCCTTTGTTTATGTTCCAGTTTCTCCTGCTGTGAAACTGAAGGAGAGACCCCAGAGCTGAGGAACCTGGGGCTCTGGGTGCCCATCTCCCAGTGCTGTGTGGTCCTTGCTGCTGCCGCCACCAGGATCAAGCATGGAGTACAAGGGGAGCTGTGCAAAGAATAGGGACATGTCTGGATGGCTATGGATGTGTTTGAGCAGCCCACTGCTAGGTGGTGTTCTCAACCCCCCATGGGGTCTGGCATCGTGACCCTTGGGAATTTTGGAGGGAGCAACAAGTAGTATGCTTTGAGTACTACAGTGGGGAAGCAGGCCCCAAAGGAGGAGAAGACCAGGTCTGCTGTGAGTGTGTTGAGCCACAATTCACAGCTATCCTGAGGCACATGTAGTCTTCAGGCTGTAGGTTGCACAAACCTAAAAGCCTCTGTTTCCAATGCTGGGGTTGGGACCAAGTCAAGACTGATGCCTCTAGTCTCAGAAGGCTGAAAGACTCATGTTGGACAAGGGAAAATGGGGAGGAGATAGAGATGGGAAAGCTGGGAGGACAGTAGAAAACTCAGACTGGGTAGTAGCTCTAGAAAACTTTGCTTCAGAGAGTAGCAGCCGTGTATTTTCAAGGTATGCTCAGAAGCACAAGGAAACCTGTGTGGTTACTCCCAGACTTTTTATGTATATGAATATTTTGCCTACATGTATGTAAATGCACCTGTGTTGGGCAATGCCTATGGAGGCCAGAAGAGGGCATCGGATTCACTGTAACTGGAGTTACGAACAGATGTTAGCCTCCATGTGGGTGCTGGGAATTGAACCCGGATCTTCTGTAAGAGCAGTCAATGCTCTTAACCACTGAGCCATCTCTCCAGTCCCATACTCTTATATTTTTACTGATGTTAAAACTTAAATCCTCCTATGAGATGGCAGGTTCAAACTTGAACAAAATGCTGAAGATATCAGCTTTGAACCCCAGAGTCTAGCTCTCCAGCTCTGCTCTCCCTCCCACATCCACTTCTTATCTCTACGGCTCATCCCACAGCATACATACTTGTCACACCAAGAAGGCTTCAGGGACCTGTGGAGCCATGCCTCTAAAGTGCTCAGTTTCCTTCAGTGACCTTGAAACACCACCCTCAAGGCCATGGCTAATGTGGGTAGCTCTGAGTGGCTCACAGTAACATAGAGTAGTATGGAAGCTTCCTAAAGAAGGAGGTAGCCAAAAAGAGTGAGAGACGCTCACATCTGCCTCCCAATGACACCCCAATGTGAGCATGCAGTAGTCACGCATGGGGTTTCCTGGCTTTAATTTAAGGCTCTGGATAAATTGAATAACAAAGGTGCTGAGCTGCATGGCGGTATCTATTAACAAGTAATTTAACGGTCGTTTTCTAAATTAAAATATTAAGCTCCCTATGAATCACTAACTTGCTCCAAAATTATGCTTCCCTTGGGAAAATGTCAGTCACAGGCTGTGGAACCTAAGGGGACTCTTAGAGACTCTCCCCTTGACTGAGGAAGCTGAAGTCTAGGGGCTGTAGGCAGCTCTCTAAATTTCTGTCTGATCAGGGGCACAGTCAGGACCAGAACCTCCCGTTTAACACTCAGCATTTGTCCACAGACTAAGACAAAAGAAAACCCCACCCTTACCTCCCTTGTCATTTATCTTCAGTCACGCAATGATTCTTATTGCCATCTGCAAAGGTCTTATCCGTTTGTTTATAGACTTTTCCCACTGTCTCCCACGCTATACAATAAGCTCTTCCCTCTCTGTCTGGGTGTTGTGTGTGCTGAACACTGGGAGGGATGCCTGGCATGTGAGGAGGGCGCTTAGCAAATGTTTTTTATAACAGAAAGACCAAGAAGAGGGAGGGAGGAAGGAAAAAACTAAAGAAGCTCCCATCAGCACCTGCCATGATCACATTCACCACATGAATCCACTTCCTACTTTGTTTCTAAAATCCAGCTGGATGTACATTAAGACTCATTTCCAGAGAGGAAGGGGAAAGTGATCAGTCAGTCATATGGCAGAGAAGCAAGTCTGGTATGTTCCTTCCTTAAGGCCTCCTGCTTGCCAAGAATAAGCCTTCATTCATTCAGTTTGAATTTACTGAGCTCCAGCTCTGTGCCAGGCATAGCTCTAGGCTTGTAGAATACTCTGGTGATCAAAACAGCCAGACCTAGAACCTTGTTCCTGCAGAACGTCATCTTCCAGAGCAATCTAACATTTCAGCAATGTGCAATAGAGGCAAGAACGATGGCTGAGAATGAAAATGTGAGGTAGGCAGACCCTCCAAGGCCATCCTGGGCTGACTTCACCCACACAGTGAGTGTCGCAGCTCTGGTAGCTGGAAGGAAAGAGCAGTTGAAAACTGAGCAGTTCTCTGGAGAAGTAGCCATTGGATTGTTTCCAGACTGCTTTGATTCATTTAATTTATCTGGAATACCTACCAGCTCTGTTGGATATCTAGTTATACAAGTAAAAACTAAAGGCCCTCCATGAAGCAAGCATGCTCTAAACACACGGGGAAAACATTAGTTTTGTGGCTGAGTTGCTTGGAGAGGAAAAGCAGGAAGGGGGCTGAGGCGACAGAAGGGCACACTAGAGGAAGTCTGAGTGTTTGAGGCCTTCCAGTCAGAAGGGTAAGATTCCAGAGTCGACAAACCAGTTCCCAAGGCTCTTAAGAATCTGCCAGAGCATTTTCAGGGGCTTTGATGTCTGAATTATAGGTCAGATTTGGGGAGGTGGTTAGTCTCTCCAACTCTATATAGCTTTGGAAACTCAGATTCTAGAAGAATCTGCAGGTGGTCAATGGCATGGCTCTGAAGTGTCTCAGCCTGGGCTCTGTCAGCAGGGGCAGCAGAAGGCTTCCTCTGGTGGTTTGGTGGGGTTAGGGTGATCAGAGTGGGGGCCTAGGAACACACTCTGAATGATGGGTGATACAGGAGCAGACTATGAATGAACCACTGTTAGAGACCCCAGACATGCCTTAAAAGTATCTGAAGAGATGTCCACTTTCCTGCATAGATGGAGCAGGGACAGTACACAGACTCTGTCTAATTGGAACACTGGGTTAAACAAGATTTTTTAAAATAATAGTTACTTTTGAGTCTCTGTGACCAGTGACCAAATACCTGACAGAAACAACTTAAGGGTAGAAAGATTTGTTTTGCCTGTAGTTGCAGAGCTTCGATCTGTGGTTGTTTTGCCCCATGCACTTGGGGAGAGCATCGCGCTACAGAAGCTTCTTCACCTCATAATGGACAGGAAGCAGAGGGAGTGACGGAAAAGGTCAATGATCTACTTCCTCCTGAATTTTCTAGAGTCTCCAACTCTGGAGGATTAAGTCTCCAACCCATGAACCTTTTGGGATGTATTAGTTACTTTTCTCGTTGTGACAAGAGCAACTTGAGGAAGGGTTCATTTTGGCGCACAGTTTGAGGATATACTCCATCGTGGTGGAGAAAGAAGGTAGCAGGAACAGGAGACAGCTGGTCACATTGTGTCCCCAGTCAGGGAGGAAGCATGAGAGATGCTGGCACTTTTATTCAGTTCAGACCTAACCCCATGGAGTGATGCTACCCGTAGCTGAAGCAGATCTTCCCACTTCAACTAACTAATCTAGAAACTTCTTCACAGATATGTCCAGGGGTTTGTTTTCATGGTGAGTCTAAATCCCATCAAGTTGACAATCAAGGTTAACCATCACATCCTATCCAAAACATAATACTTACCTTGTACAGTGTGAGGTTTTTAAGGCCAAAGACATTCATTAAATATAACAATGGAACTTACCTTGCCAGTAGTTGAGAAGGGAGACACATTAGTAGGAAAGGTTCAACCAGAGGATTATTCCAGAGCACAAAGTCTTTCAATCCCAGGAAAGGTCAGGCTCCTCATAGAAGCCTCAGTTCTCATGAACCAGTCCCAGGAATTCAAGCAGGTTTCCTGCCAGGTCCTTTGTATCCCACACTGCCTTTCTCCTCTTCAGCCACCTTCTGGAATGATCTTCCTATAAATGACATCAAACCATTACTGTTCTGTTACCTTCAATAACTCCCTCATCACCTCAGGTGCTCCAAATTCTTTGGCTTGGCAGATGAGCCCATCTAGACCCTCAGCCGTCCAGCCTACAGCTCTAGACCCTGCTCATTATTCATTTTAGCATGCTGCACTGTGATCCAAAACATTGTGGTCCAGCTATCCTGCATCACCAAATGAATAGCAACATGGGGCACTCTGTCTATCTCTGCTTCTTCTCTTCCTCTATCCCACTGGGAATTGAACCTAAGAGCTTGTGAACCAGACGAGTGTTCCACTATGAAGCTGCAAGTCTCCAATCTTCTTATTTTGAGACAGAGTTTCACTAAGTTGCCCAGACTGACCTTGAACTCATTCTGTCAATCAGATAGGCCTTGGACTTGTGATACTCCTTGCCTTAGTCTTCTGAATAGCTGAGATTACAGGCCTGAGCCACGAGGCCCAGTCCCCAGGAACCATTTTCTGAACCACTTGAGGTTGAACTGGGTCCTCCTGCCTCATGCCTGTCACCTCACACTCACCCTCTGTTGGTGCCTCTACAATTCAGACTGACATTTGTTTCCCCTACTACACAGTGAGATACTTCAGGACTAGAATGGGTGATACCAATGTAAACAACCAAAAGGGAGAGGCTCTCTAACAACAAGTTTCACCAGAAACAGCAGAGCATTACAGTGGAACACGAAGCCAGAGTGAATTATGGGTGTGACCAGGAAGGCCAAAGGAGAGAAGATGAGGAGGATTGCTAAATTGCTTTGAGACAATTATTCTTGGATTCAGGATCAATAACTCAGATGGTATCAGCTTGAGGTTGAATAGGCAAGTGCTGGGCGGACCTCCTCACAGAGGTAATTTTAAGGTTGTGGCAACCTTTGTGTAAAGTCCTAGTTTTGACACAATCTTTCCTCATAGTTCCTGTCACAAGGCAACGTTGTCTGGAGAACCATGCTTTGTGGCCTTTCCTGGTTTCGCTTTTCCAGGTGTAAGTGACAACACTTTCACTCCAACAACCTTCATATTGTGGATCATCTCTGTGTCTTTATGGTCAAGTAGAGTTGGATACGGAGTGTGGCTCTAAAGAATGTGATTAATTCCTCAATGAACTATTGTTTGGGCTGGTGGTGCACAGAGTCATGTCAAGGGCAGCACACATTTGTTTCGCCCAGGCAGCTCACCAACAAAGGCCAATAATATTTAATGCAATATTCAAAAACAATCCCATTTTTACCAAAAATCTGTTTTAAAATGCTTCATACTCAGGTACTAAGTACAACCATACTCAGGTACTAAGGATCTGAATGTAACCGACTGTGACTAGTAATAATCAGATACATAGAGATCAAAGACACATGTACAAACATCTAAGTGTTAGTAACAGTAAAAATGTAGGGAACAGCCTGCACTCCTATCCTCAGGCCTCTTGGGGTAAGTCTACAGCGCAGCCCTCTGTGCCTTGACTCCCCAAGCCACATTCACCCTTCCATATCCCCCGCTGTTCACTACTCCCAGTTTGGGACCTGCACCATTCCTAGTCTTGGGGCTCCAGACACCTGGGGAACCAATACTGCTTCTTGATCCTTCTCACCCAGACCAACTTAATGCCTTTCTTGGGCCCCAGGAGCACCGCTTCTGGTCCTGGCCCCGCCCTCACGTCCCTCTACTTCCCTGGTCCTGCAACACCCACCAGCCTCTTTATTCCTCAGGCCTCTTGGGGTAAGTCCATAGCGCAGCCCTCCGCACCTTGACTCCCCAAGCCACATTCACGCTTCCATCTCCCCTGCTGTTCGCTACTCCTAATTTGGGACCTGTGCCATCCCTAGACTTGGGGCCCCAGACACTGGGGGAACCAATACTGCTTCCTGACCCTTCTCACCCAGACTGACTTAGTGCGTTTCTTGGGCCCCAGGGGCACTGCTTCTGGACCTGGCCTGGCCCTCACCTCCCTCTACTTCCCTGGTCCTGCAGCAACTGCCAGCCTCTTGCTGGGGCTGACAGCCTCTTTCTGGGGCTCCGAGGCTTACCTTTCCTCTCCCTGATCCTTTGCATCCAGTACAACCCAGCTACTCAATCCACTCCCTGGGAAATCTTGGGGCTTCTTCCCACCCCATCTGCCTTTGCATCCCTCCGTGGCCCGGCCACTGCCAGGGTCTCAGGTCAGTCCAACACCCAAGTTCTTGAGGCCAAAATCATTCTTAGAAGATTCCAGACCTAAGGAGAAAGTCTGAAAACTTCTGACCCACATTGGAATTGGGTGACTGCAGAACTCCTGAAAACAAAATCAATCCGGCCACGACAATGTAAAATCAAAAGAGAGAACCAGAAGCTTAGACGA
>NW_008331789.1:4146692-4192625 GCF_000622305.1 Nannospalax galili
AAAATAAAGATAGAACTCTAATTCAACTGTGAACCTAAAAATTTACAGCCATTTTTGAAAGAGATGTATCCTTGCTCTGGAATATGTTACTGAAGATGTTAAAGCTGTAATGAAATGCTTCTTCTAATCATGTGGTTATTAAATTAAAAAAAATTTTTAAAGTTTCATAAAGCAGGATCTGGCTCTGAATTTGCATGATACCTTGCTTACTTCCTTTTGACAGTGACTCTGCGCCCTGAGCTCCATCCAAGAGGGAGCGCCAAACCATGCATATGCCAAGTGTCTGAAATAATGCTGTCACAGTAAGGCTGGAGAGGAGGAGGATTACAAATTGAAGTGAAAGAGGGAAGTGTCAGAGGTCGTATGTCTGTCAAGCCGTGATCAATGGATGCCACGTGTGGCTAATCTTCCTTAGACTTTACCCGAAGGGTACTGGATGGTTCCCAGGCTTTGTCTGGAGGCCAGAGAGCAGGTACCACCTACTCCCACACCACTGATGCTACTCTTATGATAATCTGATTGGCTCCATGTTAGGTCATACAGCCAGGATCAATGTCCTTTGTGGAAGCAGTCACAAACAGAATTCCAGGTGTGGGAGAATGGGAGAACCATGATTTGGTCTGTGGTGAGCAGAGCAGGCCTGGACTGGATGCAGCTACTGTCCTACAACAGGGAGTTTCTTCCAGCTAGGAAAGGTCTCACATGGTGGACCCTAAAAAAAGAAAAGATAAATAATACAGGAAAAGTTGGACTTTTCTGTTAGGAATCTAGGTGAAGTCATTAGTTAAGGCAGACAACTCTTGAAAGCACGGTGGAAAGAATAGTCTAGAACAAATTCTCTGGAGTGCTGTTGGTTTCATTTTTGGAATGTGGTAGAAAGAAAATGCATGCTACAATGTAAATGCTGTGCAAATAGCCATCATTCTGTACTGTTTAGGGAATAACAACAAGGAAAATAGTTTGTGCATCTTCAGGACAGACACCGTCATAGGCCTAACTACATCAGCAACAATGGAATGTTCTCTCCCCTCAATATTTTCCATCTGTGGCTGTTGAATCTTTGGATTCAGAGCCCTTAGATACGGAAGGCCAACTGTACTAAATCCCTTTCACTTTTAGGAGTATGGTTAACCCCATCTGCACATTTGAAGACAAGAAAGCACACCGGACTGTTTTCTGTGGTAAGGATAGCTATGGAAAGCAGGTGATCCTCTTAATATGACCAGGCATGGTACCAACAGAGGGCTGCCTTCTCTAGTCTGGGATCAGAGATATGCCATTTTCTGGAACTCTCAAATCCTCTTGGTATCATTATATCCAGCTCATCCCACCAGCCACAGATTCATAGGATGGGAGGCATGAACAGCCAGAGCTTGATGGAGGGTCACTTTGTCTCACACAACTCTAGATGCAGCCTGAGGTACAGCTGTCAGGAGCAAGAAGACTGTACCTACTAGACCGCTCCAACATGTTAGTGCTGTCACCTTGGGAAGCCCAATGGGACATAGGGACTTAGGTGCATCAAGGTCAGAGTGGAACCCAGATTATTCCACTTAGAGGCTATGTTGTTACCCTAACCACTCACAGAGAGGGGAAGCCACCCCTTACTAAGCTTTGAAGGCACTTGACATTTTCCTTCATAAGAAATAATCAGTATGAGCCAGGCATGGTAGTGCACACCTGTAGTCCCAGCACTTGGGAGGCAGAGGCAGGCAGATCTCTGTGAGTTTGTGGCCAGCCTGGTCCACATGGTGAGTTCCAGGCCAGTTAGAACTATATATGAGACCCTGTCTCAGTAATAATAACAGTAATGATTATTGATACAAGCAACTGAGAGTAGCCTCAGGACAGAGGCTTGGTTTGCTGCCTGTGCTGTTCACCTTGGATTCCCTCTATTCCTTGCTTTCTCCAGCTGCCGTTATACCCTCTAAGCAGCTCCTCCAGAGGCGAGCACCTCCATTCCTCAATGTGCCAGCTTCCCACTTCCATATTTTTCTTTGTACGTTTCTGTAATGGAAAATTTAGAACTGCACAAAATACACCCCCAGATACTCATTCCCCAGCTTTCACGGACCTACCTCTGACAACAGTGTATCTTACAGTGTCCATCCACACTCCTTAGCAGGAATTCTCTATAGAAGTTCATGTTACTTTTACTTTCCTTGGGCTTTCCCACCTGTGCTGGGTAGCATTAATTTGTCAACTTCACACCTGGGTAGAGAGAATGTCAATTGAGGAATTGCTTCCATTGGACTGGCCCATGGCCCTGTCTGTGGATCATTTTCTTGATTGCTGAGTGATGCGGGAGGGCCCAGCCCACTGTGAATGGAGCCACCTCTGGGCAGGAGGTCCTGTGTTGTATAAGAAAGCAGGCTGAGCACAGACCAGAGGAGCAAGCCACTAAGCAGCGTTCCTCCATGGTCTGTGCTCCAGCTCCTGCCCTGACTTCCTGCTTTGACTTCCCTCAGTGATGAAATATGACCTGGGAGATGTGAGATGAAATAAGTCCCCTCCTCCCCAAGGTAGTTTTGGTCAGTATTTTTTTATCATAGCAATTGATGGTAAACTAAGAAATCGCCTCTTCAAATCAAGCAAGAGATCTCTTTTTAGGTGTATGCATCTTAAGAATAAAAACAGCATCAAGTGGCTCCTGAAATATTATGTAGAATGAGATGTGCACAAACGTTCTCTAATGCAGATGCGTGACTCTGCTCATCTGTTAATTCATAGAATTCTCTAACATAGGTCAGTTTTCCAAGGCCTTGGTCCTCCAGCCTTATTATCGTTGCGTTGCTGCCTTCAGACAGAAACAGGTTGTTGTTGTTGTTGTTTCAATGTATTCATTTGTCTTTTTGTTGCAAACCGAGGGCTTTGCTCACACTGGGCAAGTACTCTCCCACTGACGTATACCCTCAGTCCACATTGCCCCCTTAAGTTATTAGTTTTTATATACCATTTTTATCTGCCATTTAATAGAATTTAATTAATCAGTTATAGTACATGAGCCACCAGGTCTAAGCAATGAGTTTCTCAGCAGCATGGGGTTGACATCACAAGTGCTCCCGGAAAGCTCTAGCTTTACTTCCAGCCCTAGATGCTGACTCACTGCCTCTGTTCTTCTGTTAAGAACCTCCAACTTGGAAGCAAGAGGTGGGATTTGTAAGTGAATTAACTTTCACTGGCAATGACTTGGGACAAACATGTCTTACCTGCGGGCTCCTGTGGACTCTTGGATTTTAGTTTCTTCATCTGGCCTCCTGGAGGACCAGACTAGCCTTTCTATCTTCACATCTTTACCTTGTGGTCCCTTGTTGTAGTCTGGTTTCCATTGCTGTGACAAAACACTCTAATACCAGCTTGGAGAGGAAAGGGTTTATTTTACCTAATATCTCCTAGGTCACAGTTTATCACTGAGGGAGCCCAATGTAGGCACTCAGGGCAGGAACCTGGAGGCAGGAGCTAGAGCACAGGCCATGGAGGAACACAGCTTCCCGGCTTGCTTCCCTGGACCACGCTCAGCCTCCTTTCTTATACACTACAGAACCACCTGCCTACCTGTGGCGCCACCCACAGTGGGCTGGGTCCTCCCACATCACTCAACAATGAAGAAAAAGCCCCACAGACATGGTCACAGGCCAGTCCAACAGAGACAATTCACCAATTGAGGCTCCCTCTACTCACGTGTGCCAACTTGACAACTAAAGCTATCCTGCACATCCCTCTATCCGGATTCCCTGGCTCACGCCTCATCTCCTGTAGATGTCAGTTTGAAACCCTTTCTCAGTGAGACCAAGCCTGATCACCACACCCCTATTGTCTTCTTTTTTCTGTCAGCTCTATTTTAGAGCTCTCATCAGCTTCTAATACACTGTGTGTTTACTATTGTCTATTGTTTATTATGGTCTATTGTCTAGAGCAGTGACTACAAAGACACAGAGAACATCATCTTGTTCACGAATGGGTCTCAAGTGCGCCCACCAGGCATCACAGGTGCATTGTAGATGCTCAGCTGCTGTTTGTTGGATGAATGAATGTGTTCTTATAATCACTGAATGAACATTTCTGGAGCATCTTTCTCAAGACCTTTTCCCTTGAGAGTTGGTTGAGTCTCATGCTTGGTGTGGCCCTTGGAGTTGGCCAGAGTCAGTCAGAAGCCTACTTCAACCACTTGCTGGGATCAGTGAGATGGTTCAGTGGTTAAGAGCACTGACTGCTTTTGCAGAAGACCCAGGTTCGATTCCCAGCACCCACATGGTGGCTAACAACCATCTGTAACTCCAGTTCCAGAGGATCCAAGACCCTCTTCTGGTCTCCCCAGGCACGGCACAATATGGGTGCACTTACATACACGCAGGCAATGCACTCATACACGTAAAAATAAATTTAAAAATGCTTTTAAAAAACTTTTTAAAAAACTTCCACTTGCTAGCTGGGCGTCCTCAGCCAAGTTAGCTCAGAACATCAGTTACTCAATCTGTAAAATAATATGGTTAAGTTAGATGAGGTGGGACTATCTACCCTAACTATGGGTGGTACCATCCCATGGGCTAATATCTGGACTGAAGAAAAAAGGAGAAAGCTAATTAACAATTTTTTTCTATTTAATACAACTAGTATCCCCAATCCTACTGTCCCCCTACATAGCCCATTGGGGTTATGCAAGTTAAATGCAAGATGTGGGGGAGAATGTTTATTCCAATTACCCAGTAATTAAATACAAAAATTAGGTCTCCCTTTCTGAAATCATGCTTCACTTTCCTGCCCATAAGGCATCAGTGGTCACATGGGGCCAATGGCTGCCATTTGAGATATCCCAGAAAAGGAATATTTCTGTTATTGCAGAAGGTCTAGGACAGCACTAGGATAACCTATAGCTGGCAAAATAGTAAAGTCTAATAAAGAAGAAATTATAACAGCACTTGGATACGAAACTTAAGTTTCAATAAAAGTTAAGGTGGGGTGGGGAGGAGGCCAGAGAGAAGGCTCAGCCATGAAGAGTGCATGCTGCTCTTGCAGAGTAAGAGGACCTGAGTTCAGTTCCCAGCACCCACCTTAGGCATCTCCAACCACCTGTAACGCCAGCTCGAGGGGATCGAATGCCATCTTTTAGCCTCCATGGGCAACTGAACCCACATGTATGTACTTCCACAACAGACACACACATACACACTTACTTAAAAATAAAAATAAATTTTAAATGATGTCAACAGCCTTATGTCTGTGAATGAGATTTTATTTGAAAATAAGGTGTTTCCAGATGATGAAATTAGGAGAGGTCATTACAGTGATTGGCATCCTTTCAAAAGGGGGAAAATATAGACACAAAGATGGACATGTATACCAGAGGGAAGGTAGTGTAAAGACACTGGGAAGATTTCATCCACAAACCAAAGAACATCTGGGACTGAGAAGATATAGGATGAGAGAGAGAGAGAGAGAGAGAGAGAGAGAGAGAGAGAGAGAGCTGGAGCAGATTCTCCCGTACAACTTTCAGAGAGAACTAGCTTTGCCAATACCTGGATTTTGGCCTCCAGATTGCAAGACAGTATATTCTTGTTAAATCACTCTATCTAGAACACTGTCATAAGAGTCTCAGGAAATGAATAAAGGCTCTCTTATTCTAAGGCTCCTAGCGTATAGTTAACTTCCTCTTTTGTTCCTAGACAGAAGGTTCCGTGAAGGCCATTGGCCATTGGATCCCCACCATCTAGCACTGTTTTAACACATTGGCCATTGGATCCCCACCATCTAGCACTATGTTGACCCAACATATTTTTGATAGTTTTGGTTGGATAATGCTTCCTAATTGTCTTGACTATTAAATGAAATATCTATATAAGGTGTTTAAAGTAATAGCTGCCTCCACTAATAATAATTGTTCATTTTGCTATGGAAGTAGGAAAGTAGAGCCTGGGTCTGTGAACCTCAGTGTCCTTCTCTAGAAAATGAATATAGCAACCCCTGCCCCATCATTAGGCTTTAATTAAGAGAATATAGGCAGCTCAGTGCCTGGAAGATGCCAGTTGGCTAATAAATGACAGCAACAGGTGCCTCAAACCACTGGAAGGGGTGCTACATTGACCTTTCAGAATGTGTTTCTTATTGCCATGTTTATTCCTCTTCTTTAGAGCTTAAAAGTTCACTATTTGTGCCTTGCTGCGTCTGAGTTTTATTAAAGACCTATCATGTGCTAAGCAATATCTCATTCTGTCCGCAAGAAATTTTAACAAGAGCTCTATATCTTTTTTCTAAATGCCTCTGTTTTCAGTCATTTTGTTTGTAAACGTATGGTGTGTGTGTGTGTCTGTCTGTCTGTCTGTCTGTGTCTGTGTGTCTGTGTGTGTGTGATGTATGTGTGAGTCTGGGCACGCATGTGCTACTGGGTAACAACAGATGTCAGAAGATAACCTCAGGTCAGTCCTCTCCTTCCACCTTGTTCTGAAACAGGCTTTCTCATTCACTGCTGTGGATACCAAGCTAATGGGCCCAAGAGCTTCTGAGGACCCTCAGGTCTTCATTGTAGGCATGCCTGGGTTCAGGCGGGTTCAGGGGATCCAAACTCTAGTCTTCATGTTGCACAGAGTGCACTATCCACTGAGTCCTCTCCTCAGTTCTATGCTCAGTTGTCTTATAAATTTAGAATTTCACAGATTTTCAGTCATGCTCAGCACAGCAAGACAAGCTATGTTCCCTGAAGTATTTTGCTTCTAATTGCTCCACAGCAGGCTGCTGCTGCAGGTGATGTGGTGTAAATGTGAGGGTGAACTGCCCAGTGTGGTCCTTTTCATTCCTACTGCTTTGATTGTTGGGACATTTTACCTAAACCGTCTGTCTGATTAGAGGCTTTGTGAGTTTCCCATAGTAGCTGTGATGGCTTGAATATCTCCTCCCTCCAAAAGTCACGTTGAAGGCTAACTGACACTGTAATGCTTTAGAAGGTGATCCCCTTATGAGGGCTTGAGTCTTGGGAGTGGATCATATTGTTATTGAGGTAGTGGGTTAGATATTATGACAGTGGCTTTGTAAGAAAAGGGAGCTCTGCCTAGTGTTCTTTTATTCACCCTGTCTTCCACATGCTGGCCTTCCCTTCTGCCACGACATGACCGTCATCAAGACCCTTACCAGATGGGCCCCTCAGTCTCAGACTTCCAAGCCTTCAGGACTGTGAACCAAATTAACTGTTGTTTGGAGGTTGCCCACTCTGGGGCATTCTGTTATAACCACACAAATGGCCTCAGGCAGTGTTCTACGCTGCATCTCACATGCAGGCATTGACAACCACTTCTTCTGTGTTCTGTGAGAGAAGAATCCTGATGCGGGACTCTGACACTCTGGGTGCTCTGCCCCTTCTATGACCCTGGGCAATTTCTCTTCACCTCAACTTTTCTGATCATCCAATGACACTAATAATGCCTACTTGGCAGGTTTGTTTTGAGGATTACAGGAGAAAATAGGTATTTGTCAATTATAAAAATCCTATAATCAGGTAGTGGTGGGCATGTGCTGCAGCGGGTGTGTGATCCCAGATGGCCAGCCTGTCCCGGCGCCGATATGGCTCCTGAACAGCAGAAGATTCAGTCTCAGCAGAGAAATGCCAAAAAGCAGTCTGGACAAAAGAAGAAACAGGCCATGACCAGAAGGCTGCTGCCAAAACTGCCTTAATCTATACCTCACAATCTGTAGGACACAAATGTCAGACCCTAACACCTTCAGGCAGCACTTTGAAAGTAAGCATCCCAAGACTCTACTTCCTCCTGGGCTGCCGTTAAGGCATGAAGTTGTTTACAGGTGAATTCATGACACCTTTGACTCTCCTACTGTCTCAGACCTTAGGTAACAAGCCTGCAACTGCTTTTTAAACAAGCTGCTGCCCAGTAAAAATAAAGGGGCTTCAGAAACACTCTTTTTTATGCTGTTCCCTTTTGGGCGTCATGCAAAGACAATTCTGTATAAAGGTATAGTTGACCCTGATTTGGAAATCTAGAAAATCAGTCCATCATTGTTATTAAATTTTTTTTTTTACAATTGTAACTATACTGATGTTCATATTGTGTAAAATAACTCATTTAATAAAGTAGTACTTCATATTGTGTAAAATAACTCATTTAATAAAGTAGTGCTTTAAAAAAGCAGTGCTTTAATTTTATAAACAAAAAATTCTGTAATCAGAAAAAAAATTTATCTGCCCATAGTGCCAGGCAGGGGACACAAATAAGTTAGTTGAGTTTACAGCTCTGAAAAATGCTTCAGGGCAAAGCATCTACATTTGCTGCTATCAGAGACACCCCTGTAATATAGCTGGTAAGATTCTGCCCAAACTCAGTAATAATTTTACTTATAACTTTTTAAAAGTCAAACCCTAAGATTTGAGCATTTGGGATGTCACTTTTAGGGGACAGGAGATTACTTACACTTGATGAAGTTGACATCAGGGATGTTAAACACCCTCAGACGTAAAAGAGCAGCTCCCATAACAAGGAATATCCAGCCTTCAATACCAAGTGCTGAAGTTTAAAAACTGATCCAGAACAAATTTTCTCTTCTTATGTGCACTATCCTTCCCCCTCCTATAATGTAAGCAATTCTGGAAATTGCTCGCATATTTCATCCTGTTATTAAAAAGTGTTAGGCAAGGGACTAGTGGTGAAGAGCACTGACTGCTCTCCTAGAGGCCCCAGATTCAGTTCCCAGTACCTATATGGCAGCTATCAACCATCTATAATTCCAGTTTTAGGGATATGATACTGTCTGACTGTGAGCTCTGCATGCACATAGGGCACTTACCTATATACAGTCAAAACATATACATAATATAAAATAAATAAATAATTAAAAAGTGTTATGAGATCTAACTATCATCTCCCGTCTCTAAGCATGGCTCTTGCAAGTATTCTCACACTAGCCAAACTGGTTTTGATGATCCATGATCTTCATGGGTGTGATGGTTTGAATGAGAATGTCCCCTATAAGCTCCAAGTATTTGGATATGTCATCCCCAGTTGGTGGTGCTGTTTTGGAAGGTCTTAGAATGTATGGTCTTGCTGGAGGAACTATGTCACTGGGGGTGGGCTTTGAGAGTTTTTAAGCCTTGCTAGATCCCCAGTCACTCCCTGTTTCCTGTGCCTGCTTGAAGATGTGAGTGCTCCTCCTTCTGCTCTGTCCAATCCTGCCACCATGCTTCCCTGCCGTGATGGACTCTGGTTCCTCTGGAACCTAAGCTCAAATAAATTCTTCTTTCTATAAGTTGCTTTGGTCAGTGTTTTTATCACAACAACAGAAAAGGTAACTAATATAGAAGTTGGTATCAGAAGTATGGTGTTACTGTGAAGAACCTGACCATGTGGGGTTTTGGAAGAATGTGGAAGACTTTGGAAATTTGGACTAGAAAAGCTGTTGAGCTTAATGGGCTGTTCTATCAGAAGACTGGAAGATGGTAGTGCTGAGAGCAAAGTAGTTCCAGAGGGAAATAACTTAAGCGACAACTAGGATGTTTTGGCAAAGAGTCTTACTGGAGTCTCCCACAGCCTAAGGGCTTGCTTGGGCTAAGTTGAAAAGCAATGGACTAATTTCTTTGGCAGAGGGAATTTCAAGACAGCGTAATGTAAAAAATGGTGGCATTGCTGTTAAAGATGAATATCATACAGAGCTACAGTGAAAAAGAGCAAATGAGATGGAAAGAAATGAAGAATGTACCATTCTGATTGAAAAAGAGCACTTGGAAGATTAATGTTGGAGCCAAGTGGTGTCAGAGGAGAGGATCTCTTTGATAAGAAGATTAAAGTATTTAAGGAGAGGCCTAGAGATTCGCACTTAAACAGTGTAAAGAGTACTTTCAGGGCAAGACTGCACCCAGCTAAGCCTACAATTTGTGACAGGAAAATACCTGAGGGGTTTTCTACTTCAAGAAAACCACAGCATAGAAAAGGTGCTGGTAATGTGGATGAAGCTGGCCAGAGTCCACCCCAGGATGGCAGCCAAACTTGGTAGTGTCATTCACATGGTGCTGGCTTTAAAGGCATGAAAGATGCAAGAGTGAAGGGGTCATTGGTTCTTCCTCCACCGTTTTAGAGAGCCACAGAGGGAGGCCAGGAAGCATACAGCAGGGGTGATTCTGAATAAAGAAGACCCTGACAGGCTATTGTGTGAAGCTTGAAGGTGAAGCCTGGTTGGCAGTGGAGACCCCAAGAAGATGCTAGAGCCGTGAGATATCTGCCAAGGAGAGCTGCATACAAGGAGTGGTACCAGCCCAAGAGAGAGATGTATGTTGCACCAGCAAAGCTGAAGGAGCTGAACCATCTAAACCCTTTGAAAGTAAAGTCTCAGTCATTGGACATGGAGCTCCAGGGT
Source organism: Nannospalax galili (assembly GCF_000622305.1). Taxonomy (NCBI): domain Eukaryota; kingdom Metazoa; phylum Chordata; class Mammalia; order Rodentia; family Spalacidae; genus Nannospalax; species Nannospalax galili. The sequence goes on from NW_008331789.1 coordinate 4,157,040, forward strand.
TTGGTGTTTATCCTGCTGGGTTTTGGTCTTGTTTTGGTCTGGTATTTCATAACTATGCCTTCATCCCTCTCTTTTGGAGTAGGAATGTGTGTTTGGTTCCACTGTAGGTTGGAAGTATTTAATTTACCTTTTTATTTTACAGGGGCTTACAATTAAGAGATTGCCTTGAGTCTCAGAAGAGACTTTGTGCTCTGGTCTTATGAATAGTTTTGGAACTGGTAAAGAATATGGGACTTTTGAAGGTGGACTAAATGTATTTTGCATTTATATGGTCATAAGCCTATGGGGGCCAGGCAGTGGTGGTTTGCATGGGAATTTCCCCCATAGGCTCTAAGTATCTGGACATGTCCCCAGTTGGTGGTACTGTTTTGGGAGGTCTTAGAAGGTATGGTCTTGCTGGAGGAAGCACATCACTAGGGGTGGATTTTGAGAATCTCCAATCATTCTCTGCTTCCTGTGCCTGCTTGAAGATGTGAATGTGTCTCCTTCTGCTCCAGTCACATCCTGCCATCATGCCTCCCCACCATGAAGGACTCTAATTCCTCTGGAACCCTAAGCCCAAATAAACTCTTCCTTCTATAAGTTACTTTGGTCAGTGTTTTTTTTATCACAGCAACAGAAAAGGTAACTCATACAATGGGTCGGGTCAAGCTATTCAAATTCAGAGGATGGCTACTTTGCCAACTTAGAACTTGCATCTCGGATACTTTCCTTGATCTTTAAGGATCTCACGCACTTGGGCAGTGAATGCAGCTCAATGGAGGAGCACCTGTTTAACACAACAAGGTCCTGAGTTCAATCCCCATTACCACAAACAAAGCAAAACAAAACAAAAACTCTCCCTGCTTGTCAATTAAAACCAAATCATCCTGTGTTCTCAGCAGTCAAAAGAAGTTCATTGGAATGTAGCTCTTTAATATTTCCATTTGTCTCTAGCAATTCCTTGGAATCTTGAGTGGTTCCAAGTGGGATTGCCATGAGTGGGGGCTACTGTGGGAGAGATTTAGAAGGCTGACATAAACCTCTGGCATCTATATGCAGTAACTGTCCCAGCACAGAGACAACTGCTATAGTCCCAAGTCAATGTTAAATCTCTTAAGTTTAGAGATAACCATGGAGTTCACCTTCCTGCATGTAGTCTGTTTTAAATTTAAAATATCAATTGTGTAATATTTAAAACATTGCTATTGTTTCCCCAGAGGTAATGAGCTCCATTAGGGTTTCCAGATTAAAATATTGAAGGAATTAAACAAACATGACTCCCGTGAAATTATACAGTGAACGGGTGTGAAAGATTTCGCTCACCTCATGGGATAATGAGGCAGCTACTGAAAGGCTATGACTGGTTCAAAGACTAATGTGAAGACCTGCCATTTATATCTTCAGGACTCTGAAGCAAATAGTTTTTAGTAGATGAAAACTTTCAATACTTTCAGCTGATGAGAAGTGCAAATTAGGAAATCTTTAAAGGAAGGTAACACTTCTTCCTGGAAAGCTGAACTATTGATCAGCGGACGTGGAAGTTTTGCTTTAAGCTGTAAGCTCCTGGCTGAGACTTGTATGGGTTATGATGGAAACTGACAACCCATGAATTAAAAGTGATGGACTTGTGCCTACCTCCCGTGGCCACTTCTCAGCTAATTGGAAGGACCCTACTCTTCCTTGCAAAAATGAAGCGGGGTGTCCTCATGCTGCACAACTCTGGTTTTTTGAGACTCTCTTATTTTCCCTGTTCATGACTAAAGACAAATTAAAAGCCCCATTTGATTTAGTGCATACTAATGCTGTCAGAAATAAACAGAGGTGAGAAATGTATCTAGGGGCCAGGCATTTATCTGAAATGGTTACTGACTAGAAGTAGGCTTCCAAGCACAAAACAAAAAAGGACCTCCCACCTGCTCACATCAAACTACAACTTTGTTCTCCAACTTCTCCCCACCTGTCAGTCAGGATCCAGCTGTCTCTGCCTGACCCTGTCTGGCTCTTTTCTCCTGCTTTATCTGCACTGGAATACTCTCTACCTCAGACTTTGAATCTGTAAACAGCCCACTGGACTAGTGGATCAGTCACAGATAATACCTGAAAGAAGTTCAACAGGAATGTTTTATTTTTCAATTTTATTATTTTTATTTTATGTGTATGCATGTATTGCCTACATGTAGGTAAGTGCACCTGTGTTATGCAGTGCCCGTGGAGATCAGAAGAGGCTGTAGGATTCCCTGGGACTGGAGTTATGGACAGTTGTTAGCTGTCATGTGGGTGCTGGGATTCAAACCTGGGTCTTTTGCAAGAACAACTGGTGTTCTTAACCACTGATCCATCTGTCCAGCCCCTCAACAGGAATGTTTTAGTGCCTTTTGGTTATTAAACAGCAGCAATGTTATTTTTGGCAGCCCAGCCCAGAGGCAAGGGAGGAACAGGAAACCAGGATGTAAAACATTTACCAGAGAATACTGGCTTGCTGGAAGCTATTCAGTCTCTTCTTTTCCTCCCCCCTCTTCCCTCCCTCTCTGTTTCTTTCTCTTTTTCTCTCTTCTCCTTCCTTCTCCCTCTTCCTGGCTATCTATTACATAAATTTTAGTCTTAAGAGCACTATCGAGGTACAAAATTCTTTACCTTAAAGGGTCGTATGCTGCCTTGTTTGTTAGTCATAAAAGCATTGTTTCATTTATTTTTGTTTTGTCTTTTTGAGACAGAGTCTCCCTGTAGCCCTAGCTGGTCTGGAACTTGCTATGGAGACCTGCCTGCCTCTGCCTTCTGAGTGCTGGTATTAAAGGTGTGTACCACTACGCCAAACTCAACATCATTATTTTAATTATGAAAAATATTTACTTTTCTCTAACCTATCATAAATGTCTCTAGCAGTTCCATCCTACCACACGTATGCATGAGATGAGCCTGGTACACTCCAGCTGGGGACCTTCATTTCAGCTGGAATACATGTCTTCTATGCTGTCCTGGCCTCCAAATCCAGATGACCAACTAGTCCTTTATACCTAGAACAGGCTCAAAATAGTTGATCCAGGTACTGGAATCTGTATCCCTCTAAAGTCCCAAGTAAGTCACAAGAGAGGTAAGGCCTTAGAGAACAGCAAAGGGCTCTGGGGAGAGCTGCTACCCCCTCTGCTAGGCCCCTTTGCACAGCTTCACCATGGAGACCCCTGCTCCCTTCAAAGACCCCTGTAGCAGCTCTGCTGGGGAATGTGAAAAGCAACATTGTCCATCTGAGCATAATTATCCATGGGAGAAAATTTCAGGTTAACTGGAATAGTTGCTCACAAACCTATTTTGTTTTGCTTTAGTTTCAATGACTCTGAGAAAAATATCTAAAACTACAAGAAACATCTTGTGAAGGATTATTGAATCATCAACTTTTGTGTATTCTGGCAATAATTAACTTTAAATAATACTTTTCTTTTATAGCCCAGTCTGGCCTTGAATACCCAGGCTCCTAATAGATCACGTGCTCAATCTCTCTCTCTCTCTCTCTCTCTCTCTCCTTCCCACACCCTGCCTCTCCATCCCTCATGGTCCTTCTCCCTCTCTCTCTCTTGTGGTGCTGTAACCAAGAATCCCAGATATGTTAAACATGAACCCCAGATATACTAAGCATACGCTTTGCCACTGAGTTATACCCCAGATCCAGTGCTTCATTTCTAAAGCCATATAACCATTAATGAGACCTAGTTTTTGCATATAATAATTGCATAATGGGAATAAACATTATCCCCTCTGGTCTTGCATCTAATTATGATATAGGTACAATTGTGAGATTAGGGCTGCTAGCTGTATTACATTGAACAAATTGTTAGATCTTGTCACTGCCGGCTTAAGGCCACCCATCTTTACACTAGGATGCTGTTTAATACTGTGTTTTGTGCACATTAAACATATACAACAGTTCAGTAATAGGTGTTCCAGTAGGGTATGAAAATGCATTAAAACTGCTGAAGCATTAAGCGCCCTAAGTGAAGGGAAGACAGATGGTTGTCGAGCTGTTTCTTCCGAACTGAAACATCCCTTCTGTCAGGGAGGAAGGAGGCTCCTAAAGTCAGCAAACTAAGGATCAGGAGATTCAGGAAGCTCAGAGAGTTAAAGATTCACAAGGCCCCAGGGTTAAGTAAGGATTACACAACTGCTTGGGGGAAAGGAGACTCTCCAGTGGGGCTTGTCTGCCAGTTGCACAGGAACTCCAGAAATGTGGTTTTCATGAATTGTTACCCATGCTGTGGAGGGCTTTTACAAGGCGTCACACACGTTCCTGCAAGGAACTCCTCACTCATGCTGTATGCAATTTCAATAAACTCTGGAGTTCAAGTTCAACTTGGGAAAGAATTGTTTCTTTGGCTTATTGTCTGTGCCCTCTGGAGTGAGCAGACATGTGCCTATGTCTTCCTAGGAGAGAGAAGTCACAGGACAACGGTCACCCAGTTCAACCCAATGTGGCATTGGCCTGACACACTTTCACCCATTTTCTGGATTCGGGAGGCTAGATCTGGGTTCACATTTGAGACATCATTGTGGGACTTCAGGTAAATTATTGAACTTGTATCATTATATTGCCAAAAAGGGTTGTTGCTAAGGTTCTGTAAAAGCTCATTTAGAACACATGGCCTGGCACCTTGTTCATGGTGCTCTGGTTCCCTTCTGTTGCTCTTCCTTCATGGATATTAGGAATAAAAATGCGTCAGTTATTCCCATTGTCCTCATTTTGCAGGCAGGGAAGCTGAGGTTCAGAGATGAAGCAGCCAATGTACCCATAAAATGGGGGAGGACCAAATTTTGAGGTAGATCAGGAGAGCTGTTCTCAGGGGAGGGAACTCACTTCTCACACACCAGCCTTAGTGAGCTGCCTGCCTCTGAGAGCATGGGCCCAGGAGCAGTGGGGGCTGTAGAGGGGGAACCGGCAGTTTTAGAAGCCTCCTGTACCTAACCTTGCCACAGCTTAATGTGATTTTCAGAGGTCTTTCTGAACTCTGGTTTCTTGTCTTGGCAGTATACACTCGAGGTCAAGTTCAACTTTAAGAACACCTTTTTCTCCTTCCCCTTTTCCCTTCCTGCTTTATGGTAGATTTTGAGGGGGAGAGAATGACTAAGTCAATGCTCTGTCCGTCTACCCATCCTTCCATCACCTAGTCCGTAAACACTAAACATCTTATCGGTGCTGGACACTGAAGGTGCTTTTCTTCCCTATTTTTTCTTACCAGACTGCAATCATCTCTAGGTATTGTGGAGCAGGGGCAGTTTCCAGGACCCCCAGCATACCAGATCCACAGACGCTCTGTCCAAGTCCCTTATATGAAGTGGCACAATATTCATATATAACCACTGCAACCGTCCCGTGCACCCTGAAGGAGCTCTAGATGAGTTACAGTGCTTACCACAATGCAATCCCTATATAGCTGTTCTATGGCATAGCTCAGGGAATTATATATATATATTCTTTTCAGCATATTTTCTATTCACCTTTAGATGAACCCAGGAACGTAAGTGGATAAAGAGAGCCGCTCATTTCGTAAAACGGGGACACACCCCAGGCCCATAATTTGTTTTTTGTTTAGTGGGTTTTTTTGTTTTGTTTTGTTTTGTTTTGTTTTAATGCATTGGTAGCCAGTAACCCTGTCTAAAGAGGTCAGGAAGCGTGTGAAGGCGAGAAAGACTTTAGCAGCAAAGCTGTCCTCCAAGGAGCACCTTAGGTTTACTCGAGATTGGAGAAGGGCGTGCAGGGGCTGAGCAGGTCTCTGGCAGCAGGAAATAAATGCAGACTAGGTCCCCCCGGTCGTTCCTAGGGCATTGTGTCCGAGCTGCTCAGAAGGTCCAATCAGAGCGCGCCCCAGGCTTAGCGTTCTTTAAATAACAGAGCTCGGTGGCGCTCAGGCACCTGGCCTGGAGCTCAGACGCTGGTGAGTAAGCTCTGGAAGGAATCCTTCCGTTCTCTTAGCACCATCCCCAGATAGTAACCGGGAACGTGGAGAACGCAACAGGTCCTCACAGAATCCTGGGGTCCCAAAGTCCCGCCGCCCGCGTCCCTCGCCAGCAGGGCGGACTCTGGCCCAGCTACTTCGGTGGTCTCCGGAGACCCGGATTTAAATAATTCATGAGCCGGGGCAGGGAAGAGAGGCGGCTGTAGCTGCGGTGACCCAGGCTGGAGCGCTAAACTGGGGAGCCGCGGTAAGTACCTGGGAGTGCGGAGCCGGCGAGGGGGCTGAGCACACCCCAGTCTAGAACACACTAGGCAGGGGTGGGGAGTGGAGGGGGTCGCCGTGCGCCCCACCCCAGCTGCGCTGCAGGTGAGGGACGGGGTCTGCAGCCCCGGCGCTGGAGCGGGGTGCGGGCGTGGTCTGGGAACCCCGCCACTGGGCGATCCCCGGATCTGGGAGAATCCGGTGGAGTGCGCAAACTTTTCCCGCCGTGTTGGCCCACCGCGCGGGTGTTCTTTGCCTCCTTGGGAACCGAGCCGTCGGCTGGGGGGTGGCCTGGTTCCCAGGACGCGAGCAGGCCGGTGGCTAGGCTGCGAGGCTACGGGGTCGCTCTCAGGGAGGGTGGCGAGGGCAGGCTCAGTCCCGTTTTGGAGAACTCTTTCGTGGCAAAGGAAGGGCCCCGGGATGGTCCTGGAGGTGTGGGATGCCCAGCCGGCTACCTTCTGCTTCCTAAGTGCGGTCCGAGCAGGACCGGTGACACGGGTGCAAAAGGAAACGGTCACCCCGCGGCGGTTGGAGAGCGCAAGCACCAGGCTCCTAGTCCCCGACACTTCCACGTGGCCCTCCTGGTTGCACAGAGCCCAGACTTGCGGCTTTTGCGGGGGGGGGCGGGGGGGTGCAGACCTGGGGTGCTCGGGCACACCTTTCCGGGACGCGGGCATCAGGACAACAAAGAGGACCGTCAGTAGAGGAGCTTAGGAGGATGGGGCTGAGGAAGAGCTTCAGAGAGGGGGGTCCGAGACAGAAGCGGGAACACGGCTCGGATCCCCTTCTCACTGGTGGGAGCGTCCCCAATACCTGCCCAAAGCGGACCCGGAGGAGAACTGGTACGCCGGGCAGCAGAGTCCCAGAGACGATCAACACCACCCCCCCAACCCGCGGGCCGTGGATTCCTCTAGGCGTCCGGCTTCGCGCGCAGCCCCGCGGCGGGTTCTTTTGTGTCCCGCAGCCCCGGAGAGGCCCCTGCGGGAGGGAACCTGGGCGGGCGGAGAGCGTCTGGCCTGGTGGAAAGGCCGGGAGGAAAACCGGTGCTTCCTGCAGCCACTGACTGCTCTACGGGCAACAAGGGTTGCAGATCTTTCTGGTGTCCTGGCAAAGAAAGGTTTTCCTTTCTTCTTTTTCTTTTTCTTTTTTATGTGTGTGTGGTGGCTGTTGGCCATTGTTAAGACAAGCGAGTGAGTGATGGGGGGGGGTCCTTGCTGGCCCCTTCAGCCTGACTCACTAGCGACTGAGACCCAAACACCCTCCAACAGTGAGTTGCGCAGAATCTTATGGAAAAGTTTTTCCATTTTGAATGTCGACAAATTCCTAAGGTCCCACTGGGGTGATAACTTATTTTTCTTTTCTCATTCATTTGTGAAATTTCCTCTTTGAATCTCAGTGGAGCTCTGTCCCATTGAGCCTAGGGATCGTCGTGCTTAGCCCGGAGCTGTTGAAGTTTCTGGACTGTGCCACACATGTTCTTTACCTGTGTTAGCCTGCTGACCCACCAATGCCGTGCAAAAGCTCCGCTTCCCAGTAAGCAGCTGTCTGTCATCTTCACAGGGTTGGTAAGTGGGTCCAGAGGCCCTTGCCCTGTTTCAAAAGCTTGGAATGTTGGCTATGTAGCAGAGCCCTTTAGATTCGTTTTTTAAGTGTCCCATAAAACTTTTATGGACTTCCTTATGGTTTCTGTGGTGGACTATTTCTCTGTGTTCTTGTTCAGTGAAGTAAACAAACACATCACTTGATAGGTTGAAGAAAACATAAAGACAAGCATTGCATGGTCGGTTTTGTTTAAAATGTGAAGGAAATAGGTTTTGGCAGTGGCCAAGAACCTCCTGAATTTTAAGCACCAGAAGATTTGTCATAAATGATACAAGTAACCCCATGGTGACTGACGCTGAACTGGGAGTTCTTGGAAGGGTGAGGATAGTGGCTTAGAGGACTTGGCAGGACAGCTTGACTAGCCTCAGACAGGACAGTTGACAGGCCACCTGTGTGGTGTATAGCTGTGACCGACATGGTGGATGCTGGATGTGGATATTCTGTTGTCACCCTCATTTCTAGACAACTAGAAATGTCCAGATTCGGTATGTGCTCTCAGCCCAGGAGAAAGCATCCAATTGACCAAGACTGTCTCATCCTCAGGACCTACTGGGGCACCCCAGTTCACCTCACAATGAGAGGTAGGGCTGCTTCCCACAGGACTCACAAAGGTGGGCTCAGAAATTAGGTAGCCCCCACTTCCCCCAAAGCAGCACCCCAGAAGGCAAGCATCCATCACAGTGATCCTTTTAAAAAAGATTCTAAGACTTCCCACCAGAAGAAGAAAAGAAAACGAAGCTAGAGGGTCACCTTGTCTCCTTTTAAAATCATAGTTTGCAGAAATACAGCTCTTTGGATTCCAGGCTCAGAATCATATGAGGTATTTGTTTTAAACGGACTTTCTCGGGTCCCTTCGCCTTCACTGTATTTGAATACAGTGTGTTTGGTATGGAACCGACAATGTGCCCCATTGACCAGGAAAATGACCAAGTGGTTTCACTGATTTGTTCTTATTTAAGGGGGTGGCTGTGTGTGTTGTGTCCAAAACTTGCAACATTGAGGGTCTCAGGGGAAGGACTCGCTCCCAGAATGGTAGACCAGTTGTCCTACCATAGGTAACACTAAGGAGGTGGTCTGCTGACAAATTTTGAGAAAGTGGTCACAAGGACTTGCAGAGAGGTAGGATAGGATCTCTCCTTCCCTAAGGTGAAAGGCTGCCAACAGGTAGCTGCTTGCCTCCAGTTTGAAAAGAGGTAAAAATGATGGTTTTGTACCAGCCTCCTTCCCATTTTATTTCAACTGTCCTTTATTCAATATCTTCAGTGTAACATCTCTGGGAATACCCGGGGGAGTAACTCAGTGTTCCTTGCCTCTGTGCACAGCAGCTTGGATAGATCAGGTCCAAGAAATATGAACAGGGCACTTGTACCTTAGTCTGTTGTCCTGTAGGTGTTTCCAGAAAGCCTGCAGTGTCCTTGGAAAGTGGTGTGAGGTAGGTAGGCAGGTATTCAAGGAACAGTGTTGGTTTTCAAACTTTCACTGTTTTAAGGGGAGCATGTTCAAAGTACAGATTAGGGCTGTAGATTAGGCCTGAAGACCTGAGTTTGATCCCAGAACCCATTGTGGAAGGAGAGGATCGACTCCCAAAAGTTGTCCTCTGACTTACTTTCATGTACCCTCAGACACTGCGCGCGCGCGCGCACACACACACACACACACACACACACACACACACACACGATGAAATAAAATATTTTTTAAAGTGCCTATTAGGAGCTGGAGAGACGATGCAGATTAATTAGCGCTTGATTAATTAGCTTCAGCCGCTGGCATTTTGAGTCAATACCCATTTTTTGGGGACACAATGTTGGTCCCAAGCCCTGTTCTGCATTTTGTGCTCTTGGCTCCTTGAGCTGATCTCAGTGGCTCGTGGGACCTTCCCGCATCCACTAAGGCTGAGGTGAAAATCTTTTTGACTTGACTTTCATCATTGCTTGCTTCTTGAGACTTTGGTACTTTGGAACCAGATAAGGCTGTCCATTATCTCCACTCCTTTTCAGTATAGTGCTTGAAACTTGCTAGAGCAGTAAGACAAGAAGGAAATTAAAGGAGTATTTTCTTACACTTTAAAATTGAAGAGAAACCTACCCTTTTGGCAGGGGGATGTAAAGGAATGTGGACACTGAACCCCAGCTGCTGTCTGAGGCAGTGGGTACCTCCATCTTTGCCTTTGAGATTTCCTCTGGCTCAGTTTCCACTGAGGGAGTTTGGAAGCTTGTTTATCACTGTCTCTCAGGGCGATTCTTTCTGTCTCTGCTGTGGCTTGGTATCATTACCGGGAAGTGCACCTTTCACAGCAGCTGAGGCTTGAATCCTTAGCAAAGAGGAGGAGTGGTATGGGGGATGAGAGGCAGCCCTTGAGAGTCATCCCCCAAGTACAGGGCTCACTGTGAGTGTGATGGAGCTTGACCCCAGGGGTCACCTGACAATCTGAGCAGCACAAGATTTGCTAAAGGAAGATTCCAGAGCCATTCTGTTGGTAGCTCTGTGCTGACGTAATTGGAGAGGAATGGGAGCTAGAACAGGAGGGATTAGACAGGAACTGACATCTTCATTGAGACAGCTCCTGAATTCTTACTTCTTGTCTGGAGCTGTGTTTTAAAGTGCAGATTAATAAACCCCAAACCAGAAGTTAGGTTTGGCCGTAGTCATTTTGTCAACAGCGATTTTATAGGGACACAAATGTTGGTCCTGAATGCCTTCAGCTTTTTGTGCTGGTCACACTGGCCCTTGAGACCTGACAGAATGATTGACCCCTTTTCCTTTCTTACAGTGTGGATTTTAGAAACACCCTGTGCTTACCTCGAAAGTATCTATATAGCATGAAAAATGAAAGCTTGTGAACATGGCTGCCTAAACCTTTCCCACTCCTTCCACTCAAGAAAATTTTATGTAAACCCAAATGAAACACTGATAATAAATCATAAATCATTTTATTTTAAAACAACTTTGGGCAGCTGTATCATTTTGCCGTTTACTAAAAGCAAATTCTTGTGCCAGTGAGATGGATGTACTTGTTTGACGCAATCCAGTCCAAAGATACACTCATCTGAAACATGAGGAGGAATGACAGTAGGAAAATATTAAAGTGCCTTGTTTTCTGTAAGTAAACCATTACGTCTCTGTAAGAACAATATGTTCTGCATGTGAAGTTAAAACATTGTAGTTCCTAACATTCAGCAGCCTCAAATCAACACCGACGTTTCTGACAGTGTTCGCTGGTGGTTCGCTGGTTCGCTGGAGGGCATGCGCAGTGCAGAGGTGGCACCTGTTGTCCGTGCAGGACCAAGGCTGCAGTGGACCTGGGCGTTTGCAGCACTGCTGAGCGCTGCTAGAAACACCTCCAATTCATCATGTGCTCGATTTTTTGTTTTGTTGATATTTGACAGGGTCTCCCTAGTCCCAGCCCACCTGGAAGTCACTATGTGGACCAGATCCGCCTGCCTCTGCCTCGCGAGGGCTGGGATTAAAGGCACAGGCCAAGTGCTTGGCTTTGAATTAGTTTTTAGTCATCGCAGATTTGTGTGTTTAGAATTCGCTGTTGCCAGATTTTTCACCACCCTCACGTTCAGTTCCATGACTCCATGTGGAGTTGCAAACCGTTGTTTAAGAAGTTGGGTTCTGCCGGCGGTGGTGGCGCAGTTCTTTCATCCCAGCACTTGGGAGGCAGAGGCAGGCGGATCTTTGTGAGTTCGAGGCCATCTTGGTCTACATAGTTCCAAGACAGCTGGGACTACAGGGAGACCCTGTCTCAAAAAGACAAAAAAAAAAAAAAAAAAAAAAAAAAAAAAGTTGGGTTCTAGAACACCACAGAGAAAGGAGGAGCTGTGCATCCCAGATCCTAGGTTTGGTGCTGATTCATCCAGTCTCTTAAAACAGTGCAAGAAATCAGGCGTTTTGGTTTTTTTATTTCTTATGTTTAGTAGGTGCTTACCTGCTGAGTACAGATGCCTTCTGTTAGAATCGAAAGAACCTAGGGTCCAGCAAGACAAGGTGCTTTTCAGCACTGCTCTGGGTCCCTCTCCCTTCCCAGACACAGTGGTGGTGACTGCCTTTAGGATTCCTGTTTCTCATTCCTGTCTCTTCAGGGGTAGACAGAAGCCTCCTTTGGCCCCTACCTCTCCCCAAGTCATTGCAGGCTGTGACTTGAAATGGAGGGTTTCATAGGATGACCTGGTAAGTTTATTAGACAATCAGACTTTGATCCCAAAGTTTGTCTCTGACCTTGAGGCCGTACCCTTGTGGTTTGAGTTAGGGGTGAGATGGAGTGACGACAGATACTTAAAATGAGGTCAGTTAGTGAATAAGCAGACCCTAAGGCACTGTGAGCTATATCAAAGAGGACAGCAGAAACTTAGAAAAAGTAGCATGTAGTCCATGGGTAGGGGCCTCTCTGGCCCTGAGTGGAGCACTGGAGGGTCAAACTCTTGGAGGGTCAGAGCCTTGGTGTCTTGGTTAGGGCTCGGACTCAGAAGGCAAAATACTGAGTTTGGGTTCCGGCCCCACTGTGACTGTCCTGTGGCCTAATGGCAGGTTACTGAAATCCTCTCTGCATCTGTTTCCTCATCTGTAACGTGGAATGATGCCTGAAAAGCATGTAGCACAGTACCTGGGATGCAGTAAGTGCTCAATGAACGTCGGTCTCCAGGGACAAAGGGCTCCCTGTACCGTGCCTGATATTCCAGGAACCTAGAAAGGGTCTGTGTTCTGAATCTGCTCCATCCCCCAGGAAGGAGCTTCCAGTCCTTTTCCTGGAGCTCTGGAGCAGACTGTGTGCTTGTTTTCAACCCACCCAGATTAGGCCAAAGTGTTTAACTCTAAGCTTTGTGGCCTGTTGTGGGGTGAGCTCCTGGTATAGGCAGGTCGCCTGTGAGTAACTGCTGATCCTTCTTTCTCTGCCAGGGATGGTGCTTTGAGTGAATGACCTTCTTGAAGAGCACTCTGCTCCTGTTTCAGAGAACCAGCGCTGCCAGGAAGCAGACAGTTCCATAGGCCCAGGAAGGCCCATCTGGTCTGAGGCGTCCAGAAACTACCTCATGCTTGGGTGATCAGGCTGGCTAGCTATGGCCTTCGTACTGAGAGTCCTGCTGCTGCTGGGGCTGTGTGGAAGTGCCTCTTCGACAGGGCAGCTCACGACCACAAGTACTCCTGGGGTTTTGCATTATGAATTGCCTACCATGGTGTATGAGACCCAAGGCACCTATGAGCCTGGGTTTCTTGGTCCTCTCTTCCGAATGGTGCACAACTTCCTCCAAGTGGTCCAGCCCCACGATTTCCCTCTAGGTAAGTGCTGACTGTGGGAAAGATGGATTTGTCTTCACACACCCACACTTGGTTTCTTTTTTGGTCTTTTTGAGACAGAGGTCTCCCTGTAATCACAGCTGGCCTGGAGCTCACTATATAGACCAGGCTGGGCTTGAACTCACAGAGACCCTCTGCCTTCCAAATGCTGGGTTTAAAAGCAGGCAGCACAACACCTGGCTGTTCATTTGGTTTCTTAATGATGATGTCATCCATAGAGAAGATGATCAGCATTTTACAGTCTGAGGTTCAAAAATCTTTAATAACACAGAAGCACAAAATAGAACTTGAGGGTTTCCTGTGGTTAACCAGGTTGAAAATACAAACGATGCTGTTGTGTTCACTTTTGTTTTGTTTTGAGCAATGCCAGGTCCCAAAATGCATATAAATAGTGAAAATTGGGGGCTGGAGAGATGGTTCAGTGGTTAAGAACAGTGACTGTTCTTGCAGAAGACCCAGGTTTGAATCCCAACACCCACATGGCAGCTAACAACTGTTTGTAACTCCAGTCCCAGGGGATCTGACAGCCTCTTCTGTCCTCCATCGGCATTGCATGACACGGGTGCCTACATGCATTACCTGCATGCAGGCAATACATGCATACATATAAAAAATAAAAATAATAAATAAAATATTTTTAAAAAGTTAAAATTAGGATAAAATGACAAGTTCTCTGTCACGGAAGGAGAGGTTGATAATTACCTGGAATCTGTCAACGTGTCAACACTTAAAATTTAACTCTTCTCTGCCCACCACCAAATGCAATTTTGACATTGCTTAGGGCAAGGACAAGGCCTGTCCCAACCTGTTTCCCTGGTTAACTGTTTCAAGAACTTAGAAGAATTTGGTGTGAGGAAGGGAGGGGTGGCGGCACCCTGGAACTCTGTGGCATGGGGCTGGTCACTGTACACAGTGCAGTTCTCTTTTTGGCTTGTCATTCTTCCTCCTGCTCCTCTGAGCCTGGAAGCCCTCTGGGGTGACTGATCCCAGGGACAGTGTTGTGGAGAGGAAAGCACCCTGGAACTCTGTGGCATGGGGCTGGTCACTGTTCACAGTGCAGTTTTCTCTTTTTGGCTTCTTGTCATTCTTCCTCCTGCTCCTCTGAACCTGGAAGCCCTCTGGGGTGACTGATCCCAGGGACAGTGTTGTGGAGAGGAAAATGGTCTGTGTGAGGTACTGCAGATTCATGCTAGATTTCTCCTGAGCTTGTCTTTAAGCTACAAAGATTTGAATGCTATCATTGATTATAGCATGGGTGCAATCTTTATTATTTTCTGTAGCTCACTGGCTAGTGTTCTAATAGGCTTATTTATGTATGAGAGAGAGGCAGAGACAGAGAGATTTAGGGAGCCTCATCACTTGTTTTATACTTTGTGGGGCTGTGATAGCTAGTGTAAAATTGCTGCAACCTAGAATCACCCACGAAGTGGGCCTGAATGAAGGATTGCCTAGATCAGGTTGGCCAGTGGCCATGACTATGGGGGGTCATCTTGATTGCCTTAATTGAGGTGGAACGGCACACCCACCCTGAAATGCCTGGGACTCAGCTGTTTCATGGGCTGGATCCTAAACTGTGTAAGAGCAAGGAAAGCCAGCCGAGTGGACACTCATTACGGGTGCATTCATCTCTCCCTGCTCTCGACTGTGGACGTATGTGATGTGACTAGCCACTCAGTTCCTGCCTCGGCACACCTAAAACCGTGGGCTGTGATCTGGAGTTGTGAGCCAAATAGCTCCTCCTCCCCGATTGCTTTTGATAGGGATATTTGGTCACAGCAAAAGAAACTACGCCAGGGGCATTTATAGAGTTTTGTTAAAATGCACGTCTGTTCGTCTCAGATTAGATTGAAGCCCTCTGTAGTATTATTGTCAGTTTTCGGTTTCAATTTTAGTTCTAGGAAATAAGTCAGTGTGGGACCTTAGTGTCAGTGAAGATGATCTTGAACTAATATTGTCTACTGCTTATGTCACTTCTTAAAAGACTAAATTTGGAAATCCAAAATGTGAAAGTGAGAGATAAACAGTTTAGCTGTTAATGTTGATTACAAATTCAGTTTGCAATAGCTCACTTTATTTGTAGACTTGCCATGAACGTTACTGTATAAACAAGTAACTACAAGTTTTTCTAGTCTTTTTACAATTTGTATTTGTGTATATGTAGTGTGTGAGAGTGCATGTACGTGTGGAAGTCAGAAGTTGATGTTGGATATCCTCTATTGCTTTCTACTTTCTTTATTTTATTTTATTGCTTCTTTTTTTTTTTGAGACAGGGTATTCCTGTAGACCCAGCTGGCCTGGAACTCACTATGTAGACCAGGCTGGTCTCTATGTCACAGAGACCCACCTGTCTGTACCTCCCGAGGGCCAGCATTAAAGGCATGTACCACCACAGCTGGCTCCACTTTTTTTGAGCCAGTCTCTCACCAAATCTGGAGGTCATTGATTTGGCTTGCTGGCCACTGAGCTTCAGGGAGCCACCGGTCCCTATGTGCCCCACCCCCAGTGCTAGGGTTATATAGAGGCATACTACCATGCCTGTCTTGCTTCTGGGTGCTGGGGATCTGAACTTAGGTCCTTATGCTTGTGCAGCAGCTACTTTCCTAACTGAACCATCTCCCCAGCACCCTAGTCATTTTTTATGTATATATATAAAGCTTAGAATTCAGTTGCTTCATTTGGATCCACAATGAATTCCTCAGGAGAGCCAAAGCCTTCCACGTCTCAGTCTAAGGATGTCATGCAGTTAGTTGATCCTATGATCTCTTTCCGCATGTTGTTCTACTTTGCCTCCTCTGACTTTCACAGGAAGGCCCCTTCGTGTGTCATAAGGCAAAACGGTATTCAGTCTTCATTTCAAATGAGCATGTTAACCGAGGATGCATGTTAGTTTAGAAAAGGGGTGTCTGAAGAATTTAAATTATCAGGGATGTTAACCTAGCTTATGGCTTGGCCATCATCAGTACTCATTGTAGTAAAGTAAGAAATTCAGCAGTAGACTAAAGCCAAATAGCTTTACCCTTTAGGGGGAAAGTTATTAGGCTGTGTCTAGAATGTGCTCTTGAATTTGACAGTTGATACCTTGTGGTTTTGGTTTTCTTCTCTCATCCTGGCTTTTGCATTCTTCCACACAGTGGCTAGAGATCATCATAGTCTCAAAATCGGCCCCTAGAAGGACATATATGAGACAGTCACAGATTTCACCTGGGGCCAGTGCCTCCCATGGACACCAAATTGTGGGGAGATATCTTGCAAGTCAACGCGCCAACCAATCAAACAAAACACCAGAAACATCCCCTGTCCTTTGTAAGAAAGCAAAGATGAAAAGGGGATTCCTGTTTATCATATATTAGTTTAATTAGCTTAGTATATTAGCTCAAATAGAAGATTTCAAAATGAATATAATGTCTTGATAGATGGCATTATCTGTGGTTCTTTCTGTGCTTCTGTTTGACAGTAAAAGCTCATTAAATACAGAGTTCAGTATAGGCCGAGTGGTAGAGGACAGAACGACACTGGAACCTGGACTTCATCTTCGCTTGTTATGTATCCTGTGTCCAACTAAAATCGTTTACTGGGTTTAGCATTTGAAACTCTTGAGAGAAGCCCATGTTTCATCCTGAAGAGAACCGAGATGGAACGGCCTTGTCCAGTTGGGGCTTGCACAGAAGAAAATAGGTTACTATAGATCAAGAACAGGGATAACTGTGCACCATGACACAACGTGTTCTTGAATGTCTGCCTGGTGTGGAGTCACAAGAGTGTGACTGCATGTTAGCTTTAGGCCTGCTAAGAAGAGAGCTATGCCTTAGCTTGGGGCATCGCAGTTATGGAGGCTGGGGAGTCTGCAATCAAAATCATGGTGGAGTCATATTTGGCATCAGATGAGGGCCAACATCCTGGGTTGCAGACAGCTGTTTTCTTGCAGTTTGCTTACATGGCCCTTCCTTGGTGCATGCTCAGAGACAGACAATCAGACATGCACTGATCTCCCTCTCTTCCTCTTTCCCCATCAGATACAAATCCCATCATGAGGTTTCTGCCTTTATGCTTCACCAGTGTCTAATGATCTCTCAAAGTCTCACCTCCAAATGCCAACACATCCTAGCTTAGCATATGCATTTGGGAAGAGCACAGACATTCAGCCTGTAACAGTGGGAGAGAGGAGAGTTCATGGAATAAGTTGACCACAGTTACAGAGAGCCAGAAAAGGAAGGAAAGAAGAAAGGAAGGAAGGAAGGAAGGAAGGAAGGAAGGAAGGAAGGAAGGAAGGAAGGAAGGAAGGAAGAAGGATGAAGGATCAGACAGTGGTGTCCTGCTTTCTGTGATGCCCCAGTCGAGTGTTGTGAACCAAGGTGTAGGTGGGATTGGGTTTTGGGAGGAGTCCCAACAATGCTGGAAGGATGGACCACAGGGACGTGAATGTTCCTGGCGTGGGCCAAAAGGATAAGAATGAGCTCAGAACAAAGCAAAAAATAATGGGGGATATGCATGCAGTATCTATTTTGTGTCCAAAGGACTTGGTTTTAAATCTTAGCTCTAGCAATTTCCTGCATGGGTGGTCAGGGCCAAGTCGTTCATTTTCAGATCTTTGCTTCTCTTAGATGGAATCTCACTGTAATCATAGCCTACTTTGTAGCTTTTATTTGTGAGGCTTAAATGAGATGATGTATAAAGTCTATGTTTAAAACCACGCCGGAGTGGCACTGAGAAGAATCAATAATTATAGGTACCATTAACTTTATTATGTGAGAGGAAAATTTGACCAAAGATGTCTCCCAGAGGCATCATTAAAACATCCTGCTGCTACTCACGTGGGAACATTCTGTACAGAATTGCTGAGTTCTATTACTGTCCAGGCTAAGGGGACCATGTCTGCTTGGCAAAGCCCACAGTAGCAAAATGGGATTAGAGACCAGGGCTCGCTGTGATTACTGAGTACTCTTCCCAAGGATACCTGCATCTAACAGGCTCTTGTGTGTCTCTGTTTCTTTGTTCTTTCCTGCCGTCCTCAGTTTCAGTGAGACTTGCTTTGCTGTCTGTTAGCTCCTTGAAATCTCTCAACAACTTTGGGGGGTGATGGCCATAGGTGGGGTGTCAGTTATAATTATTGTGTTTCTCTTTGGCTGGGAAACCAAGTCAGAAAGAGCATGTTCAAGCTTCTAGGAGAGGCAGACTGAGACATCTTTTTTTCCTATAGTTGTTTCTTCTATAATCCATTTCTGTGGTTATTTTTTTTGTCTTTTATTTTATTATGGTGTGTTAAAACAACCATGGATTAAGTATCAAAACAAAACAAAAAATGAAAAGAAGAACAACGAAATTTTTAAAGAGGCAAGAACAAAAATAATCATGGGTCAATGTGAAAAGTGGTTGCTTTTTGTACATTAAAAGTGTGCATTGCAGAAGATCGTCTGATGTGGGTGTTGAGAAATGTATTTTTCAGTTTTATGTGGCTGTAATGAATTTGTCCTAAGATACAACCCAGAGCCATTCTAATGAAGCAAGCAAAAGAAAAAAGAAAGCACATCTGCTTCTAGTTTTATGAAATTCTCTAAAATTATTCTTCACCCTCCTTTGGCATATTTTTAAATTAGATTTTAGGATGCTTGACCTATTTCTAAAAGCATTTCCAAACTAATATGACTTGCCCTGGGGATCTGGTACATGTGCACATGAAATTGGGTAGAAGGCAGAAGTGGGCAGAAGGGTGAGTAAAGCTGGGTTCCCCTGGAGTTTGGGATGCCCTGAGGACCTTACAGTGGGTGTAGATACGCCGTGTCTTGTAGTTGAACAAACTAATTGAGATGATCAGAAGATAGTTGAAGGGGCTGGAGAGATGGCTCAGCAGTTAAGAGCACTGGCTGCTCTTGCAGAGGGCCTGGTTTGATTCCCAGCGCCCACGTGGCAGCTAACAACCATCCGAAGCTTCAGTACCAGGAGACTCCAGCGCCCTCTTCTGACCTCCACAGGCATTGCAGAACATAAGTACATTTACATGTAGGCAATACACTTACACACATAAGAGTAATAATTTTTTTAAAAGAAGAGTTGAGATCAGGACTGCAGGTTGCACTGTGACACCGAGGTACTGTGTCAGGATTCCCTCTGCCTCCCGTCAGGACTCCTTGGGATGATCACATCTCCTACCTCCTTCCCAGTCCTGCCTCTGTAGTCCCCCAGCTCCCAGGGTCATCATGGTATAGAACCGGGTTACCCATGCCCAGGTTTCAAATTGGCTTCCTGAAGAGAGATCAGTAGTTTCTTTTCTATCTTCAATTCTAAATTCACAGGGCAGTCAATCATCAACCAAGAGACCCTTCCTTCTCAGTAACGGTGGCCAGGGTGGTTTGTTAGCTTCTGTGAGCTATAGCTGTCACCACAACATTAGAGGCAGAGAGAGGCAGTTTCAAGAATGTTGCTAGGTGGAGAACCCAACAGGTGTGTCTGTGTCAACATCCAGGTAGCACTGGGTTCCAATACCTGCATGCTCTCACCTAATTCACACAAAGCCACTGTTGTTCCCTTTAGATCATGTGGCTCATATTGGCACTAGGTCTGACCATAAACAAGGTCACCAAGGGAAAGAACTGATATGCTTTGCTCCTCTCTTCCTGCGTCAGGCTCTGTGCTGGACCTACCTCCCCTTTCATCCCAGTGGCCTTAGAGGATTTAGACAAGTGTGCCTCTTGGAACTAGGTACCCTTGGAACTAGGTACCCTCAGAACTAGGTACCCACCCTCCTAGTGTCCCATTTTACTGACGATGAAGCTGAGGCGAGTACAGTGGTTGCCTGGGGTCTGCAGAGAGCCGTGCAGCCGGCTGCAGCTTCAGGGCTCATCTTTGCTGATAAGCAAGATTCAGAGGGCCAAGAGAGTATTCCCGGTTGCCTTGTGCTGATGACACTAAACTTTACCAGGGCTCTGGGAATCCTAGCCAGGGCTCTTCCCCAATCTGCCCATGCTACCTTAGCCTCTGGATGTGGGAGATGTGCTGTCCACACCACATGGGCCTGGTTCCCAGTGCCCTGTACACGTGGGTGGGCTCAGAGGAGCAGTGGTGTGTCCTCAGGATGTTACAGGCACCCCAGTCATCCCGCATGTCCAGCTTCGTAGGGCAGGCTTGCAGTCAAACTACAAAACATGTTCTGCTAACTGCTGCCCTGTTTCCTCATGCACAAAGTCTTGTGGAAATGGGATCTCATCTTTCCATAAGTGAATAACACACAGCTGAGCACAGCCAAGAAAGGTCTTTGAAAGACTCAAGAAGTAGCGCTTCCTGCTCTGCTTTGGACCCTGCCCCAGAGCCCTTCAGTTCTCCAAATGTGCAGGAAGCAGGAGATTAGTTGGAATATAAATACGGGAAGGGGCCCCAGCAGCTGCAGGATGAAGCCAGCTTGGTAGGAATCATTCCTCACCCCTGGAGCAGCAGCTGTAGACTGTGGTCTGTGCAGGGCAGGGCCAAGTCAAAGCTTCCTGGCAAGAGAGATTGAAACTTCAGTGCTTGGCTGACGTCTAGACAGAAACAGAGCACCAGGCTTTGAGTGATGGTGAACCTCCTGGACTCCTTGTCTGGGTTTGAATCCTGCCTCATGTTTACTGACTCTGATGTTAAACAAGTTAGTTAACCTCTCTGTTCCTCTGAAAGATCAGGGTTAATAATAGTATCTACTTTTGGGACATAATATTTAAATAAATAATATTTATAAAGCACTTTCAATAATACTTGATAGATAAAAATTGTTTCTTACATAAAATATGAATTAGATAATTTAGGCATATTAAAAACTTATGGGAACAAAGGAAGCAGTTTCGTGACCCTCATTGTGTTGCCTTTGTAGGACGGTTATAACAGCAGCACTTAGACCAGCCCTAGGTACTCACTCTCAACTGGAAGCCAAAGATGTAAAACGAAGAACGCACAGCCTCGCTCCCTCCAAAGACCCTAAGGGAGAATCCTCCTCACTTGCTTCAGCCTGATGGCCCCCATGTCTCTTGGCTGTGGAGGATTACTGCCATCTGTCTGTCTTCACGTGGCCATCTTCTTGGTCTCTGGCCAGCCCTCCTTTTTCCTTTTCTAAGGATACCTGCCATTGGATTTAGGGCCCTGCTAGGATAGTCTCATCTCTGGGTACTTAATTCAGTCAGTCACATCTGCAAAGATCTTTTCCCCAAATAAGGTCACATTTGCAGGTTCTTAGGCTAGGACTTGGATGTCATTTTAATGGTCACGTTCTATCCATCACTACAGCGTCCTTCCTCAGCTCTCTCAATAACCCTGTGTAACCCATAGATGCCAAGCAATGCATCTAAAGTCTTATTTTTACAAAACAAACCAGATTGCAACCTGGTTGCAAGCACTCACATTCTAGTTCTCCAAATCTCTCCTGGTGTGAGCCTGCTGCTGTCTGGCAGATGGTGTCGGCTGCGTTACCCCCCTCCTGAAGGCTCACATTCACCCTCCGAGCCCCCTTCCTCCTCTCAGGCAGGCGGCCACAAGGCGAGCTGGCCCACACTTGTTTGAGGTATGAATGATGTGCTTACAGCTGTTCAGAGGAGGGATCCATCGTGGTGGAGATCTGAAAGGGGCTTCACTGTGGAAGCAGCAGAGCTGAGCTGTATGGGAGGATCTCAGAAGCAGAGGGCGTGCTGGTGGACAGAGCTGCAACAGCAGAGGCTGAGTGACGCAAGCCGAGATGTGGATTCAAACAAAGGCCTGGGGGAGCAGGAATGTGGGGCTGGAGTTTGTAAGCAGATGGTGGTCAGACTGTGGCGTGTCTACACAGGGTTCTGCAGACAGTGCGGAGCGGGACATTACTAAGAAAACTATGTCACTGACCGAAGCTAGTTGAGCCTTTTCAAAAATTAATAGGGACTTATAGGAAAGCTCCTTCAGTGGAGTGCCTGCCACGCAGGCATGAGGACTCGAGTTCAGATCCCCAGAACCAACGTAAAATGGTAGGCACAGCAGCATATGCCCCAGCACTGGGGATGGCTGAAGACAGGCAGATCACTGAAACTCGTTGCTCAGGTGGGAAGTGATTCAGGAAAGGTGTCAACCTCTGGCTTCTACACAAACGTGTTCCTGCACACACATGTACATATGCCCACACTAACAAATATAACACACACACACACACAGGAAAAGAAAGAAAAAAATGTAGTAGGAGGCATTTGAGGTGTGTACAGGAGCAGGGGCAGAGTCTGATGAGTCCCTGAGCCCGTTTCCAATAATACTCTCCTGAGGTTACTTTTTCTCTAACCCCTGTCCCTCCCTTCATTTTCAGGCAAATTCCCATGGTTTAACATGTCATCTCTAAATATTTCAATGTGGCTCAATATGTGATTCTAAAAATGAAGGTACAACACTATTACCACACTGTCAAAAGTTAGTGTTGGAGTTGTGAGGGTCAGAGCCTAAGTTCTGGTAGTCCTAACAAGGTAGATTCAACCACCCATCTTCAACAGGCTAATTAAACTGAAAACCAGGAAAGGAGATTTATTCAGTGTGATCACGTTAGGAAGAGGAGCAATTCAAGAGACTCCTCAGATCTTTCTTCATCTTTTGTGTCCTGACTTGAGGTTTAGGTTTAAACAGAGGGCAAGAGAGATGCGTGGTGTTGGATGACAGACCGGGGACAGACGCTGTCTTCCCAAGCTTGATCACCCGTTTGATAGGATCATCACAGCTTCTTGTTACTCTTAGCAAGGAAGGAGGGACAAGGAGAGTCAGTTACTCCTCACAACCAACCAGTAGGCCATAGAGGCACGGGGGTGGGGGGGAGCTAAGGGTATATAAACTGAGGAAGCCGAGGCAAGGGTCTCTCACCTTTTTGTGCATCTGTGGGGAAGTCATCATCCAGTCATGAGCTACACATGAACGATGGCTTTCCAATGTGGCCTTAGGAGGGGAACACCCAAACTCGGGTAAGTAAACCCTCACCCATTGCTCTGTCAATAAGCCTGGTAAACTAACCGGTTTCCCAGACTGTAGTCTGGCAAAATCGTACCTGATTGTACCTTGATTTGTTGTAGGGACAAGGGAAGAGAGGGCGGACATTGTTTACACCTCCAGTAGGAATTTTAGTACACAGAGCCAAGCAGTCCTGGTCAAGGTATGGTCCTGCCTGTCATTATTTTCTAGGCTGTAGTCTCTCAAGCTAGATTGTCTGAGTTGTCAGAACTGTGTGCAATCGCTTCCTGGGACCCAAGTTCCTTCTCTGCTGGCGTGAGGCCTCAGCCTTTTCCTTTTCCCAGCATGAGACTCCTGGGAAAATTCCAATTTGGGGGGAACATTGTTTGATTAGTCGAATAGCCTTGGGGAGTACCTGAGTGTCTCTTTGGAATAGCTTCATTCCTTCCAGGACAGTTACATCATCAGCGATTCTTTAGGGCTGGCAAGATGGCTCAGCAGGTAAAGGAGCTTGCTGTGTGGGGAAATGGCTTGCAGGACACTATCTCGGTTTCCCTATAATGTAAAACAAGGCCCTATAGGCCTCGGCTCCTCTTGTAACCTAAACATATAGCTTTCATGCCTTGTGACCCTTCCTTGCCCTTGACCCAGACGAATGTGTGTGTATGTGTGTGTTGTACATATTAAGCGCTGGAAGCAGCAGATATTCCTTGGCAGCAATGAGATTATCCCTCTGTACCGCAAGCAGTAAGTGAGATTAGATTGATAACATCTGTTTGTGCTTGTGTGCGTTGTTAGGTCAGTAGGGGTCAGAAGGGCAAAATGCTTGTTTGATAAAATAAGGGTATCTTTTTACTGCCCCATTTTATGCTGGCTGTACATTTTTCAGTAAAAGAAAAGACAAGGCCTTTGTTCATGAGAGTCAGGAGAAATCTGAAGAAACAGGTTCTCAGAGCAGTTCGGGTTACACTGTTGGTTCAAATGGGTGCTCAGGGTCAGGCTGTGATTATTCAGGTATCACCGTAATGTGGCATCCCACCCACACAGCCATGTAATCCTGAAGACCTGAGCTCAATCCCCAGGACCCAAGTAAAGGAGGAAGCAGAGAACTGACTCTGAGAATACTCTGATCTGCACACAGATGCATTGTGATATGCAAGCCAATACCCACACAGTACACACACACACACACACACACACACACACACACGCACGCACACACAAATAAGTCAGTAATTCTTTAATAGCAAATATTCAGAAAGTGCTCACTTTTGATTGTCTCCTAGATACTTTTAAAAAAATAGTTTATTTCAGTCAGGTTCTAAATAATGTCTGAGTGTGGCCAGCGGTTGATATGTCTTCTTAAGTTCTCTTTAATTTACTGGACACTCTTCTATGTCTTTTTCTTAAAATTTAGCTGTTGAAAAGTTAAGCAGCTTTTCCAGTAGTGTTTCCCACAAGCTAAACTTTGTGATTGTGTCTTTCTGGTATTCTTTACCTTGTTTCTCTGTCCTCTGCATTTTCTGTAAACTAGTCTTTCTTCATTCTCTTCCAATAGGGATTGGTCCCCAGAACCCCTGGGAATTCCAGAATCTGGATGCTCAAGCCCTTTATGTGACATAACATGGTATTTACATTCAGCCTATGCACAGTTATTCAAATACTTAATTTTTAAAATTAAAAACAGTTTTTGAAAGAGCCTGTATTAGTTACTTTTTGCTGCTGTGATAAAAGTTTATTTTGGCTTGTAGTTCCAAAGGGAGAGTCCATAATGACAGGGGAGGCCTGGCAGCAGGCAGCCTGAGAAGGCCACTGAGAGCTCACTTAGTCAACCACGAACATGAATCAGAGGCCTCAAACTGGAAGCAGGGCAAGGTTATAAACCCTCAAAGTCACCCTCAGTAATGCACTTCGGTCAGCTGCACCTCCTAAAGGTTCCATGATCTCCCTAAACAGCACCAGTAGCTAGGGACCAAGTATTCCAATACTTGGGTCTCTAGGGGACATTTTTCATTCAAACCACTACATACCACACCCAGGTCTCACTATTTAGCCCAGACTGGGTGAGAACTCCTGACCCTCCAGCATCAGCCTCTGGAATGCTGAGAGTACAGTGTGTGCTAGGTTGGTCAACCTCTCAAATACTTCCAAGCATCTCCAGATTTCTTATAAAAATGAATACAGTATAGGTGCTATGTAAAAGCTTGTTATATGTATTTTTTAGAAATAATGAAAAAAAAGTCTGTATATGTTCAGTATAGATGAGTTTTTTTCTCAAATATTTCTGATCCACAGCTGGTTAAATCCAGAAATGTGGAATCTGAATATGGTGGTTTGGCTGTAGTTTCAAAGATTAGATCCAGGTTCGTGTCTGAGGCAAAACAACTTATAGATGGTGATGTGGATTCACATCAGGAGTTGGGTAGTATGAAGTTGTGTCTACTTCATATGCTAACCTGATGGTGGTGCTGATGGTCAGGCTCTCATTCACGCGCTTTCCAGTGTATACAAACTTTTGAGGAAGAATGTGGTACTCTGAATTTTGTGACTTGAAATTTTCACTTCATGTATCAAGGACATCTTTCTATGTCTGTTTCTGTTATGGTGTTGCGTAAATTTAAAATGCTTCTTTTAATCAAGAAACTTAAAACATTCATTTACCAATCTTTTGATGTACAGCCAAGACAAAATTTGTTTTTATTATGAGTTAGTTTGAAGTTCCAAAATTAGTGTTTCTGATATAAATCACGCTCACAGTGCATCCTTTATAATTTTAGATTTCTTTGAAGTATAGGAAGAGTGAAAATACTCAGAGTTTAGAGTTCAAGATTTTTAGTTTGAATTTTTAAAGATTTATTTATTTTTATCTTATGTGTAGGAGTGTTTCCCATGTGTGTAAAGTGTACCTAGCGCATGCCTGGTGTGGTCAGAGGAGGGCAATGGATCCCCTGGAAGTGGATTTAAGGATGGGTGTTGGCTGCCGTGTGTGTGCTGGGAACAGAACCCGGGTCCTTAGGATCAGGAGTATGTGTTCTTAACCACTGAGCCATCTCTTCAGCCCCTTAGTTTATCTTTCTTTTCCTTAGACATTTACAATTTACCCACATATAACTGACTTGCCCTTATTAAGTCTTTATAGAACATTTGACTTTGTGTGTATGTACGTGTGGTGTTGGAAACTGAACCAGGACCTCACATGTCTTAGTCAAGTGCTCTAACTGTGAACCACACCCTATCTCTTTGGCTTAGTTTTTAAGTGCTCACTGAATTTATGTTCATATTTCTTCTCTTTGTATAATATTTAATCATTACACGTTAATAGCTATACTTGTTACACATACAAAGGTAGAAAAAGGCTTGGGAGCAAACCTATTGTTATAGGTTGAATTATTCCCTGAGTCCCAAATTCGTATCATTACCCCATACTTCAGAATATGACCTCATTTGCAAATAGGGTCATGGTGGATGCAATTTATGGCTAAGATGAGGTCAAACTTAGAGCAGAACTCTATTTTTTTTTCTTTTGTGCGCATGCGCACGTGTGTAGACTCCTGTGAATGTGTGTGTAGAGGCCATAGGGACCATATCCAGTGTCTTCCTCTATCTCTCTTCACCTTATTTTTAAAAATATTTTATTTTTATGTTTTGTGTGTATGAGTGTATTGCCTGCATATATGTCAGTGCACCCATGTCATGCAATGCCCAAAGAGGTCAGAAGAGGACATTGGATCTCCTGGAGCTAGAGTTATGGATGGTTGTTAACTGCCAGGGGATTCAAACCTCTGCAAGAGCAACCAGTGCTGTTAGCCGCTGATCTCCAGTCCCATCTCCACCTTATTTTTTGAGACAAGATCTCTCACTGAACCCTGCCATTTTGGCAAGTTGGCTGGCCAGAGAACCCCCAGGTTTCCACTTGTCTCTGACTCACTGCGCTGGGCTTTATAAACCAGTGCAGTGCCTGGCTTTTACCTGGGGCTGGGGATCCAAATTTAGGTCTTTGTACTTACACTGCAAGCACATTCCCAGTGGTACCAGCTGTCTCCCCAGTATATGGTGTCTTTTAAAGGAGGGGACTTTGGAGACAGACGTACAGGGAGAATGCCATATGTGGGTTGCCAGAGCCATAGAGCTACGGAAGCCAGAAGAGGTATGGGGCAGGTCTTCCCTAGAGTGTCCTTTGAAGGAACACAGCCCTGCTTATACTTTGATCCCAGAGATCTTCCCTTGTGAACAGGAATGAACCCCAGACTTTAGAGCCAGGCTTTACTAGCTCCTGAGTATAGCTCTGACAGGAAAGAAGATCTTAGACACTCGGGCCCCTGTCTTTGGCTGTCAAATGATTGAAACAGTGGACCGTGAGATGGAATTTCCCCAGGAATGTCATGCTGAGAGAAGGAAAAGGCAGAAGCCTAGTGTCAGCCAGAGGAGGAACTTGTCTCCCAGGAAGAAACTGGAACAGAATCAATGATGGGTCAGTGATCGGCAGAACCACACACCTTACCAGGGCTGCTTATTTACACATAAGTCCTGCCTTCTGTTTGCACCTAAACCTCATGTCAAAATCCCAAATCTACACTTGGGGGTCACTGGACCTATTTTCTGTTATTTTTTTTTGTAAATCTACATTCTCAGGTTTTTTTTTTTGCTATCATTTGTCTACTTGGTATACCGAGGATAAATGGTTAACCCTAGCTTTTTAGAGCTGCCAGGGCAGAGGTGCCGACCCTAACAACTCCAGTAACAGAGATGACTTTTAAGTGAAAAATTATCTCCCTTTGTTCAGTCTTTTGTTTTTTGAAACAGGGTTTCCCTTTGTATCCCTGGCTGGTCTTAAATTCATTATGTAGCTCAGGTTGACCTTGAACTTTTAATCTGCTTTCCTCTGTCTCCTCATTCCAGTCCTGTGCCACCACAGCCAGGCTGGACGACTCTAT
The DNA here is from genome assembly GCF_000622305.1 of Nannospalax galili. Classification (NCBI taxonomy): domain Eukaryota; kingdom Metazoa; phylum Chordata; class Mammalia; order Rodentia; family Spalacidae; genus Nannospalax; species Nannospalax galili. The sequence goes on from NW_008331789.1 coordinate 4,184,971, forward strand.
TTTCATAGTCAGTTCTATTTCAAATTTGATTATTTCCTTACAAATCTAGATAAGTCTAAAATTTCTCTTAACAGTTTCACCCTGTAGATCTGGAAATTGCTATTCTTATTTTTTACTAATATTTTATCATTTCAGTTTTGCCTCGTATGACTGGTGTCATTTGAGTAAATTTTACCTTTTTAAAGAAGCAGTAATAAAGACTAAGGATGAGTTGGTATAGTCCATGTATTTAAAAAAAATCCAAGTCCTCAGCAGCATGTCCCGCGGCACACACGGCTGTGTCCTGGCCTGTGAACTGTGTGCTAGCTTGATTCACATACCCCCTTTCTCACTGTCTTTCCTTGCTGTTTTCTGGAATTGAATGATTAGGATATTGTTGAGACAATTGCTGATTATGTTTCTAAAGAAAACAAACCAAGAAAACAAAAGTGGCTTCTTTCCAGTCTTGTTTTTGCTTAAACAATGAACCCTGAACAATTCCAGGAGGCTGCTGCTGGGAAACCATAGAGCCATGTCTCCCCTAACTCCTACCATTAGAGAGGACTCTAATGGGGCCTTGCTTCCCATGGTCCTTTTCTAGTTGCTCTGTGTGGAGTAGGTCCTGCAGGATGGAATAGCATCTGCATGCATGGGCTCCCCAGTGTCTGCCTAAGTCCCTAACCCTAACCCTTCCTTCCTTCCTTCCTTCCTTCCTTCCTTCCTTCCTTCCTTCCCCATAAGTTCTTTTTCCTCCCTTCCTCCCTCCCTCCCTCCCTTTCCTCCCCCTCTTCTTGTCTATGTTACCTTGAAAAAATATATATCCTATGAACAACAACAAAATAAAAAATCCTAAATATAAATGAAAACCAGAAAATAAAATCCTAAAATATAAATTACAACTCTTAAAGGTCAAAGTGAATGGGAAGGAAGGAGGAGGGGAAAGATGGTGCAGAAGTTTAAAACTAACAAGGGAAGGGGGCTAGAGGAAGTCTTCCCTTCACACAGCAGGCTAGCTGAAAGATAATCCTGTGCAGAAGAAACTTCTTAGTTCTGGGAGCTTAAAGGTGATTGTGTGAGGATGTGTTCATAGTTGATATTTCTCTATCTGGGATCTGTAAGTTATTGGATTGTGGTTTTCTAAATGTCTCCATTTGATGCTGTTACTGGTTGAATATGACATGTAAAATAATTGAGTCAAAGGCTCTCTTTTGAATGGCCTGTATGAGGCGGAAGAAGAGGTTGTGTATGCTTTAATATCCTCTTAGGAATTGGCTGACCCAGAAGGGCAGCCTAATGAGATTTGGACAGAGACCTTCTGGAGGGTAATTGAGCATGACGCGCAGTGTGTGAGGCTCCAGGTCTACTGACGCCTGCCTGCGGACGCCTGCCTGGCAAGGACTTGTGTTTCTTTAAAGAATCATTCTAAATACAGCTAGTGCATGGAAATAAAGCCGAGCAGAAATGAGTATCAGCTTTTGGCTTTAGAGCAAAGTCAAGCTCACTGATCTTGGGAATGACAGCTTCCCTCCCTCTCTCCTTGCTTTGTTTTTTTTTTTTTTAAATCTCACATGTCATAGTTTTACAGTAGTATGCCCTTATTTACAGGTTCAATAGTTTCAGTAACTTGCAGTTTGAAAATATTAAATGCAAAACCCAGACATAAGCAACTCAGAAAATTCCAGGGTTTGTGCTGTTCCGAGTGGCATGATGAAATCTTGTCTTATCCTGCCAGGACATGGACCTTCCCTTTGTCTAGAGTATCCATGTGGTATACACTACCTGCCTGTTGGCCATCTTGGCTGTCATATTACAAGTTTGGTGTTGGACAATGCTTGTGTTCAAGTTACCCTTGTTTTATTAATAGCAGTCCCAAATCATTATTCTAGTTTGGTTTCTACTGTTTTGATAAAATGCTGACCAAAACCAACTTGGGGAGGAAAGGGTTTATTTGGCTTATTCTTCCACATCACAGTCCATTTTTGAGGGAAGCCAGGGCAGGAACTCGGGTCAGGAACCTGGAGGCAGGAGCTGAAGCACAGACCTTGGAGGAATGCTGCTTACTGGCTTGCTTCCCTGGCCTGTGTTCAGCCTGCTTTCTTGTACATCCCACAGTGGCCAGACCCTTCCGTATCACTGAACAGTCAAGAAAATGACTCACATATGAGGTCACAGCCCAGCCTAACAGAGGAAACTCCGTAATTGAAGTTCCGTCTTCTCAGGTGGATCAACAAACAAAGCCAACCGTAGCCCGCAGTTTTATTACACTAAAGTGTTATAGTTCTAGTTTATTATCAGTTATTGCTCATCTTTGCTGTGCCTAATTCATAATGAAATATGCATGTATAGGAAAAGGACATATACTTATGGTTTGGTAGTATCTGCAGTTTTAGGCATCCATTGGGGGTTTTGAAAAATATTCCCCCTCCCAAAGAAGGGAGAAATCCTATACAGTAAATTTTTGTCTATTTTATTTCTGAGAATCTAAACCTCTTAAGGGATGGAGTGCTATCAAATTTGTTCACCTCTTTGGAACAGTATCCCCAGAGCCTGGAATATTACTTAGAATGTGGCTAATACTCAGTAAACGTTTTACTGGATGCCCAATGAACATTTGCTGGCTGTGTGAGCTCCAGTCCCAGCCCCATGCTGCCTTCTGCTTATTTCTCTGAATCTGTCTCCAGACTCTGTCCTGGCTCCCAGGGCTGCAGGGACCCTGGCCTTTCTGTTTCCAGAAACTGAGCGCCTTCCTGACACCAGGCGTCTTTGTGTGCACCTAGCCTTCTTTCTTTCTGTTTTCCCCTCAATGAATGGGCATTTACTTGGAGAGCTAGGGGTAGGCAGGTTGAGTGGGTCCAGGCAGCACAACTCTAATTTGTTCAGGAGTGGTCAGCTGCTGGGTGCAGGCAGGAGAAAGCAGAGTACCCCCAAACACTAAAGCGAGCTCTCCAACCAACGGCACTAATGGACCTGACAGCCCCAAGGCTCCTGCCTCCCTCCCACTCACCTTCCTCCTCCTCTCTTTCACATCTCTGCCTGGCTCTTCTCTAGCAGCCTCGTCCTTCTCCGATGACATGGATGAGATCCCATGATGACATGGATGAGATCCCATGATGACATGGATGAGATCCCATGAAAACTAACTTTGCTCCCTCTATTGCCCTTTCAGTTTTCACTAGGATTATCAACACATAGAACTCCCCCCCCCACTTCAAATTCTTTTCCTCTGGTAGTATTATTAGTCAAAAGATGATTTGCAAATGCTCCTCCATTGGTTCATGTTACCTCAGTAATGTGTGAAGCATTTAGAAAATTGAATTGTAAAGGATATAGTGTCACTTTATTTTTAATATATATTTTATTGAACTTTTGTGCATTTCATACAATAAATCTTAATCATATTTAGATCCCCCTCCTCTGTCAGCACCTCCCATAGGCTCCCACCAGATTTCATGCATTCTACCGTATATGTCATTTGAAGAGCATCCTGATCATAAACATCCAGGTGCTTGATTTTACTGAGGAGAACACTGAGGCCTGGTGAGGTGAAGCTTGCTCACTTAGGGCCACAGCGCCAATGCTGGCTAGTGGGACAGGCTAGCAGCAAAGAGGACAGAGGTGGTATGGCTGGGGCAGTCTCAGCACACAGAGGCAGTCTCTTTGTAGTTTCAAATTGGATTCCTGATGCTTGCAGTACCTGGAAGCTCTTAGTATATTAAAGCATTGTTGGCTAGGAACCTTATTGCAGAATTATTTCTTTTAATGCTATACATTGCAAGCACAACAGACATACCTTTATTTCCATTTTACAGGAAATATATATTCATATAAGAAAGACACCGAGAAATGAATAAGGGTCTCTGCTCACCTGTATATAACACTGTTTGCATTTTGTCTATTGTTTTTCAGACTTTTAAAAATGGTTGGTTAACAAATATGAAATCACACGGGAGTCCCACATAGAATGCACATATCAAGATACAACCTAGAAAAAGAAAACAGTTATTCAAATCATCTGGTTTTTAAACATTTAGGCTTCTGGTCTCCAGTGTATGCAGATTATCAAGAACTGTGTGTCCTTGAAGGCTTAATGATTATTATTATTAGAATACATGAGACTTTAAAAACTAGACTCCACATTTAAAAACCAGCCTAATGCACACACTCAGAGCTGTGGGGAAATCAGCTTTTGTCTAATGTTGAATTTACCATTGGAACACCTGGAGTTTTCAAATTTAATGATGACTTGGGGTTGTAATTTTCATTTGCAAGAAGTTTTTTATGATCCATCCCAGCTACCCACCTTTGGGGCGTAATAAGGAAGCTCAGGAGAAAGACACAGAAATGATGCCTAATACAAAATGCAACAAAACTTAAGTACCATGCTTGTATTTCTGGATTTTCTTTCCTCACAGAAAATGCTCCTACCTAAATTCTAGTTTTTTTGGATCGCATCCTCATTCACATGTCTTGTTTAGGGTATGCATAGCCCTGGGTTAGGGGTTATGATATTTATGTGGGAGAAAAAAAGCTTGCTTCTTTAACGAATGAATGGTTTTACTGGCGGAGGGAAAAAAATGTGTTTATACTGAAAAGTCCAGGGAACACCTAAGCTGGTGGATTATTATATAATACAAATAAATGGGTAGTGAGTATAGGTATGTGATGTTAGGGAAGGCAGCTGAGCACCTCAAACGTTAGCACTGAAGAATAGGGAAGGTTCATTAGGTGGAAGAACAGCATTGGCAAGCCTCAGAGGGGTTCTGAACAAGGCCTTTTGGGGGGCCCAGATAGGGCTGGATTGAAGGCATTTGTTTAAAGAAGACACAATTATGCCACTGTCTGTTATTTTCTTAATAAGTGCTAGGCACCCTTCTACAGTCTTACCATGTGTTGAAATGTTATTAATAAGGGTATTACTATCTTCATTTTATAAATAATAAAATTCAGGGTCAGGGAAGTTAAATAATTGTTCTAGTTTGTTTTTCCATTGCTGTGACAAAACACAGTGACCACTACCAACTTGGGGAGGAAAGGGTTTATTTGTCTTACATTTCCCAGGTCACAGTTCATCAGGGAGCCCAAGGTGGGAATTCAGGGCAGGAACCTGGAGGCAGGAGCTGGAGCACAGGCCATGGAGGATCACTGCTTACTGACTTGCTCCCCTGGCCCCTGCTCAGCCTGCTTTCTTATGTAACACAGGCCCACCTGCCCAGGGGTGGCACCACCCACAGTGGGCTGGGCCCTCCCAAATCAAGAAGGTGCCCCATGGACATGGCCACAGGCCAGTCCAATGAAGGCGATTCCCCAATTGAGGCTCCCTCCATCCAGGTGTGTCAAGTTGACACTAAAGCTAGCCAGCACAATAATTTACCATTCCTTACCATGTATACAGCAGGAAGAACCAGCCCTGAAATTTGAATTCAGATAATTTATCATACGAAGTAAGACATTTTAAGAGAGAAAGAGGCAGGTGATCTTTGAGATCCAGGTCATAGTTTATGTAGCTAGTTCCAGGGCAACTATGGCTACAGGGATACCCTGCCTCAAAAAAACAGAGAGGGGGAGGGAAGGAGGGAGGGAGGGAGAGAGGGAGAGAGAGAGGGGAGAGGAGAGAGAGAGAGGAGAGGAGAGAGAAGAGAGAGAAAGGAGAGAGAGAGAGAGAGAGAGAGAGAGAGAGAGAGAGAGGAGGAGAGAGAGAGAGAGGAGGAGAGAGAGGAGAGAGAAAGGAGAGAGAGAGAGAGAGAGAGAGAGAGAGAGAGAGAGAGAGAGAGAGAGAGAGAGAAGATTGTATCAGGACAGCAACTGTAAACCAGGACTGTTGGACAGGCTAAGTTATAGTTTGATTCCTGTGACCCCCCCACCCACCCATACACACACACAAGCCTATGCTCACTTTGATTTGAGTTGGAAGGCTATGGTCACAGAATAAACAGCTTAAAAGCAGCTGTGAACAAAGCTGTAGGTAGATTTATCTACAGCACTGTGTGAGGTAGGGTGGAGTAGAGGAGCCTTGAGATACCCAAGGAATAATTAGCAGGTGACTTCACTGAAAGCCAGTGGGATGTGATGAAGATCCGAAGTGGATGACAGATTGTGAGGGAAATAAGGTTTCCTCGAAGTTCTTAATTATGATAAGCTTCGAACTAAAAGCTGACAGGAAGCATACAGAGAACTCTCACCTTCCAGTTGCCTAGGTGGGAAGTGACCTGGTTTGTCTTATTTGCCCTAGATCATCTAGCCTTTTTAGCCTTTTTTTTTAACCCCCACTTTTCTATGCTGAAGCACTTGAAGCAGACCCAAGCATGACATCATTCTTCCTCCCACCGCAGTGCACCCTTAGAAAGGATATGAGATTTCTTACTGTGCCATCACCATCCCACCACCAGTAAGAAGAATTCTTAGTTTTGTGTGATGAATTCAACTCCCATTTTCTCAGTCATCGCTTTACAGGTTCCCTCTTTGCCTCATATCAGAATCCAACAAGAAGGAAGCCATAAAGCATAGTCAAAGCTTTGAGCCTCAAGCTAGGAAACTTGGCTTGTGACTAACTTGTCATTGGAAGTAGAGTTTGGAAGAGCGTTTTGGTTGCTTCTCTCCTCCCTGTGACAGAACATAAGTGACATAAGGGGAGAGAGGCTTATTTAAGATTCAGACATATATCGTGGCAGGGAAGCGTGGGGTAGGACCAGCTCCTGCCTATGGCAGCAGGCAGCTGCTTGCTTCCATATTGACAGATCAGGAAGTATAGAAAGCGGAATGCCAGAGCCTAGCTGGCGTTCTACTTGGCTCCCTTTTATTTAATCAGGGATCCTAGCACATGGGATGGTATCCACATTCAGGACAAACTATAACTTAGTTTGACTAGCAGTCCTGGCTTACAATTGCTGTCCTGATGCAATCTCCCCATCTCTCTCTCTCTGTCTCTCTCTGTCTCTATTTCTCTTTCTCTCTGTCTCTCTGTCTCTCTGTCTCTGTCTCTCTCTCTCTCTCTCTCTCTCTCTCTCTCTCTCTCTCTCTCTCTCTCTCTCTCTCTCTCTCTCTCTCTCTCTCTCTCTTTCTGTGTTGAGTCAGTGTCTCCTGTAGACATAGCTTCCTGGAACTTGCTATGTAAACCATGGTCTTGATCTCAGAGAGATCTGCCTGCCTGCCTTTGTCTTTTTCTCCTCAGTTAATCTTCTCTAGAAAATTCTATAGACACACCCAAAGGTAAATCTCACCAATGACAGAGGTGTTTATTAACCTAGTTAAGTTCTCAATAAAATTAACCATCCCAAAAAATGAAGTGATTGCAGAGAAAGATAGAAAGAGGCCTAAGAACTTGTTTTCTTATGATTTTGCATTGTAATTCTAAACCTTTAGCTACATTGCAACAGAAGTTCAGGTGAGCACCTGCTTATCCTTTACCTAAGCTCATTATTATGCAGCATTTCAGCACATACCTCTCCAGACAGTTCACATTATATCAGCACTGCCATCTACCTTATGGCCCCTGTGTACTCCCAGCAGCCCCACTGCTCCCCTTCTTTGTATAAGTGCACTTAAAGCTGTGGGTGTGCATTCTCTCCAGAGCCGGGTCCTCTTGGCCCCCAGCGCAGAGGGGCTGATGAGTGCGGCAGGGCGTAGGCCTCCAGCTTCCAAAGAGGAGCGGCCCTTTGTGCGCCAGACCCGAGGCTGCG
>NW_008331789.1:4192677-4206962 GCF_000622305.1 Nannospalax galili
TCTTTATACTTTCAATTTAAATTAAACATTTTGTCAGGGATTCTGCATAAATGGTACTCTCTTGTACTACATCAGGAGGTACAGGATGTCAGTTTGTCCCATTGCTGAAATTAAGTTTGATATTTGGCTAAGGTGGTGTATTCAAAATCAAACATTTTAAAACATTTTAACGTATAAATTGTGTGTGTGTGCGCGTGCACCACGATACACATGCGGAGGTTAGAGGACAGCCTGTGGGGATTGGTCCTTTCCTTCTACCTTATGGATCATGGGGATTGAACTCAGGTCATCAGCCTTGGTTGCAAGGCAAATAAGTGTCTTTACTTGCTGAGCCTTTTGAAAAAAAATTTTTTTGTCTTCTAAATTTTTCCATATCCTATTCTATTTTCCGGTAGTCACTGCGTTTTTAGGGTCTGCGGTTTCTTCTTACTTTAATCAATCCTCACTATACTGTTTGGATCTTGACTGTCCACCAAAAGCCCATGTGGTCAGCTGATCCCCAGGGTAAGAAGTGATGGCAGCTTTAGGAGACAGGCGCTAGTGACAGGCTTTTTGGGTCATTGATGGTATGCCCCTGCAGGGTTTGTGGGACCTGGCCCTACCCTCTCGTTTCCTGCCCCTCCCTGTCATGAAGGTCCTCCCTCTGTGACTGTCTCCCTCATCAGAGGCACAAAGTGGTGGCCTTTCCATGGACTGCAGCCTCCATGTGAACCAAAATAAAACTTTTACCTTTATAAGGCAATTTTCTCAGGTAAGTTTTAGAACAATGGACTAATACAGTCACTGTTGTGGTTGTAAATGGAGCTGTTCCATTTCCTTCTTGACTGTATCAGGAGCATCCTGATACCATGTACAGGAGAAACCTGCACATCTCACTGTTTCCCAGAACTTCTTGGTAACTGTGAGCGTTCCGAGCGTGGATCAGGATTCTGATTCTGTGACAGTGAAGGGAATAAGGCTGGAGGCCTGGAGCTGTGGAGCCACAGGAGAGGAAAGGCTGTGCTTCTGGTGGCCCAGGAGGTCTTTTCTAAGAGCTCAGACATCATCAGTGGTCATGGTCAGGGATCATAAACCATTCCTGCTCATCTCTATGTTGGCCATAGTGCTTTCACCCCACAGTGAGTGGGCCTATGTAGAAAGAGCCTCCAAAAGAAATTGGCTTACTTCCTCTTGGAACTGACAGACGACATCCCTTCCCTCCCCTTCTCTCCATGTCCCTTTCTTCCCTTCTTTGCCCCCCTTTCCCTTCCCTTCCGTCTTCCCCCTTCCCTTCCTTCTTTCCTTCTTTGTGCTGGAGAGGGAACCCAAGGCCTGGCATACACTAGGCAAGCACCCTACCGCTGGACTGCATCTCCAGTACCCTTCTGGAGTTCTCTTTTGTGACATTAAGGGACTATGTGTAGAATAGAGTCAAAACAAATAAGATGGCTTCATGTTTATATTGGATTCCAGGAAGTTGCTGTAGGATCACCAGGCTCTTCCCATTCTCAATCCCGCTCTGAGTTTCAAACTCTGCTCTCAGCACTAGGAGGAATAGCTGGAGGACTTTGTTTAGATGCCGGCTCATGAAGTAGGGAACCAAGATCCAGAGAAGCTAAGCCCAAGGCCACACAGCCACCAAGTGGATGCTGGAATTCTTTACTCTTTACTGGGGTGCTAATTTCCTGTCACTCTTCATCTCCTCCTGGGCTTTTATTGAAGTAGTGCCAATCATTTGCAGTCCCTTGATGCTGTGATGTCATTTCATATTGTACCTACTGCTTCCTTTTCCTGAACATCCCTTCCTTTTAGTTGATATACTGAGCATTTTTAATTCTCTTTCAAGACACAGTGGCTCACACATCATCTAGTCTAGCAGATCCCTCTCTCCTTTACCTGCTGGTGTTGAACCTGTGCCTGTCTTCCCACACAGCCCTCCATTTCTTACTTGCTTACTATCTTTGGGTACTCTGAAAGCCCATTAAGCACAGACTGTGTCATCTTCAACACCTAGTACAGGGCCTGAACATACTTGGGCCAATTCAACATTTCCAAGAATAAAGTTGGACCGTATCATTATATATGTGAGGGGCCTTAGGTCCTACATGGTTTCATGACTGGCTCATCAGTTTAATCGAGCCAGCAAAGCAAGTACCAGAGCTAAACTCTGCATCTGCTACCTCTCAGACTCAGGCTCCTGTCCATTATGAACAGATGTTTGACAATATTTATCTTGGGTTGAAAAGTCCAGAGAACTCTCTGTAACCTTCTGCAGCTGTTATAGCAATTGATGCTGCCACCTTGGGAGCATTTACAAAGTGTCAGATACTGTTCCAGGTGCTTCACAGGAGCTGTTTATGCTGCTCAGAGTAATCCCACCAGGTCAGTATTTCTTCCCTTTTCACTAATGCAATTGAAGCACAAAGAGTTGAAATGAACGGCCCGGGTCCCTCCACAGGCACAGGGTGGCAGTGGTAGAACGGGATGGAATCCATGCAGGGGTGATAGTGGAAAGAACAGTGGATGTCAGCATTAAAGCCATCTTGATGGTGAGCTCCCTCCCCAGCAACTGTTCATCAGGTGATTGAATGCAGCTTCCGCAGCCATGTTGGGCCTCAGCCTCCTCTGCAAAGTCACAGAGGATTCCGAGAGATGACCGCTGTACACCTTGATAACACAAGACAGCAGTTAGTCTCTTTCTATTTTAGAGGTGAAGAAGTTGGGCCCAGAGAGTTTCTGCTCTTTGACACACATTCAAATGAGTCCCATCACTTAGTGCTGGAGGCAAAGCTAGAAGCCAGTTCCAGCTGATTCTGGATCATATGTCCTTCCTGCCTTGCAAACCTGCCTGAAGCATGTAGCTGGTGGATGATGGGAGGGGCATAGCAAGTCCTGTCCTTTGTGTGTGTGTGTGTGTGTGTGTGTGTGTGTGTACCCTGCTTTCCCTAAGAACTGGGAGAGTTAGAATTGAAGGGAGTTGATCTCTTAGGACAGAGGGACAGAGATTGGGGCATGCCAGGACAGGTGATTACAGTTCTTAGAAAATGTGATTGGACTAACTTATGTGATCTGTACTCCTTAAATTATTTCTCTCTCCCTCTTCCTTCCTCCCCCCTTCCACATATATGAAATAATTTAAGGAGTACAGATCCCTCCTACTCAATGCCATTATGGTTATCACTGGTACTTGGTAAGATTTTATGGCAAATAGACTCTGTTATGAGACATGGTGAAGATTGCTCCAGGTCACTTATCCCACCCAAGATATGGTAAAATATGGTTTACACTTACAAGAACCAGACTTTTTAGCTGTATTTTGTCAGGAACTATATCATATATTCTTTTTTTTTTTTAAAGTAGGATGGGTACGAAAGAATATGCTGATAAAGTTTTTTTTTAATTTAAAATTGTTAAAAATTCAAGTGATCTAGCAGTACATACAGACCATCCCCCCCCATTTACCCCCACCACAGGACAGTCTTTCTCTAAATCTCCTCTGTCTCCTGGAGGTCATTGTCACTGTTGAGCTTATTTTATATAGAATGAGATGGATCCTGATTGCTTCACATTCCCACAGCTCTGTCATTAAGATCATGTGATCTTGAGTGCAGATCATAACATGTAATTGAAACCACATGTCTTTGAAAGGTCCTCCAGGCAACCTTTTTCCCCATGAACAGTGGAGACAAAGGCTGTAAAGGGAATTACAATCTCCAGGGATGTTTTAAGGGAGGAAGTACACATGGAATCCATGAGTATTTTGGTTGTGGTCCTTATCCTCCTCAGAGTAGACTCACCGTGGGCTGCGATGCTGAGGCCCCAGACCCATGGTGCTGTGGAGAAGCCAGCTTCCCTATAGCTGCTTCATAATTACAGAGGCCCCTCAACTCTCATTTGTCTGAAAGCCAGTCTTGCCAAGGATGCCTGACTCCATGACACTTAGAAACCTTCCAAAGGCCTGTGCAACCTCATAGCTTCCTTTGAAGGAGGGGGAAATGACTGAAGGGTAGTCCAGTAACTGCCTAGTGTGGGTCAGACACCATGCAGAGTGGGCCCAGGTAAAGTAAGTAAACCACCATCCATGGATTGCTCTGAACACATGGTTAACCGAAAGCTGAAGACTGATGCCGGATGTTTCTACAACCTTTTTCCTACTTCATTTGGAGAGCAAGTTAGTATCATCATTAATCTAGTAAAAGCCGATTATCATTATTGTTGAGACAGGTCTCCTCATGCTCTGCAGGCAGGCTTCAAGCTCCCAAGCTCTTGTGATCCTCTTCCTCAGCCTCCTGAGTGTCAGGACTACAGGCTTGCATTATTGCACCCGGGCTCTGATTGTGTTTTAGATGAAGGGAAAGAGGCTCTACCTGATCTGAATATTTGATTATGAACTTGGAGATAATCTGATAAACCCGGCTTGGCTTCTAAATACCTGAAGCATCCCTCTCTTTATTAAATATCAAGTCAAAGGGTTTGGGTAGGTTGATGTTGGATTTGAAAGACCTCATCAAAGCATTCAATTGTACAACACTGGAAAGTCCAGGAAGGTTGAGCAGGAAGTGGCTGTTAAATGCCTGTTACTCTATTCAGACGGGCTCTGCCGCACTAGCCATATGAAAATGGGAGCCCAATAGCAGGCAGGTTCTGTCCATCCATTGTAAAGGATGCGGGCACATTTACCCTGCCATGGCTGCTGGAAGATGGCATTGGCATCCCCCTACCCTCAAAGTAGCACATAACCTTTCCAGGGGCATACTTTTTTAGTTCTGTCATTTCCAATGGAAATCTTTTTCAGAGGCATTTACTTGCATGCCTTTTAAATTGGCACCTACCAAATCATCACAGAGCAGGTGCGTCCCCTACTGGGCTATCTCCCTGTCCCCATAGATGCTGTCTTAACATGTCTCCATGATCCATTCAAAAGAGGATTTGCTTTGTGGCAAGCAGCGGGGAATGAATGTGTGCACTTATGTGTGCCTGAGTTAAAATGAAATGTTTAGGACATGATTCACTTCTTTTTTTAATGAACCTGTCAGTTATCAGAACTGATCACTGTTCTCACTGATTCAATGTAAACAAGTGTTTTCAAGTAATGTCTTGAAGACTCTTTAAACTTCTTTTTGCTAAACGGTAAACTGTATCAACATTTCCAACTATCCAGAACCTTCTGAATTTGTTTAATGAGATATCTTCTTGTTGAGAGAAGTTTCCATCTTACAGTTCTGAATGAAGAAGAGCATAAAGAAACATAAACCCAGATCCTACTTGCTAGGATGGAGGGAAAACCAGAAAGAAATGTAGTTACTTCTGTTTGCAGTTTAAGGTCCTTTCCCCAGGGGAAGTGCTCTGTGGGGAGTGCTGGTGGCTATGCATAAGTCACCAGTTTGTACTAACTGGCTCTGTGTCTTGATTTCTACTTGCATCCTCCTTCAGAAAGAGCTATGTGGATTCTAGAGCTGGGGCTCACAGCCCATCCTATGAATCATTTTGTACACACAACTCTTGGGGATGATACTGAAATCACGTTGGCCTCAACCACCATCTGGTGCATGCTTCCCAGAATGAATAATACTGTTAAATATTGAGGTGGTGCACACATCCTGGAATGAGTGGTTTATACTGGTTATAAGCATGTGTTTTGTAGAACAGGAAAATCCAGTCCATGGTAAAGCTTTTGAAGGCTTATGCACATATGTGAGGCCCAAGGGAGGCTCTCAGATCTTTGTAGACATGGGGATGGGAAGCAGGCAGGAAGAATGTTTTATTTGAGCTACACTGTACTTTAATGTGATTTTTACAGGTTTCAGTGGCTTTTCATGTGTTCTCTTTTATGACTGTGTCAGTTCAGACCTTGAATAAAGATGTCCTTTGAAGTCTTAGTTTACATTTGTGTTGATCTGTTGGCATCACCAAAGCCTCTGCATGTGACACATCTGCATATACCATTTCCCAAGAGAAAAGGGTTTTTTTCTGCATTCCGTGCTTGGTCAGAACATCAGAGAGTGTTTCCTATTGCAACTAACACAGTACCACAGTCTGGTAACTTACAAAGAAGAGAAGTTAATGTAGTTGCCTGGTTGGTGGTGGCCTACCTGATGACAGACTATGGAGGCGAGGCAAGGGCGTCACTTGGCAAGACACAGGTAGTGTGCTTGAGGCATCACCAGACTGGCACTTACAGTGGGCTCACCCTCACGATGATGTATCAATAGTAAGGAGGACAGCAGAAGGCCGATCACTTCTTAAAGGTCTCTCTTCTTACTATCTCACAATACAGATTAAATTTCAACACAATTAAAAAAAAGTTTTATATGTGTATTTGACCTTGTGGGATTACTCTAAGTACATACATGTGTACTACATGCATGCCTGGTGCCATGGAGGCCAGAAGAGAGCATCAGGTGCCCTAGAACTAGAGTTATGAGGTGATTGTGAACCCCCATGTTGGTATTAGGAACCAAACACAGACCTGGGTCCTCTGCAAGAGCAGCAAGTGCTCTTAACTGCTGATCCATCTCTCTAGCCCCTCAACACGAATTTTGAAGGGGACAGATATTTATACTGTGGCAGGAAGCATACTGCAAGAAAGGGTCTTCACTGGGGGCAGCTTGTTTTAGTTAGGCTAGTTACATCATTTATCATTTGCCGTAGCAAATAAGGCCTAATTTCTGTGATTTGGGGAGAGTTTGGTCTCCTTAAAACTACATTTATGGGTCTGGAAAGATGTCTCTGTAGTTAAGAGCACTGGCTGCTCTTGTAGAGAAACTGGATTTGGTTCCCAGCACCCACATGGTAGCTAACAACCATCATTAACTCCAGTTCCAGGGTTTCCAGTGTCCTCCCCTTTTGGCCTCCATGAGCATTCTACGAGTGCACTTACATACACGTAGGCAAAACACTCATACACAATAAGTAAATAAGTAAGTAAATAAATAAATAAATAAATATTTGAATTACATTTTGTGTGTGTACATGTGCGGGTGTGTGTATATGCACATACCATGGCATTTAGACATCAGAAGATAACTTGGGGGAATTGGTTTTCTTCTTTTACTAGGTGGTTCCCAGGTATCAATCTTGGGTATTTAACCTTGGCAGCAAGCACCTTTGCCCACTGAGCCATTTTGCCCCCCACCCCCTTTCTGAGACAGTTGCATTTTTTTTTTTTTTTTTTTTTTTTTTTTTTTTTTTTTTTTTTTTTTTTATCCCTGTAGTCCCAGCTGGCCTGGAACTGACTGTGTAGACCAGGCTGGTCTTAAACTCACAGAGACCTGCCTGCCTCTGCTTCCTGAGGTGCTAGGGTTAAAGGCATGCATCACCATGCCCTGCCAAGTTTCACTCTTAAACCCAGGCTGACCTTAGTCTTACTGCCTCGGCCTCTCAAGTGCTATGATTACAGGCATGAGCCATCATTGCGGGGCTCAGTAAAAATCATTTCTGTCCTACGGCTCAAGTCCAGTGTAGAAGGAGGAGGGGAGAGCCGTGCTTTGGCTATTCAGCCCTGTCCACCTGTGGCTCTGCCGTGCCTTCAGCGTTCAGAAGTTTCCATGGAGTCCAGAGTAATGGAGACTGTAGGAAGGACGGAAGTGCCTGTGGGAGCTTTTAGACACCAGGTCTGGAAATAGCATGCATATATGTACACGTTCATTCACGTTCTGTTGGCCACAACAGATACCACCAAATGGCAAAGGGACCCCAGGGGACAGAGTCAAGCTGTGGGCCAAGAGAGAAGAGGCGATGCATGACCACCGCGATGCAGCTGAGAGCTCATCATGCTCTATGTCACTCACTGAGGAACCAGTGGAAGAGAGAATAGAGTGCCGATAATAGTGTCAGAGCAGAGGTGACAGATGGGGGTGTAGTGTGTCCTACACCAGGCTCTGTGCTCAGCCTGTTTCTTGGGCAAAATACCTCTTGGCCTTCCTCCTCTATACTTTGGTAGTGTGTCTCTGTGCTCAGCCTGTTTCTTGGGCAAAATACCTCTTGGACTTCCTCCTCTATACTTTGGTAGTGTGTCCAGGAAGCTAACTACCCCCCCCCCCACCGCAGTACTGGGTATTATTGAACCCACAGCCTTGCATAGGTTAGGCAAATGTTCCATCACTGAGCCCTATCCCCAGCTCCTTTGAAATTTTTTACTTTGAGACAGGGACTCAGAACTTTTCCCAAGCTAGCTTTGAATTTGCAGTGTAGTCCAGGAAGAACCTGAGCTTGTGATTCTCCTGCCTCAGTTTCCCTAGCAGCTGGAATTAGAGGCCTGTGTTATGAAGACTGTTAACTTTTGAACTGCATAGATTTGTGTCTGGCCTCAGGTGTTCTTGATTTGCCTATCTGCCCTTGTCTTCTCTGGAATTTGGTCTAGACAGGAACAAATTGTTGAATTTATTCCCAAGTGCTGTGGAAAACCTTTTGTGGGTAAAGAAGCAAATTACAGGTGTGTTTTAAATAATATTGAATTTACTAAAATTACACTTTTATAAATCTAGTATTTGCAAGTTTCTACGTTGAACCTGAATATCATCTCATTCTTTTTATAAAATGGATACAGTAAAATAAAATAAGGTCTTGCCTTTTGATCAGTGGTAATTTAACACACAAGTTAATACTGAAGTTCTTAGCTTAGAACAGTGTGTGTTCAATAGGGTCCTCAGCCTCGGCAGAGACATGCCACACTCCTACGCTCTCAGTCTTGTTTCCAAGCAAACACAAGGGCCAAGGAGTGCCAGCTTACAAATTCTGCCAGCAAAATCTCAGGGCACTGAAGCGCAGCTTAAATCTGACGTAACTGTACAGGGGAGCGTCACTGGGCCCAGCTTGAGGCAGAACCGATGTATGTATTAAACAAAGCCAGTTAGGGAACAAAAATATCTTGAAGATGTGAGCAGCTGTCCTTGCTTCCTGCCCCTTCTAGGCTACAGTTTGAACCCTGGCCTCTTCCCCAGCATGGGCATTCTAGAAAGATGCCCATTCACAGTCCATCGCTCATGGTCCCATTTGGCACAGTTCGCAGGTGGTGCCCTTATTCTCAGTGTCTTGCCTTGAATTTGGTGGATTGTGGCTGTGACTTGAAACCTTCATCCTTCACCACCAGAGACAGGGAGGAGCCAGTGTCAGGGACTATTTCTCCCTCAAAAAGCCAAGGCTTGGGTCAGCTTGCTGGTTAAAGGTAGATGAACTGAGCCCTGAAGCAAGTGCTACTGGGCGTAGGGTTTGGGATGTGCAACCTGACTCAATCCAGAAGCTCTTACAACTTTGGTTCTCAAATACCCGTTTAACTCCTAATAGTTTCAGGGTCCCAAAGAAGTTCTTGTTTGTGTCCATTCATACTTGACCATATCTGAAGTTAAACTGGAGAATATTTTAGCATTTATTTATTCACAAACGAGAATATTTTAGCATTTATTTGTTCACAAACTGGAGAATATTTTAGCATTTATTTGTTCACAAACTGGAGAATATTTTAGCATTTATTTGTTCACAGTACTTGCTGCTTTTGCTGAGGACTTGGGTTCAGTTCCCAGTACCGATATGATGGCTTAAAATCTTATATAACTCCAGTTCCAGAGGATCTGACACTCTTCTGACCTCCGTGGGCCCCAGGTGCTCATGTGGTGCACATATATACATGCAGACAAAATACTCATAAACAAAATAAAAATAGCTAAAAAAAAATTGACCGCCCTCTAGTTCTGCCACTGAATCAAAAGTATCTGCCCTCTTAAATATTGGTAGCTGATCACTGCTGGGTGAAGGAGAAGTCTTCTTTAACGGAATGACTCTAGATAGGCTGACCAGGCTCCAGTGGAGGATCTCATACCAAGAGACAGCTGGGTATACAAACTTGACTCAATAGGCCTTAAAATGTGTGACAGAATGCGTGAAATACTGTGGGCGGGCTATGGGGGGGCAGAGAGGGGAGGTCTAAATATGATTAAAATGTATTGTATGAAATCCACAAAAAATCAGTAAAAATATACATTGAAAAAATGCTTATCCTCTTTAGCTTTTAGCCGAGGCTCATTAACTTAATTATCTACCTTAGGAAATAAGACTACTATTGTAAGAATCGGTGCTACCTATAATAATGTATAAGTATTTATAGGTTGCTTTTATTCCAAATATTCACTTTATAATTTTACTGAAAAATCTATTTTGTGACTTTTTCTGCAGATATTGTCACAAAACTCATACAGAGGAAATTTGACATCTCAGTCGATTACAAGGAGGTAAACTTTTGTTGTTGTTTGTTATTAAAAATGGCAGATATGAGTAATCTTGGCTGGTTTGAATACAAATCTTTAAACAACTATTACTTAATGTGTAATTCTAGTAAATCTTTTTGGCTAAGGAATTTTACAGACTATTTTATTACTGATAGGCAAAAGGTTGGCGGAGAATGAGCACCGAGGCACAGCTAAAACTCCATCAAAATAGGGTTTATTAGCAAAGGAACACATGGGACAGATTCCCTTCCGGGCAGGGAAAATGTCTGCCTGGGTCTTGAGCTGGGGTCTTTTTTAAAGGGAGGCTTCTTCTTCCTGCAGAAGGCAGGAAGATGTTTTTTTTTTTTTTTTTTTTTTTTTTTTTAAAGTTGCAGGGGAGTGGGAGAGTGGGACTGTTAAAACCTGTCCTCTTTAGAGATCAAAGGGGAAGCCTGCTGTGTTGGCCAAACAGTGGAGAAAAGTCTACTTCTCTTGACTTCAAAGACCAAGGTGCTTATCAGCTAGGTTCCCTTTTCTCAGGAGCATGACAAGTCCTTGGGATCCTGTCAGTGAGGGGGCAGGGCTATCTGAACCTTAACAATTACCTTATAGATCCCATTTGAATGACAGCAGAAATTTAAAAATTGTTATTAGCAGAAAACCAAGCTGTATGTTACTTGAAAACTCAAATTTCCTGAAAGGAAACAGGAAGTTGTTGCTGTTTTTCGCTAAGGGGGGAGAACTCCCTAAGAAGAATTGCTTAAAGAAGCGGTGACAGGGGAGTTTGTGTTAGAAGACGGTTTGACACAGAGCAACTTCCCATCTGTGTTGTGTTTATGGAGAACCTGCCAGGTGTGTGGACCTGCTTGGAACTGGAAGTGTGGGGAGGAGGAAGGTCACCCTGAGACATCCCAGGGGCAGGACCTCTTGGCTTAGGGAGAAGGAAAATCTGGAAATAAGTAGATCAAAGCGACTTGCAGCTAACAAAGAAAAATGGGCAATTCTGAGCAGACGCCCTTCCCAGAGGAAATGACTCTGGCAGGTGTGGAGAAGATAAGGGGCCTACCCTTGGGGAGTATTTCTGTTTGCATTCCATGCTGGGGAACTAGGTAAGTACAAAGGTCAGGTGTGAAAGAGGCCAGGAGGTGGTTTAGAGAGAAGTAAAAAAGTGAGTTGGGCGGTCAGGATTTTCAGAAAGCATCAAAGGTATCTACTGAACGCTCAAGGCTCTGCTAGTCACCCTGTTTCCTTAAGACCTAAACAGAAGAAGTTCCAAAATCCTTTGTTTTCGTTTGTTGTTAAGTGTAAGCCCCTGGGATCACTCAGACAGCTATTTGCGCGTTGAATGCAGGATGGTAAAAATTAGCGATATGTGTTTGTCATTCTCAGTACGTGGCAAGGTAAGAAAGATGCTGCTCTGGGGATGGTGTCAAGCGACCAGCGGTATGGGTCTGGATGCCAGTGAATTCAGGTAGTGCCATTACAAATGGTCTTATCAGAAGAAGTTTGCAATAATTGATACCAGGAGAGCAGCAACTGTGGAAGCCAGTTCCATCCAGCAGCAGGCTGACTCTGGGGTGGTTTAAAAGGGATCCACACTATCTCCTGCTCACAGCCCTTCCTAGGACTGTGTGCTGGATAGCTTTAGTGTCAACTTGACACACCTGGATGGAGGGAGCCTCAACTGGGGAATTGCCTCCATTGGACTAGCTTGTGGCCATGTCTGTGGGGCATCTTCTTGATTGTTGAGGATGTGGGAGGGCCCAGCCCACTGTGGGTGGTACCACCCCTGGGCAGGTGGGCCTGTGTTGTGTAAGAAAGCGGGCTGAGCAGAGACCAGGGAAGCAAGCCTGTAAGCAGTGATCCTCCATGGCCTGTGCTCCAGCTCTGCCTCCAGGTTCCTGCCCTGAGTTCCTACCTTGGGCCCCCTGATGAACTGTGACCCGGGAGATGTAAGATAAAATAATTCCTCCCCATGTTGGTAGTGGTCAGTGTTTTGTCACAGCAATGGAGAAACAAAGTAGGAGACTGAAAAATACTCTCCTTCTTCAGGGTCCCGACCTCAGTTATATCAGATTGGGCTGTATCCCATATGACCATTGCTTTACATTATCTTGAATGTTAGCATGCCTGACCAACCTGATACCCTCAATGTCATGGGTTCTTCTAGGAGTGGGTAGAAATTGGGACAGCACCTCCCTTGAATCCAGGCCTCAGAGGATGAGGTCTGAAGACCTTGAGGAGACTCAGAAGCCCAACAACTGTGATGTTGGCACTGGGCTGCCCTGTTCGTGGGGGTTCTTAGTGAGATAGCCCTTCTCTGCTTGCCTTGATATTAGGTTTGGGGACTTGGATTAAAAATCACTGGGATAAGGGGGGAGGTAAAACTGACCCATGTGAACAAGCTGATTCCTACCCCAGATGTGGAATTGGATCACTTTCTGGAGCTATCTAAGGAGAAGGGATTTCATTACGTATGTTCACCAAAGAAGCCAGGCACCTCTGAAGGGAGCTTTGGGATTGGACTGTCCCTGCATCCCACGCAGTGCCCGAGTCAACAACTGAAGAGCAAGTTGTTTGTTTTGTTTAGGAGGAACAAGGACCGTGGCTGGGGCAGACTGAAGGCAGGGCACCCTATAGGGTGGATGCCAGTGCACCACCTGCCAGGGGTCAACAGATGTGCTCAGACTCGCCCATGGGGAGACTCTGCTAACTAGCATACAGGTCAGCCAACCCATGGGAATGGTGAGAGAACTGATGTATCTATCCAGAAAGCCAAAGAAACGCTGGTTGAAGACTGCTTATGGGTCAAGGACAGGGTTGATTTCTAAGTATCCTAATCTTCCATGGTTCTGGGGAAAGCCTTAGGCACAAGGTTAGAGGCTGGTTGTTAGAGATCTACACAGAGATGGCAAAGGCTCAAGGGCACGAGTGGGCACGCACAGCATCTTCACCCTGGTCCATTGACTGGCTACTCAGCAGCGACACGAATAAAGACTGTCCAGGGTGGAGTCCTCACAGCTCTCCAGTCTCCATGATCATATTCAGGTAAGCCCCTCTGGTGGCTGAGTCAGTGACTTTTCCAGGTGACTTTTTATAAGGAAGCTAAAAAACTTTCACAAGCACACAACTGTTGTTCCATGAAGTGGCCCTGACTTTAGGAGGGAAATATGAGTTCTTTTCAGTAAACCCCCTTCAATCTGGACTTTAAGGGGATATTAACAGTAGCACTTAAAGGTCCATGGCCCCTCTCATGGAAGACTCTGACCCTTTTTTGGATGTATTTTCTCTTTTGCTTAATATAACGTGCTTGCTTAATTGATGTGTATGGACCTCTGTTAGGGGTAATGCAAAGGTACAAACAACCCAGGCCCTTCCTTCGAGAAAGAGCTGAGAGACCAAATCATACAGCCTGAGGTGATTGCTACAGGCTGAACTGTGTCCAAATTCCTGAAGTCGGTAGCTCTGGTGGAATGTGACTGTTTATCAGACATAAGATTTTTTAAAGAGGTTATTAGTAAAAAATGTGATCATTAGGGTGGGTTTTAGTCCATCAGGACTGGTATCCTTCTCAGAAGGGTTGTGACATAGTCACATGGGAAGACTGTGAAGATGAGAGAGTGGCCATCAAGCCCGAGCCAAGGGAGAAGCTTCAGAAATCAACCCTGCTGACACCTCAGTCTTGAACTTCTCAGCTTCCAAGACTGAGAAATTATCTGTTGTGGAAGCCGCAAAGCCGGTAGTTTCGGGGTTCATTTCTACCAGGTCGTTGCTTACCGCCACCAGCACCGCTCGCTTGACTGCTGTGTTCACCCCCATTCATTTCATTCCTCAATTACTTCCCCTTTCTCGTGCTTCCTCTGGGAGCAGGTGCAGGCTTGGGACACCCCCTGCTGCTCTTAAGAACTCCACTAGTTATAGAATGCAGACTTGGCACTTAGCAAGTGTTAGGTCATCACATGAGTTGTTTTGTGGGTTTGGGTCCCATGTCCCTGTCTGTGAAAGGAAAGTGGCTCAGCCATCTATCTGCCAGCCTCTCGGAGGGAGATGACATTCTGCCAATCAGAATTCACATTCCCCGTTCCATGGGACGAAAGCGCACTC
>NW_008331789.1:4208651-4227934 GCF_000622305.1 Nannospalax galili
ACTAAATAAAATATAATACTCAAATGGCAAGTACAGGGCTCTGGGTGGTGTGAAAGATGCCCGGCATCCAGATTTTCGGTAAAAGGCAATGTCTGTGCTGAGGCTTGTGTTTCATCCATGGAACGATCAACAGTCTGGGCAGGAAGGCATCATGGGGACCTGGGGTGAGGAGGGAAGAGAGAAAATGGTTTGACAGAGTGTCAACAAACAACTTGGAGTGACCAAGAAGCGGGAGGGCCTGAAGCCACAATTAGGCAGGCAGAACGCACTGGGGAGTTTGCATTCAAAGTGGCAGAAGCTCCTTGACCAGTGTCCAGGAAGGGAGCGGCACTCTCAGTTCCCGCTTTAGAGAGGACAGCGTGGAAGAATCGTCTTTGGCCCTTGGACTCTAGGCAACCCTGACTACATGCTTCATGAAGATCATATAGCAAGTGTGTTACCATCTATAACCTCTACTGTGACTCTTTTCTTTAACCGATGAGCTAGCTGACTGGGAACCAACAAACCAACCCAAATGTACATTCTAGAACTGGACTCGAATCAAAGCACTATTTCTTAAATGTACGTTTAAGTGTTTGAATTTCTTTCTTGTGCCAAATCTTTTATCCCTTAATTTTTTTCTATGTGGGATATGCTTATGGTCAATCACTCATGTGACTTTTCTGTTTTTCCGATGCATGCCGCCTCTGCCACACACAAACTCTTCAACTGTTTTGACTTCCACAGCCAGAAAGTGTAGTCTTGGTTCTGAAGGTAAAGTGCATGCCTACTGTCTGTTCATGTTGCTGTCTGTCAGTGAACAGTGTTGTCGTCATCGTTAGCTCTTCCTGTTCTTACCGATTGTCTCCCTGTGGTAGTTTTAAAGTTATTTGTTTTGCCTGTATTTCTGCCACTATATGTAATCTTCAAGATCATCTACAGTGTACTCAAAGATCACGGCCCATCAAAAATAATCTACAATTTGCTAAATCCTGGTCAGACTATGGCCTAAGAAGTTAACTTTGAAAATGGTGCATTCTAGGTCAAGGAATATAGCCTCAGGGTAGAGTACTCGCCTTAGCATGGGTGAGACCCTAAGTTCAATTCCCAGCACTATGGGGATAAAACAAACAACAATGTGTTTGCGCTCCTGACATGGTTGGTGTGTAGTCAATAACTTGGGAAGGCTGTGTGTAAATTATATTTTTGGAGCTCAAATTAATGTACTATAAACATTTCAATCTATTTTCTCTCCTGGGTTTGGGTTCAGTGTCTCCTGGAGTTCAGAAAGTATTTTAAATTCCTTAAAAACTAGTAAGTAATTATGACTATTTTCTGGGAAATGCTAGCAAAATATGTAAGTATGTAGGAATTTGGAGTGTCTGGGTTGGTTTCTTAGTTAATTGGCTAATGATATTAGTCCTCAAGGTTGTATTAAAGTATCAGTTAATAATGGATGCTCATGGACCAGGAGGAAGGGGCTAAGCATACACATAACTTGATGAATACAGCAAAATTCACCAACTTTTTTCCCTTTTAGCATTTTAACCTTACTGTTGAAGTATGTATTTTTCAAGTATTGTATGTATCTGATTTAATATGTGAGCATTTGTTCATAGAGTTAATTACTATTTTTTATTTGAATGTTTTGCCTGTGTTATGTAAATACCTATACTACCATGCCTGTGGAGGTTGGAAGAGGGTGTTGTATCCCCGGGAACTAGAGTTATAAACTGTTGTTAGCCACCATGTGGGTGCTGGGAACTGAACCCCAGTTCTCTGCAAGAGCAGCCAGTACTCTTAACCAGTGAACCGTCACTCTAGCCCTAAGTTAGTTACTGAGTTAGTTACTGTTTCTTGAGTATTTACTGTGAGCTGCCCCCCTGTCTAGTACTTTTTGCATTGACTCATGCACCTATACCTCGGGGTCCCCAAGCCCATCAGGCCTGAATTGTGGTCACTGCACCATCACAGCTCACCGTCCCTCACATTGTGCTTATGAGTATTGGTCCGACACACTCCAGTTAGGGAACCAGGAGCCTGGCATTGGGATTTAAGCATCTCCAGTCCTCATACTTTTTTCTGGTGATGTTATCAGAGTCAGTTGGACCATTTAAGACAAGGAAAGGTGTTGAAGCAAGGAGGGCACTGTCCAAAGAGCCAGCTAGATGGGAGGGTGGCAGATTTGCCACCAAGTTCATGGGCTGGAAATTTATAAGTGGTCATATAGGCATTTGGTAGGGGTCCCCTGATTGGTGGGTGCCATCTAATGACAAGTGGCCGGGGGTATGCATGGTCCCGATCTCCTAGTAACCAGATGCTTTTTAGTTCTGCACATTTCAAGAACAAAGGTCATTGTTTTCTTGGGCTATTTCTGTCACTGCATATTCCACGGTGGGCAGGCTGGTGGGATGCGCTGCCCTGAGCCCTCTTCCTGATTACCACCATCATGGTAAAGAAAGAAAACACCGGTTACCTGACTACTATGGAAAGACAAAGTGGGGTTATTAAATGGGGCGTTGGATGTGAGGTCTGGTTCCTGGGCATGGCTTCAGGAACAAGATTAATGAACTATATCCTTCTGCTCATCTCGGCTTCTACATCCAGTGCAGTCTAACTTGCTCATTAATTACCAAGGGAAAACTTGTGATTTTTCTGCCATTCTCTGGAAATACGAGTGAGTTGGGGCTGAGGATGTAGTTTTAAACCAGGCATGGTGACTTATATCTACAATTGAACTCAGGAGGTAGAATTAAGGGGATCAGAAGTTCAAGGTCATCCTCAGCTATACAGTGAGCTTGAGGCCAGCCTGGGGTACGCAAAACCTTGTCTCAAAACAGAACAGAACAAAACAGGGGTCTGGAGAGATGGCTCAGCAGTTAAGAGCATTGACTGCTCTCGCAGAAGACCTGGCTTCAGTTCCCAGCACCCACATGGCAGCTAACAACTGTCCGTAATTCTAGTTCCAGGGGATCCAAGGCTCTCTTCTGGCCACAGACGTTGCACACATGTGATGCACATTCGTACATGCAGGCAAGACATTTATACAGATAAAATAGAAATAAATTTAAAGGCAAAACAACAACAAACAAATACACAGTAAAAAAGAAGACCATGAGTGACTTCATGGTGCATGCATTGGAATGAGGTCACATTTTATCTCCAGGTGCCTTATTCCGTTTACCTAGGGTAAAGCCGCAGCAGGCGAGTGACAATGTATTACAGTCTCATGATTCTATCTGGAAGTCGTACTGGATCCTGGGAACTCGGGACCTGAGTGGGCAAAGGCTGCTAAGGTCTTCCTCACGAGTGGCACTGGGAAGCTCTGCTTATTAAATGTACCCATAGCTGACCACGCGCTTTCTCTTTGATTGTACATCATCTGTAGTTTTCACAATGACCCAACAAGAGAGAGGCTGGTACTCCCAGTGTGTGCACTGAAAAAAGCTAGGTGTCCTGCATTTGACTCCCTCTGAAAGTCTAGCCTTTGTTCTAAATCTAGATAGCTGATTATTTCATAAACATCAAGTTTGTCCCTAATTGATCCACTGAAACGTGGTTCAGATCTTTCAAAAGGTCCACTTGTCCCATCTTCCTGTTGTAATGCATCCTGTATGTGGATGATCTGCTATGCAGAGATTTGAGGTTGAAAATAAACGACTTGACCTTGTAGTTAGATGACTTCTAGGCATTTGAAAGGAAGGTTAAACTCTTGACCCTGTAGTCTCGTAACTCAGTTCTTTACTTCCTTAAGAAAGAGCTTCTTGGGGGATGGAGAGATGGCTCAACAGCTAAGAACACTGGTGGTTCTTGTAGAAGACCCAGGTTCAAATCCCAGCACCCACCTGGCAGCTAACAACTGTCCGTATCTCCAGTTCCAAGGGATCTGGCAGTCTCTTCTGTCCTCCGCGGGCATTGCATGGCATGGGTGCACTTACCTACATGCAGGCAATACATGCATACGCATTAAATAAAAATAATAAATATTTTTTAAAAAGAAAGAGCTTCTGAATGGAAAAAAAAAACCTATGTACATACACATTGTGATATAACGTTGAACAGATTTTAAAAAAGGAAGTGTGTGTGTGTGTGTGTGTGTGTGTGTGTGTGTGTGTGTGAGAGAGAGTATGTGTGGAATGTCACACTTACTGCTCTGGGTGACAGTCTGTGCTGTCTTCCGTTTGAACTGCAGGTCGCCTTCTATGAGATTGGCGTGCTGGTATGCGTCTTACTGGGCCTGCTGTTTCTCGTTTTCATGCCACTGGTGGGCTGCTGCTTTTGTATGTGCCGTTGCTGTAACAGATGCGGTGGAGAAATGTACCAGCGACAGAAGAGGAACGAGAGCTGCCGGAGGAAGTACTTTGCATTGTCCCTCCTGGTGATCTGTATGCTCATGAGGCAAGTAAAATCTCAGAGCAGAGCTGATGTAGGGTGTTTCAGGGTGATGGGGAATGTCTCCTTCTAATTAGTAAGCCCATAAGTTTTATTTATTTATTTTTAATATTTTTACTTATTATTTTTATTTTATGTGTCTGAGTATAATTCCCAGATGTAGGTAGGTGCACCTGTGTTGTGCAATGCCCATGGAAGTAGACAAGGGCTTTGGATCCCCTGGAACTGGAGTTACAGATGGTTGTTAGCCCCATGTGGGTGCTGGGAATTGAACCTGGGCCCTCTGCAAGAGCAGCCAGGGCTCTTAACCACTGAGCCATCTCTCCAGACTGAGTTTGTTTTATGTATTCATTCATTTATATTTTTTATTTTTGAGACAGGGTCTCAGTAAGTAGTGTAGGCTGACCTTGAACCTATACACAGTGAGGACGATAAAAGTCCTGGCCAGGCTTGAACTCTCCACACTCCTGCTTTAGCCTCCTGAGTGCTAGGATTACAGACACGCTCCACCAAACCCAGCTACCCTTGAGTTTAAAGTAAAATAAAAGAACAGCAACAACAGAAGCAAACAAAACAGAGGGCAGCAGAAGCGTTCACTCAGGATGGTGATTTGGAAAGTTTCCACCATCACTGCAAGTTAGCACAGTGCAGAAGCTTAACTAACCCAATGAGCCGCCTTATAATGGATGTCTGCGTAAATTTGTATGTGTGTGTGTCTGTGTGTGTGTGTGTGTGTGTGTGTGTGTGAGTGTGTGTGTGCGCACGTGCGCTGCAGGGGCTGTCAGTGCTCTTAATCACTGAGCAATCTCTCCAGACCCCATGAACTTTATAATAATTTTTAAACCCACTTTTCTTTAATTTGCTGCTTAATTCACTAACCCCTTTGAAGTCTAGAGTGCACTTAATAATTTAGGGTGTTTCTACTGTCGTCTCTACTGCTGATGAGTTTTCCAGTGATGGACAGATCAGAAGTACACCTCTTTTTAAATATTTGATTGATTATTTTTAAGTTTTTGTGTATGCATATATTGCCTGCATGTGTGTAAGGGCACCCATGTCATGCAATGCCTGCAGGAGTTACAGACAGTTGTTAGCTACCATGTGGATACTGGGAACCAGTTCTCTCCAAGTGCTCGTAACCATTGAGCAATCTCTCTAGAAACGTGCCCCTTTTAAAGGCTCTTTGGTTGGATCCAAATTGATTCCACACCTGAAAAATGTGCATCAGGACACTGGTTCCCTTGCTGTGATTTTTTTTTTTTAGTATTGTTTCACATTTCTTCATTTATTCAATGAATATATTTAGACATTTAAAATTACATTCTTCTTTATTGTGTATGTGGGCAGGTGCATGTGTGCCATGGTGTGTGTGTGTGTGTGTGTGTGTGTGTGTGTGTGTGTGTGAGTAGTGGGTTCTCTCTTTCTACCATGTAGGTTCCAGGGATTGAGCTCAGGTTATCAGATTGGATAGCAAGCACCCTTACCGGCCAAGCCATCTTGCTAGCCCTCAATGAGTATTTCATACATGAACAGAAATGAAATGAAGCATTTATCACATGCATGATGCTGAGCCTGAAGATGCAGGCACAGGCTTAACAGCTAGCATTCTACTTGCCTTTCAGCAAACATTTGCTCAGCAGCTGAAAAAAATTTCCAGTTTGAGTAGGTGAGAAGTAGAACTTTAAACACAAAGCAGCAAGTCCTCTTAGTTGAAGTTCCAGCTCAAACCCAGAGGAAAATGCTTAAGTGTAGTCCTCAGTGAGACTGGCCAAGGTGCATGGCTTGAGTACACAGGCATTCATGGGATGCAGGCCCTTGAAGGCCTCAGCAGCTCTAGATCTGTCTGCAGGAGAGAGGAAGGGAACAAAGCAGATTGCAGACCCTGATTACAACCTGGTAATTGATCAAAACAGAAGGAGAAAGGCACAAACACTCGGTTATATTTGCAAAGAGTGTCTGTGAAATGACTGACAAGCAGGCAAGCCAGTGGTTGCCTCTGGAAAAGAAGTTGAGAATTGCCAGGGAAAGGTGGGGGTGGTGACTGAGCTGCTTGACTCCTGAGTTGCTGTAACAGGCTTGGCATTATCATTTGAATTAATTAAAACAAATTAAATGCGAACAGCAAAGAATCCTCATAACTGACAAAAGCCAGTGTTTTACCACTCATCCCAGAACAGTGATTATTTAAGCAAAGATGTGAAAATAGTGGAATCCTAGATATTAACAGTATACTAATATGTGCATAAACAGGACCGAAGTATCCGTACCAGTTAACCTCCTGCACTTCTGGTGACCCGGAGGATTTCCTTGCGTTCTTGCTGTGAACTTACAGTGTCCACATCTTTTCTCCATCTCTGTCTTTTTCTATTTCTGTGTCTGGCTGGCTGACTCTCTACACGTAACTCGAATCTGTTACTTCCCTGGATTCTGAAAAGCATTTTCGAATCCAGTCAATGGTAATTCCAGATGTCCATGTCTCTCTCTGCTTCCTTTTGAAGTCTTCTTAGGAATGCACTGACCCCTGCTGCTTGGGAGGATAGTAACCTCCTGCTCAGGGACCAAAAGAATGTCAGTTACAGGCCAGAGACCTGTCAGAATCAACAGGGGTCCCCAGCATTTCCCTGAAGATGTGGTTCATTCATCCACAGACTTGGCAAGCCCTGTTTCTCATCTATGCATCCTAGACATCAAAGACAGCTTCAGAACAGGAAGTGCCATTTGGACACTTTGCCTTTAAGGCCTCTTGTTAGAATGATCACTTACTTAGCAAGTTAATAACTTTTGCTTGATGTAAATATTTATGTCATACTTTCAGGGAAATTCTTTATTGTAAGAATTTATTTCCTCCATATGTAATAGTGGGTTTTCTGGGGTTTTTGTTTTTTGTTTTTTTGACTGAAGCATGTATTCCATATTGACTACTGGATTCTTCTTTTAAATTAAGACTTTTCATTTCATATACATTATGAGTTACCTCATTCTGAACTGAATTATTTGCTATGCTTACATACCAAAATATATAAACAATAGAGCTGCAAAGTAAGAAATAAACCTGGGGCCGGAAAGATGGCTCAGTGGTTAAGAGCACTGACTGCTCTTGCAGAGGACCCAGGTTTGATTCCCAGCACCCACATGGCAGCTATGAACCGTCCTTAACTCCAGTTCCAGGGAAATCCGAAGCCCTCTTCTGACCTCTGCGGCATTGCATGACACGGGTGCACTCACATACATGCAGCCTGGCTTCCATTTATATATAAAACAAGCAGGACAGCTGTTACTGTTCCTGAGATGCACACTCATCAAATGAATTTAGATAGGGTTTCTCTTTCAAGAATACATTAGTTGGGGAAATTATTTTTTTTAATCTCTAGATTCTGCTTATTTTTATTTTTTATTATTTAAATTTTTTTTAATTTATGTGTATGAATGTATTGCCTGCATGTGTGCAAGTGCATTCCTGTCATGCAATGCCCACATAGGTCAGAAGAGGGGTTAGATTCCTCTGTAACTGGAGTTATCTATGGTTATTAGCTGCCATGTGGGTGCTAGGAATCAAGCCTGGGTCCTCTGTAAGACTAGTCAGTGCTCTTAACCACTGAGTCATCCTCCGAGCCACCAAAATCTCTAGATTCTATAGTCTTCTATACATTCACTTAAATTATTCCCCATCCAAATACAATGTTAGCTTGCAAATCATAATTTTAGATTTCAGTAAAATTAGCCAGAGCTGATCCACTGTTTGAGGTTGTGACACACTTAAAACTAGCTTGATTTCACATTGTATATTGAACTTACGATATATAAAATATTAAAATAACTGAGAATAGTGGATGGGGTGTGTTTTTTGGTTTTATTTTTTACTTTAAATTCAGACAAGAAATATAGACTTCTTTACCTTGTACTTCTCCATTTACTGTAGATATTTCAATGTCTTTCCTCTTAAACCTTCACCAGTTTGCAAGTATCCTGAACATCGTGACTGGATAATAGCTCAATATTGTTTGTAAGCAATCAAAGCTAGCAAAGGTTCGAAACCTGGGGTAAGGTGGCTGGAGCCATGACTCAACAGTTAAGCGATGACTGGCTGATTTTGCAGAGGACCCGGGTTTGATTCTGAACGCCCACATGGTGGCTAACAACTGTCCGTAACTCCAGTTCCAGGGGCTCCAACATCCCCTTCTGACCTCTGTAGGAACTGAACAACGTGGGTACACTTACATACATGCAGGCAAAATACTTATAGACATAGGATAAAACTAAAATATTTTTAAAAGTTTAAAAGCAGGAGGAAAGTGAAGATTTCTATGTTAGATTAAATGAAGAGGGATGAAATCATGTCACCAAAATCAGAAGATTAAGTAAAAACAAAAGTTGTAGCCTGGGAGCCCCATTAGAAAACAGACAGAATGAAGATCCTGTTAGTGGACTTCTGATTTTACACAGGCCTCCTAGCTCATGTTGACTTCAGCAGAAGTTGGATATAATTAATATACAATTTTGAATGTGATTGAAAAAATTCTTGCACAAATTCAGAGTATGCTGCTTGCCTTTTGAACTCAATCCCATTCTTGATTCCAAGTCTTATAACTCTGTGCAGTTGTTTTAATATTAGCCTCTACTACTCTGCTTTCCATGGTCTTCCTTTTTATTTCAAGTTTTTCAAGCTGCTTTTGTTACCGAGAAAGCCTTATGTATTGAGGGAAAAGGTTCCTTAGCACTGGGGGGCACATGTGGTCACCTCTTTTCCCTTTCTGAGCTTTTCCAAAAGGCAGCTATGGAATGTTAGAATCCTGGGACCTGGCCACATGTTTCTGTAGTCTGTGTGATCATTGGCAGAAGACTGAATTTCCACCCCTTGTGTGACTGATTCAGCAGATGTATTTTACTCAGAAAAACCCAACTCTTTTCTCTTTTCCTTTAACTTGTCATCACTACATTTTTCAGAATTTCCAAAAGGCTATTTAAGAATAGTTTTACCTGCCAACTTTAAAACAAAATATTTTATTTATTATTTTTATTTTATGTGTATGAATGTTACGCCTGCATGTAAGTGCACCCGTGTCCTGCAGTGACCACAGAGGACAGAAGAGGCCGTTGGATCCCCTGGAACAGTTGGCTGCCATGTGGGTGCTGGGATTCAAACCCGGATCTTCTGCAAGAACAGTCAGTGTTCTTAACTGCTGAGCCATCTTTCCAGCCCCTTAACTGCCAACTTGACTTGACACAGCCTAGAGTCACCTGAGAAGGGAGTCTTAACTGTGGGATTGGCCAGATCAGAGTGGTCTGTGGGCAGGTCTATGGGGGAACGTCTTAATAGTTAATTGATGTAGGAGAGCCCACTGTGTGCAGCACCACTCCCTGGTCAGGTAGTCCTGGACAGTACATGAAAGCTAGCTAAGCATAATCCAGGTAGCAAGCCATTAGAAACCATTCTTTCATGGTTCCTGCCTTGACTTTCTTTAATAATGGACTATAATCTGGAAGTGTAAGCCAAATAAACCCCTTTCTACCCTACACTAGTCTTGATTACAGTGTTTTATTACAGTAACAGAAAGGAAATTAAAATACCAGCCATGCCTTGATTTGTATGTATTTCTGAGTTTCTGGGTTCTATAAGTCAGCTTTGCTAATGATAACCCTGGTGAACTGAATCAAAATGGTCCTCAGGAAGCTGGCTACCTTCAAATTTCTTTTCATAGTAGGACATGATTTTTAGTTCCTGACCTCGAAGTTAAAAGATTCTAAGAAAAACAAATTGAGCTATGGTATACTTGAATATCATGAACCTTTTGTTAATGTAAATGAGGGTTCTAGTTATTTAAAATTTGAGTAAGAGGCTTTTAAAAAAACAAGAGGTCAGTAACACACTAAAAGCATTTATTTGACTTTCATGGGCTAATTTCATTAAAGCAATTGAAATGGGTAGGAAAAAAAACATCACTTCAGATTTTAAAGTTTAATCTGAAAAGATTTAAATACTTAGTATGTGAGGATTTTTTCCTCCATAAAATGTAGACTTGTGAGGCAGATGTAATCTAGAATAAAAACAACTATTTTCTGCTTAAAAATCATAGTCATTTCTTTGTACTGTGTAAAAGCACCTGTTCTCATAGTTTAACAGCGTTTATGTGAAGCGCTGGGAAAGGTGTATTCAACGAGTTTTTACTCATTTTTTACATTCGATACATTTCTCTCAGTATCCTCATATTCTAATAGTTGGCTGGTGACTCTTAAATATAGGAACATTTCTTTATTTATGTGGCTCTAATTTTTGCTTAAATATACATTGAACAGCAAGAGTGTCTAAATCAACAACAAAAAGCATTATTTATAATCTATTTTGTTTAAATGGAAAGTTGAAATTAGAAGTCATGAATGGAAACCCCAAGTGGTCTACATAATATATTTGCTAGTGTTTACAAACTGGGAGAGTTTACATAAGAATACAGATGTGCAGATGTTTGTGGATAATCTCAAGTTTTAGTAATAGTCTGCCTTCTTGGCACTTGGGAAAACTTCAGAGAAGTGACTCTTCCCCATCTTAGATCTCCCAGGTCTCATAGTTCTGAACCACCCAGGTTCCCCTGTCCATTTGGACTTGTCACTTTTAACAAACATAAAATTCACACTGAATATCAGTTTTGAAAGATACTGAATTTGGCTATAGAACTCAGTGTAGCACAGGTTTTTGTTTCAGTTATCAATACATTATTTTGGTTGTTTCCATTACTGGTTAGCAGAAGCATAGGCCCTTCTAAGTTATGTTATTGAAGTTCAGTGTTGTACTGAAGTGTCATATTGCAGTTTATTTTTCTGACAGATCATGTTGTGAATAAAGTCTTTATATAATAGAGAATAAGAATAGCTTCTGACTTCAAGACCCTGAAAATGCGGCTAGTGTTCTAAACAGACCAAGTGAAACAGAAAGTGCAGTCCTTAAATCCATTTCCTTCAAGTACCCTGTGTTGGGACAGACTGCATTATGTAAAACTGACAGGGAGGCAGTTACCACCCTTTAGGGACATTAGACATAGGTAGAAATAAAGACAAACCCAACCAGGGAGTGAGACACCTCCTTCAGAGAGCCTTCTGGAAGTGTATAGCAAGCAAGTTTGTCCCAAGGGTTGAGGGTTGAGAGGAAGTGGTGGACTTCCCAGTTCACTTTGACTTCTTATATGACCAAAGGGTCTGCAGCACAGAGGAATGACTGAAATAATTTGGGCACTCTAGGCACAGAACGCAAGAGCTGGAGGTGCCCCAGGGTCAATATTAGGTCTACTGGGGGATGATCCTGGCTCACTGTGGCATGGAATGTTTGAAGTTGGCTTAGTAAGTAAAGATCCTGGCAAACTGCTGGATTTCAACTTTTGTTTGTACATGTGTGTGTATGTGTTTCTTCTGCATATGACTCTAAAAATCATTTTGAGCCATTTGGTCAAACTTGGAACTAGAGAATCATTCAATAATGGCTATTATTGAGGCATAATGCCTGCTCCATGAACAAATGGAAATTCAGGATGAACAGTAATGAATTATAAGGCTGTCACTCCAATGGTACAGAATATTTTGTGTTCATTTTCTGAGGCTGTCATCAGAAAGAACCCTAGCCTAAAGATAAGTCTCGGTGAATTGTGAATCTAGACATGCAGAAGCCCCTGTCCCTTGCAGCTTGGTTCTCCTGTCCCTTCCAGCTTGAAGCCCCTGTCTCTTGCAACTTGAGTATTGCCTATCCCATCTGGTTTATAGAATTAGATCTAAACTGACCTTCACCGCTTTGAGATGCTGACTTAGTCTCACAGAGGAAATGTGACGTTTGAAAACGGTCTTTGCACAGTGAGGTGGCAGAGGTAGAGCCAGGCCCTGTGTTCCTCCTCTAGTACTTAGTCCACTGCATCCATTAGCCAGAAGCTGCTCAGTGTCTCAGTGTCACGTATCAGAGACAAGTTAGGGTCTGTTTGGGAGCCTGACGAACCTGCATTACAGCTGTTGGAAGACAGAGTTGAAGTGAGAAAATCAATGAGCTAACCTCCTCAGGACGCAGCAGTACTCCTGGGGGGGGGGGGGTGGATGACTGATCACATTTCCCCAGGACTCAGAGTTTTCCTGGAGACATGGGGTTGTCCAATGTAAAGAGCAGGGTGCCCTTTACATGTATATGTGCCCTGTATATATATATGCATGCAAAAAGCCCAAGAAAGAACTTTTGCCTAATAATGCATCCATTTTATATGTTTTTCCAAGGTTTGCCTGTTATTTGCAGAACTTCTTTAAAAACACGCACATTGTCATTGGATGGTTATGATACTGGTGTTTTGGTTGTGTAGGTAATGCGTGTTCTGCTCTTCATGCATTCCTTGCTGCCCCCTAGTGGTCAAATCCAACATGCCCATGAGTTCGCCCTTTTTTTGTGTTTTTGAGTCAGGTTCTCCTGTGCAGCCTTAGATGGCCTAAGACTCTAAATGTTGGGATTACAGGTGTACTCCACCACACCCGGGGGCAGTTAACTCTTAAAGTTTAAAATCTGAATACTGAATACTGAGAGGGTCTGCCACAACAAATGAACCAGTTAGTGTAATTTAAATGAAAAGAATTGATAGCTGACAAACACTAAGAGGCTTAATATGATTAAATTTAGGCATTTGAGATGACTAAAAGTTTTAAAAAAATTTTCACATAGGGTAGTCTTTCCTGCAAGATGCCTTTTGTGAAGCATTTTTGAAGTTTTTTGTGAAGTGTATTTTACATGGAGCAAAGTCTCCTTTTCATAAATTCATACCCAGAAATTTCCATGAAGGAAACAGAACTGTGAAAAGATCAGTCTGCCTTTAGCCACTCTTTGGATTAATATCCACAGGGATTTTAGCACCCCATTTTGCTTGTTTTTATACCTTATATAAGTGAATAGCAGGCATGTGTGTAATGGTTAGTTGTTATGGTCAACTTTACACAAATTCAAATGACCTGGGAAGGAAGTCTCAGTGAGAGTTGTCTGTGAACCTGTGGACATATCTGTGGGTTGAGAGCCTGTCCACTGTGGGTGGCACCATTCCTCAGGCAGGTGATTCTGCATTGAATCAGTGGAGAAAGCTGCATTGAATCATGGATGCATTCATAAATTGCCCTCTGCCCTTGACTGTGGATGTAATATGACTAGAGGCTTCAGGTCCAAATTGTGAGCCAAATAAACCCTTTTTCTCTTAACTTGCTTTTGTGAGGGCATTTTACTACAGCAACGGGAAGTGAAAGGCTTCTCCTGTATGCTTTCATGCTAAAATAACTCATTTCCTTTGAATCGGGACAATATAGAAACCGACAGTTAAGTCAAAACCACTAGGAAGTCCCAGGTCACTTTTACCATTTTGATATTTTTCCCTTGTCTTCTGGGGTGGAAGGGAGGAAGCACAGCGTCAGCAGAGTGTCTGTGTGGGCTCAGGAGGGTATGCATGCTGTATACACACATGCATTTGGCCTGAAGCCGGACTCACCCCTCCACACTGCATGAAACCTGCATAACTTTCATTCCACCATTTGTTGGGACACGGTTCGTTTATGGGAGTCATTTCACACACAGTACTTTATCCTACATGGAGGCTGGACTTTGGAGATGCCTCATTCCTATTTTGTGCCCCCATTTTGGTGGTGTCCTGACTGTGGGCTTAGCAGGAGGGGAGAGTGGTGGCTCTGTGGTTCTTGCAGTGCCAAGGATGGTGAATCATGGCAAATGCCCTTTCTCCTCTTTCCCTACAGCCTTGGGATCATGTTTGCCTTTGTGGCCAACCACCAGGTTAGGATCCTGATCCAAAAGACAAAGGATGTGGCAGACAGCAATTTCAGAGATTTTCAAGTACTCATAACTGAAACCCCAAAGGTAAAACCCTCAACCTGCACCTCCCATGACACTCGGTGTCTCTGCTGCCCTGAGTCCCTGTGTGTGCATTTAGAAATTTACGTGAACCTTCTAGTAGGCTGGAGAATCCATGTAGACAAGCATTGCCCTTTAATATTGTAGATGAAGAAATGTAGCTCAGAGAGTGGTTTTCAAAAGCATAGTTTTCCATAGCTTCAGTATTTAATTTTTTATTTTGCTTTAATTATCTTATTCAGGTGTTACAAAAATCACATATTAAAGTACCTAATAATTTTAAGGTTTTTTTTTTTTTTTAAAGAGTTGTTGGATGTTATCTTTTATTTTTGGTGGTACAGTTAGTTCTTCATCATTTATATAGTGACCCTGATGATGGAAAAGCTTTTGTTTTATACACACCCATTTGCTATCTGTTCGGGTGTGTCAGTCTTCTTTAGAAGGATACACACACACACACACACACACACATGCGCATGCGTGCGTATAATTTTGGAACTAGGGAGTAGAATGGCTGAAGGGCAGCAATGGAAAAGCTTCCTACTTTATTTTGTCTGTATCCCAGGAGTGTGTTGATGTATTGCCTATTGAGAACCAAGTTTGAAAAGTGTCTGGGCAGGAACACACCCAAGTGTGTCATGCTTGTGGGTACCAACATCAGAAGGAAGACCACCCTCTTAGGTTCAGTGGGAAGAGGCCCCTAGAACCATGGAGTCTTACACAAGATGTGGTCTTCTAAGTAGATTCTATTCTAAAATTACTAGGCTTTAAGTCTGCTGTCTATATGTTTTTTAAGTACCTAGAAATAAAGGAGAATCAAATGGAGACTTTTTAACATAGTAAGAACAGAGAAGTTAGCTCTATGCATGGTTTCACAGCCTGTCCACAAATGGAAATGCTTCCTTTGCCCAAAATGTAAATAAAAATCATTTTTCTTATGTTACATTCTGAAGTCTTCAAAGAACCGCCCCCCATAATATTGAAGAAATTAGCAATGGTGGGTTGTGAAATTTTAAGATAGCTTTCATTATTTTAAAAAGATAGTAAATTCTTGTGACTTTGGGTAGATTTACCTGGTCGATTACATATGAGGACCTCTAACATATGAAAATCAGGCAGAGAATTGGATAGGCAATTGATAGATGAACTATTAACTGGTCCCTAACAGAGTAAGACTTTTAACTTTAGCAACTAAAGAAGTGAGCATTTAAATACTGATGCTATCCACTGGGAATACTGGCAATAGTTCATTGAAGAATTCACTAACCCAGTCTTGCAGAGGGAGTAGGAGGCAGGTGAACTGAGCCATTGTAGAGGACTGACAAGCAGCCCCTTCAAAGAGTAGTCACTAATAGTACAATGGACTGGGAGTGCCAGGCTTCAGATGGCTGCAGATTCTCGGTGGTTCCTCATGCTGTGGGAGGTACATCTGATAGGTGGAATCAGGGATATCCCTGTAGCCTGTCTATGACCATTAAGACACAGTGACCATAACCTTGGGTTAGTTTGGAACTTCAGTTTCCAGGAGCACTGCCCCAACCATCTGTTAGTCTCTCTTGCTGGTGATCCTGGGGCCACCTTATAAAAAGCACCCTAGAATGGTCTCCTTAGAAGATGCAGGGTCACATGGAGAGAGTGGGCCCACCTATGCTAAATCTCCAATGTCTTTGTTTTATGACTTGGAACCTTAGAGGCTAGACATCATGTTGTTTTCTTTTCCAGCAAATCGAGTATATAGTGTCTCAGTATACCGCCACCAAGAACAAGGCATTCTCAGACCTGAACAGTGAGTAGCGGTGAACCTTGGCTTGTGTGTTTGTGTTTTTGTTTATTTTGTTAAGGCTCAGCAGATGCCATAACCACTTCCCATAAACACAGACTAGGAAAGACAGTCCATTAAGATAAGGCAGAGACAGATAAGCCAAGTCCTAGATTCCTGACCCTTTGTCTTCTGTTACTGGATAATTGAGACTCAGCTTGTTTCACAGGCAGATGGTCTTCGTTTTTGTTTATTTTTAAAATTTCATTTAAATTTTACTTTATTGCAAAGCCTTTGCCTCTTACAGTCATTCTCCACACAGAAGAGGATGTGTGTCCCTGCCAAGTGCCCTGTTAAAATGGGCTTTAGAAATAGCCTGGCCCTGCTGTTCCCTGCCAGGCCAGGTCTCAGGAGAGTTCACACACTGCTCAGCCAAGAGGGGGACATCTGGAGGCATGTGGCATTGGCAGGATGAGGTCAGGGAGCAGTGGTAGTGGCATCTGTTATGAAGGGCCAGGGATGCTGCTTAGCATCCTACAGTGGACAAGACAGCCCCCTCCCCAAGAGATATCCAGTCCTAGGTGTCAGCAGTACATAATGGGGAAGCCCCATTTCAGGAGAGGAAGAGAAAGGGCAGTCGTTGAATTTCACAATTCAAGATGATGCACGCTGCCCGCCTAGCCCGAAGTCCTGATGGCCCCTGGGGAACACATGGGCGTGGATTTTGAAGCATATGAAGTCTCTCTACATCAAGTTGCACACATGAACAGGGTCTGGCATGGAGAATGGAACTTCCAGACCAGAAGAGGGAAGCTGTTTCCCAGGCTTGGAGTCCTGGGGTGTGAGGAGAATGTGTGAGTGCTAACTGGAAGCAGACCTGCCTTCACTGCCCCTTTCTTTGAATCCAGGTATCGACTCATTGCTGGGAGGTGGAATAAAAGATCAGCTAAAGTCCAAAGTGACCCCTGTTGTGGATGAGATCAAGGCCATGGCAACAGGTGAGCATGGTGACCAAATGACCATGAGTTCCTGGGCTTCATGCACTCACTCCCTCCGTCTTGGATTTCCCTGGGAATGGGTAGAGGTGAGAACTTAAGTCTGACCATGCACACAGGCCCAGCAAAGACACAAGCTGTCAAAACGGTTGAGTATTTTCAAAAGCTTGTACCAAAGCTATGGTACTGGAAAAAGTCATTTGAAATAACAGTGGCAGATTTGATAGGGAGAAGCCATTTGTTTTGTCAATAAAGTTTTCTTAGAGCACAGCTGTGTGCATATACTTGTGTATGACCTATGACTGTTTCTATGCTGAGATGGCAGAGTTTTAAGGTTGTTAAGGAGACTAGGTCCCCAAAGCTTGTAGGTTATTTACTCTTTGGACTTCCAAAGAAAATATCTGTTGATCCTGAAATAGGTGAGTAACCTATAGAATTTTGGGTTTTTTGAGATTGATTGATTCTTTTTCCCTTTTTCCTCCCTGAAATAAGGAGGATACATGTATCTTAGCATGCACGTGGTCAGTGATATAAATGACCAGGTACAGCTGGGACTGGAGAGGTGACTCAGTGGTTAGGAGCACTGGCTGCTGTTGCAGAGGACCTGGGTTTGATTCTCAGCATCTGAATGGTGGCTAACAACTATCTGAAACTCCAGTTCCATGGGAATTCGACACCCTCTTCTGATATCTGTGGGCTTGCGTGACACGGGTGCACTTACGCACATGTAGGCAATACACTTATACACATAAAATAAAAATTAAAATATGTTAAAAATGTTTTTTAAAAAATAGACACCTTACTCTGTTCCAAAGGCCAAAAGTGTCAAAAGTATGTGGGGGCTTGTATCTAGTCCTTAAAGGATTTTAGGGTTACCTCTTCAGAGGGGGGAATGTTGGAGGGGAGGGAGCAGACAAGGATTTGATCAAAACATCTTATATACATGTATGAAATTCTCAATAAAGATTTGTAAAAAGGACACCTTGCTGCAACAACAACCAAAAGCCCCCAGGCCCTTCCCAAGATTGAGAAAAATGCGCCAGGTTTTGAATGGAGGGAGCAGGCTCATCTATGCAAACATTTGATAAATGTGAATTGTAGTTTCATGCAGTAGTGTTTCTGGAAAGATGGTCCACAGAGGAGGGCATGTGAGGATAAGTGTGGTTGGTGTGCAACAAGACTTTTTGCCTAATGTTCTAACAATTTTAGTATTTTTAATAATACTTTTAAATTAAAAATTACATTTATTTATTGTGTGTGTGCTTGTGTGTGTGTGTGTGCGCGCATGCGCGCATGGTGCTGTGTCAAGGTCAGAGGACAACTTGTGTGAACCAGCTCTTCTGCTGTGTAGGTGCTAGGAACTGAACTTAGGTCGTCAGGTGTGGTGGCAGGTGCTCTTACTTGCTAAGCCATCTTTCCAGCCCCAGTTTTTAGTAACGAATTATATGATGTTTTTCTAGAGGAAAGGTAAACTGGGTTCTAGTTTTTCTCTTCAGTGCATCACATATTAAAGTTCTATTTTTTTAAAGGCAAGTTGAGTAAGTCAGTTAATTTAGGATCCACTGTAGCCAAAAGTGCTCAGTGAACTGTTCCAGCCTTTTGTTTTTAATTTTCAAAATGTGTTGTATCTTTATGTGCATTGTGGGCTGTGGAGAGAGCAGAAACATGCAATTACCTGCACATATCACATGTGAACTGCAGGTCAGGATCCACACACGGAAAGAGTTCCGGGCTGGTCAATTGTTAATGACCTGTGAATTTAAATCTGAAAGATCTTTTCTGCTTACTTAAGATGCATAAAGCATGGAATCCTAGAGTGACCCCTGGAGTTACAGCCTAGTAAATACATTATGGGCATAAAATGCTTTGAAGCTGTTAGAAAATATTTATTTATTACTGCTTAGTTCTTCCCAGGACATGACAGAATATTACCCAGAGCCTAGAGCATCTCAAGGCGATGACTGGGCTGGTGTTTCCTGCTCATCATCTGTCTTCCTTTGTTGTTGTTGTTGTTCCTTGAACTAAAATGACTGAAGTCAAAGTGGACAGGACAGTAAGAGATTCACTGTTGAATTAATACAGTTATACAATATTGTACTCAGTTTAAACCCTGTAAGACATAAAATTAAATGAAGTTTAACCTTTAAAAAAGATCTCCATTTCGTTATTAAAATACAGTTGCATACAGAAAAATTCATTTTTAAAGCAATTGACACTAAGATGTTTGCACATGCATTTCTAATCTCTATATATCTGATTATTATTGCTAGTCACAGTCGGTTACTTTTTTTTTAAA
>NW_008331789.1:4228293-4230410 GCF_000622305.1 Nannospalax galili
TGTAAAATATCTAGGTTCGCTGTTGAATCAATACAGTTATACAATATTGAACTCAGTACAAGCCCTGTAAGACATAAAATTGAATGAGTTTTTACGCTTTAAAGAAGATCTCCATTTCATTTTAGAATATATTGTTCCTTGCAGAAA
This sequence comes from Nannospalax galili, assembly GCF_000622305.1. Lineage (NCBI taxonomy): Eukaryota > Metazoa > Chordata > Mammalia > Rodentia > Spalacidae > Nannospalax > Nannospalax galili. Next base: position 4,228,441 of record NW_008331789.1, read on the forward strand.
GACTCATTGTTTTTGCTACTAACACTGAGATGTTGGTGCATGCATCTCTAATCTGTGTGTATCTAATTATTACTAGTCATAATCAGTTGCACTTGGATCCTTGGTGCCTGTGTATGTCTATAAAGTCATCAGGTAGATTTGAATGGTAATGTTCATCACCTCTACCAATTAACAGATGTAAACTTTAATGCTTCCTCCTCAAATATAATACAGTTTTTAAAATTTGTTGATTTTTTTTTCTGTGTGTGTATATCACACAGAACATCCCAAACCATCTTATTCAACTATATACCCACTTCCCAGGTAGCACCCTCCCATAGCCTCCCTCCCCCCACTAGAGCCCTTATACTCCATTATCCCTTCTACTGTCTGCTGTGTTGTCAGCACCCGCAGACGTTCCCTACTACTTGTCCATCTGGTGAATCTAGTCAGCCTTTCTAGAGGTCTTTGTTTTAGGAGGGTCAGCTGTTCCTCATCTAGCAGGAATCAGTTGTCAATATTCCTTTAGATAAGATTGGGGTCTGTTAATTTTCCCAGTTCTATGCTGGGTTACTATCTGGGAGTCCCTTTGGCCACCCTGGCCAACAACCCAAAAGAAGGTATCTCCTATCTGGCATTGTTGCTTGTTATGTAGCCTTTAGCTATGCATATGGACTCTTAAGAAATTATATTGGTCCCTTTAATCTTTGGTTATACTTTTCTTTTGGGTGTTTAAGGCCATACACTTGGCCCAGATAAACCAATTTATTTTCACTCTTAAGGTCATTTGAGGATCTGTTCCTCAGGGGTCACATGGGCTTGGGAGGAGCCTCTGGCTCCTTTCTTTTACCAGTTCTGCCTATGTGAAGATAAGTTAAAGGTCCTGCTCGACCATGGTTGGCTTCACTTGGAAGCATACAGGAAATGTTTCCTCCGTGTTGACCCTCTTTGTAGACTGGACACTGGTTCATGTTCATCTCGTCCAGTCTTCTCAGCCTCCTTGATCAAGAGGACAAGTGACCCACCACAATTACAGGACATTTTGGGAGATGCTTATAGTCCCCTGGAACTAGTTGACCTAGGAGGGGAAGGAGCAAAAACTGTCCTTTATGTCCCTCTGACCAAATTAGTATATGCCTCGAAGTATGTCTGTTAAACACCCAAGAAGTTTAGTTCACCAGTCTGGTACTTTTAATTTCTGTGTGCCATGTAGATAAATCTTGGGCAAAGACCCATTGTTCTCAGATAAACCTCACCTAGACATATATTTCTTGATCTGGTATGTATAATTTGTCAGTAGGTTGTTGGAGTAATATGGTTTCTTCTGGTTTTTAAAACTAGCTAGGCATTATTTATCTCTTGCATTGTCTAAACCCTCCATCATGATTTTCCCACTTAAGATACCCCTATTTTCCCCCTTTCTCCCTTACTAATACCCTTCTCCTATGGTCCTACATCTCTTGAGCTCCTTCTTTCCCTTTATCCCCTAGGTTCCTTGTATATCCTTCCCTCCCCTCTCCCTTAAACTAACCCAATTTTTAATCCATATCTCCCTTATTAACGCCTGTTTCCTACTGTTCTCTTTAAGGTTCTTTCTTTTCCTTTACCTCCCAGGTTCCTTTCCATTTTCCTGGTTCCAGTAGTTATGTCTGGATATGTACTCACTTATCAGGATTTGGTTTTAGGATCCACATATGAGGAAGAACATACATTGAATTTTTTTCTGAGTCTGTGTTACTTCACTTAGTATAATTGTTTCTAGTTCCATCTATTTACCTGAAAATTTCCTGATTTCATCTTTCTTTACTGCTGAGTAAAACTCCATCATATAAATGAACCACATTTTCATTATCCACTCGTCAGTTTTAAGAGTTGTCCACACTGCTTTCCATAGAGGTTGAACAAGTTTGCAGCCCCATCAGCAGTGGATGAGTGTTCCACTTTCCCCACATCCCATCCAACATTTGGTATCATTTGTTCTCTTGATCTTA
>NW_008331789.1:4232261-4234114 GCF_000622305.1 Nannospalax galili
GTCTATAGTTTTCTTTTTTGGTTGTGTCTTTACCCAGTTTGGGTATTAGAGTGATGCTGGCTTCATAGAAGAAGTTTGAGAGTTCTCCCTCTGTTTCTTTCATTTTGAATAATTTAAGTAGTATTGGTTGGAGGTCTTCTTTAAATGTCTGGCAGAATTCTGCTGTAAATCCATCTGGACCTGGGTTTTTTTTGTTGGGAGGCTTTGTGTTACTGTTTCAATTTCATTATATGTTATGGGTCTGTTTATCTCTTCTTGGTTTAACTTTGGTGGTTCCCATGGTTTTAGATATCCATCCATTTCTTTCAGATTTTCAAATTTGGTAGCATATAGTTTTTTAAAGTGTTCCTCTCTTATGTTCTGTACCTTTCTGTTGTCTGTTGTGATGTTTCCCCTTTCATCTCTGATTTTTTTGATTTGGAGGTGATCTTTCTTTCTTTTGGTTAACTGGGCTAGCTGTCTTGTTTATCATTTCAAAGAACCAACTCTTGGATTCATTGTTTCTTTGTATTTTCTTTGTTTCGATTTCATTAATTTCTGCCCTCATTTTTGTTATTTCTTCTTGTCTGCTGGGTTTGGGTTTCATTTGTTGTTGCTTTTCAAGTGTCTTGAGTTCCAACATTAAGTCATTTATTTGTGTTCTTTCCAATTTTTTGTTGTAGGTACTTAGAGCTATAAACTCCCTTCTAAGGACTGCTTTCAGCGTGTCCCAGGGGTTTTGTTGTGTTGTATTGTCTTTTTCATTTCATTCCAGGAATACTTTTATTACTTTCTCAATTTCTCTTTTGACCCATTCATCATTCAGGAGTGTCTTGTTTAATCTCCGTGTGTGTTCATGTGGTGACGAGGGCTTCTTCCAGTGTTGATTTTAAGCTTTATTGCACTGTGGTCTGATAGAATGCATGGAATTATTTCAATCTTTGTGTATTTGTTGAGGTTTGTTTTGTGCCCCAGTTGGAGAAGGTTCCATGGGATGCTGAGTAGAAAGTATGTCCTTTGGTGCTTGGGTGGAATACTCGGTAGGTGTCTGTTAGGCCCGTTTGATATGTGGTATTGTTTAATTCAGATGTCTCTCTTTTAAGTCTCTGCCCTGTTGACTTATCTAATGAAGACAGTGCGGTATTGAAGTCCCCTACTATTAATGAGTTGGGATTAATCTGGGTCTTAAAGACCTGTAGTATTGTTTTTATGAAGTTGTGTGCACCAGAGTTTGGTGAATATATGTTCATGATTGTAATATCTTCTTGGTTTATTGTTCCTTTGATCAGAATGAAGTGGCCCTTTTTATCTCTTCTGATTAGTTTTAGTTTAAAGTCTATTTTGTCAGATATTAGAATTGCAATGCCTGCTTTTTTCTTAGTACCATTCACTTGGTATATTTTTTCCCATCCTTTCACCTTAAGATAGTGCCTGTCCTTGAAAGTGAGATGTGTTTCTTGCAGACAACAAAAAGATGGGTTTTGTTTCTTAATCCACTCACCTAGTCTGTGTCTTTTGACTGGGGAGTTCAGTCCCTTAATATTTAAAGTTATTAATGAAAGATGTGTGTTGAATCCTGTCGTTTTTATTTCTGTTTACACTCTTGATGCAGCTGTACTTTTCCACAGTTAAACCTTCATTGAATTTCTTTCCACAACCCCTTGGGTATAGTCATTCCTTTCTTCAGCTCTTTGTATTGCTTCCAGAACTCTCTGAAGGACTGGTTTTGTGGACATGAATTCCTTCAGCCTATTTATGTTATGGAAGATTTTTCTTTCCTCTTTGGCTATAATATACATTTTGGCTGGGTGTAATAATCTGGTTTGGCATCTGTGGTCGTTTAAAACTGGGAATACTTTGGTCCAGGCTCTTTT
>NW_008331789.1:4234987-4309659 GCF_000622305.1 Nannospalax galili
GGTTCCTCTAAGCTTCTGGTTCTCTCTTTTGATTTTATATTGGAGTGGCCAGATTGCTTTTGTCTTCAGGAGTTCCCACAGAGGCCCAAGTCAGATGAGGATCAGATGCTCTAAGGCTTTCTCCTAAGGTCTGGATCCCTCCAGGAAAGATTTTGACCTCAGGAATTTGGAGGTTGGACTGGCCTCGGAGCAGGGCCCGGAAAGGTGCTGGGATAGGGCAGCTGGTGGCCGTGACACTCAGACATACAAAGGGACATGGGGGCAGGAAGCAGCCCCAGAGCTCCTGAGGACTGCACTGAGGAACTGGGTTGGTCTGGATTCAAAGGATCAGGAAGAGGAAAGGTCAGCCTCCGTGTCCAGGAAAGAGGCTGGTGGGTTGTGCAGCCCAGGGAAGCAGAGGGAGGTGAGGGCGGGACCTTGAAAAGGAACTGGGTCAGTCTGGATGCAAGGTATCAGGAAGCAGTGGTGGCCTCTGCTGAGAGCTCAGCCCCGGGGTCCAGGAAGGAGGCTGGTGGGCCGTGAGCCCAGGGAAGCAGGGGGAGGTGAGGGCGGGACCAGGCCCAGAGGGCTCCTGGGGACCTCTAGAAGGAATTGGGTCCGTCTGGATGCAAAGGATCAGGAAGAAGTGGTGGCCCCTGATGGAGAGCTCAGCTCTAGAGTCCAGGAAACAGGCTGGTGGGATGTGCAGCCGAGGGTAGCAGAGCGGATGCTATTTTTCTTTTAACTTTTCATTTTTTTATTCTTTGAGGCTTGTATACAAAGTAATGGGTTTCATTATGGCATTTTCCTTTCGTTTTTACATTTATTTGTGTGTATTTATTTTGTTTGTATGTATATGTACTTATTGTGTGTGTGCATGTGCGTATGGGTGTGTGAATGCTGTGGTGCACATGTGGAGATCAGAGGACAACTTGGAAGAATCAGTTTTCTCCTCTTACTACACAGGTCCCGGGGATTGAACTTAGGCCATCAGGCTTGGCAGCAAGTGCCTTTACTTACTGCGCTATCTCGCTAACTCCTATCACCTCCCATGTGTGTCACTGTACCTTGCTCTCGTTCACTGACCTTCCGCATTGCCCTGTCTCCACCTGCCTGCTTCTGGCTGGTAAATTCTAGCTTTTTGAATACTCACAGCCAAAATATGGATGTGATCAGTTCTTATGTGGATTAAACAACTTTACTTACCAGATAATGACACTTACTCAGGGTGTCCCCCTGAGGTTCCTGGCTTGGTGCTCAGCTCCTACTTGGTACAAGAGACCCCACAGAGGAGAGCTGAGCTGTGTCATGGAGCTGGCAAGGAACTCTCATTGCCTTTGTATATCTTGTCAGATTGCCCCATCTGAGCTCATCTCCAGTTTCTTTAGAACACTCTGGTGCCTGTTCTGATTTGGGCTGTATTCCCACAGCAATCAAAGAGGCCAAGGCTGCCCTGGAGAACATGAACAGCAGCCTACAGAGCCTGCAGGATGGAAGCATGCAGCTTAGCAACAGCCTGACCAATGTGAAAAATGACATCGAGAATTCACTCAACAACAGTGACTGCACTTCAGGACCAGCCAGCAGGGTCTGTGATGGCATCAGGACATCGCTAAGCAATCTAGAGAGCAACCCCGGCCTCAGTCAGGTGAGCTGCTATGGGGAGGCCCAGCAGTGCTAAGGTTGAGTGCACATTTCTTGGTGCACAGTGGCTTGGGTTGGAAAACAGTGGCCTGTGGAACCCTGTCAGCCTGTTCTGGACATATGTTCACCACGTTGGGATGGATGCAGCAGAGCCAAGATGTGAAAGGGGACTCCCTTTTTTATTTTAAATGTTTTGAGAACTTCATACTTGAGTACTGAATTGACATCATTTTCACCACCCCCAGTCCTCCCATGCCCTGCCCTGACTCGCTCTCAAATGCATGATTTTTCAAATGCACACAACCCACTGAGCCCATTTGGTGGTGTTTGTGTGTATATGTGTTTAGGGCTGAGGATTTGGGATTGGAAACCTGTCAGGGAGCCCAATCCCTTTTGGTGAATTCTTTGCTGTTAGAAGACACATCAGGGTGAATTCAGCTTGAAAAAAAAGAGAAACAGAATACATTCTGGTAGAATTTGAAATCAAAGTATATTTTAAAACTAGGTATATTAACCACTTGGGCTGAATAGTAGGCAATGATGTAGAAAAATGTTCATTTATATTATGTTTAATTTGTTAATTTGTTAATTTATTTGTACATAACCACTCATGTCTTACATTAAAATTTTTTTTTGGAGACAGGGTCTCTTTGTAGCCCCAGCTGTCTTGGAAATTACTATATAGATAAGGCTAGCCTTGATCTCCCAGAAATCCACCTGCCTTTACCTCCCAAGTGCTTGAATTAAAGGCATGTACCACTACACCTGGCCCCTATATAAAACAATATTTTATTATATACTTTTTCTTATTTTCATATTTTCTTTTTTTGGTCTTTTTGAGTTAGGGTCTCCCTGTAGCCCCAGCTGGCCTAGAATTCACTATGAAGACCAGGCTGGCCTTGAACTCACAGAGATCAGCCTGTTTCTGCCTCCCGAGTGCTGGGATTAAAGGCATGAGCTACCACATCTGACTAATGTTCATATTTTATGAATCAGTTCAATTTCAAAGACTTCACATTCTCCAAGTGTTCTGGTTTCCTTTCTGTGGCTATGATAAAACACTCAGACCAAAAGCAACTTAGGAGAGGAAAGGATTTATTTGGCTTACCCTTGCAGGTTACAGTCCATCATTGGAGGAAGTCAGGGCAGGAGCTCAAGCAGAAACTGGACACAGAAGCTGCTGAGGATGCTGCTGGCTGCCTGGTGGCAGGATCAGACTTACCAGCTTTCTTGTCTTGTCTAGAACCCCTGCCCAGGGTGGTGCCATCCTCAGTGGGCGGGGCCCTCCCACACCAATTAGCAATCAAGACAGTCTCCCTCAGACATAGCAGCAGGTCAAGCTGATCCGGACATTTCTCTCTCAGATGACTCTAAGTTGTGTTAAGTTGACAATTAAAGCTAACTAGGACACGAAGGTGAACATTTTACCCCACTTACCTACTTATTTACATCACTATATAAATGTATGGAGTTCTCTTGACAGGTAGGTTTGGGATAGTTGGGGGCTTACTCCTTTTTTATTTTTACTTTTTTAAAAAATGTGTTTGAGTATATTGCTTGCATGTATCTAAGTGTACCCATGTCATGCAATGCCCATGAAGGCCATAAGAGGGCATCATATCCTCTGGAACTGGAGTTAGGGTGGTTGTTAGCTGCCATATGGGTGCTGGGAATTGAACCTGGGTCCTTTAAAAGAGCAGCCAGTTCTCATAACTGCTGAGCCATCTCTCTAGCCCTGACTTGTTCCTTTATACCTAAATAGTTTAATATATTTCTCAGCTTTGCATAAGCATCCTACATGCATCAAAATTAGGACCCAGAACAAAGACCCAGTACCTCCATCTACTCCACAGGTTCTATTGAAAGCCATCAATTCTTCTGAGCATGTCCTATACAACCATCTTGTCTTGTGGCCCAAGGTCTTGCCTTGTCACTAGCATCTTTTTCTGTCCCTTAAATCTGGTGCTGTTTCTTGGTCTTTTTCTTTTGTGACATTGACATTTTCAAGCAGGCTATTTATTTTGTAGAGTAGCCTTCAGTTAGGTTTGTCTGGTGTCCTCTGATGCGTAAACTTAAGTTCTCCACATTCTCCTCAGAAGTCATATTGAGTCTTCCCTTGGTGTCTTGATGCAAAGCACAGGGCAATGGTCTCTTAAGAGCTAGCACATACTTCAAACCTGTGTATAATTATGGACATGGAAACCAGAATTTCCACTGGGTAACCACTAGCTGCATTATTTAAATTTAGTATTTGTTTATTTACTTATTTAGTTTGGTGTTGAAGATCTGACCCAGAGTATATGTGTTTCCCCATACTGAGCCACAATCTTGGCCTCTGTAGTAATTTTTTAAATTTTATTTCGAAAGATCTTATTAAGTGTAAGCATGTATATCCATGCTAGTGTATGCCATGTGTGGGGTTCCCTGAAGAGGACAGATGAAGGTTTGGGTCCCCTGGAACTGGAGTTATAGCCAGTTGTGAGTAGCCCAAAATGAATGTTGGGAACTGAACTCGGGTCCTCTGGAAGAGCAGTAAGTGCTCTTAACCACTGAGCCATCTCTCTAGCCCTGCCCCTGTATTACTTTTAAACGTGATTTTTTAAAAGGTTCCTCACAACTTTATTCAACAATATTCTGCACTTGCAATTGGGAAGCCGTAATTATAGTATCTGTGTTGAATTTCTTTGCCTCATTTTTAGCTGACTTCAGCAGACCTGCAAACATTTGAAAACTAGAGCTTGTCGGTGCCATTCAGAACAGTTTTCCCCAAACCATATTCTATTGCCCAAAGGAAAGTGAGGTCGAACCATACAGTAAATAGCACACTCTGGGACTTGGTATAAGATAACTCCCTTTTTGTGAAGGCTAATTTTGGGGGTAGCTATCTTAGCCTAATATTTTGTTTTATAAATTTTCAGCTCCCTTCTGTGGATAGAGAACTCAACACTGTTACTGATATCCTTAGAACTGATTTGGAAGCCCTCATAAAACAGGTATGGTTTTTGGAACAACTGTAATAATTCGATTTTTTTTTTTTTTAATGAGTATGAGTGTTTTGCCTTCATGTCTGTATGTACACCATATTTGTGCAATACCCATGAAGGCCAGAAGGGGCGCAAGATCCCCTGGAGCTGGAATTAAGGATGTTTGTTTGCTGCCATGAGGGTGCTGGGAACTGAACCTGGGTCCTCTGCCAGAGCAGCCAGTGCTCTTAACTGCTAAGCCATCTCTCCATCCCCAATAGTAGCTTATTTTATACCAAGGATAATCTGGTACGCAAGAACATAGGACATAAAGAAAGTGCATGATGGGTATGGCCTCTGCTTTCCTGGCCTCAGCAGTGGGTGCAGTGCACAGTTCACATTATTTTTGATAAGTGTACTGCCTCGTGCCGTGCTGATTTGAGTTTTGTTCCTTCCTAACTCCATGCCTCTGCACGTACTGGGTCCTCAACCTGGCATTCTCTTTTCTCCCTCTCCTTTGTCTAGTGACTTAAATTTTAACCTTCATATATCACTTTGTTAACATTTTATTTTATTCTTTTTTGTGTGTGTGTGTGGAATGTAACTCAGGGCTTTGCACATGCTAAGTCCACACTGTACCACTGAGCTTTATATATCACCTCCTTTTTAAAAATTTTTTTATTTTATGTGTATAAGTATATTGCCTATATGTATGAAAATGTGCCCTTGTCCTGCAATGCACATGGGGGTCAGAAGAGAGCATCAGATCCCCTGGATCTGGCGTTATGGACAGTTATGAGCCACCACGAGGGTGCTGGGAACCAAACCCAGGTCCTTTGTAAGAGCAGCTAGTGCTCTTAATCACTAAGCCATCTCTCCAACCCCTATATCATCTTCTTTTAAAAAAATATTTTAATATTTTTTTATTTTATGTGTATGAGAATATTGCCTACATGCATGTAAATGCTCCCATGTTGTGCTATGTCCCTGGAAGCCAGAAGAGGACTTTAGATTCCCTAAAACTGGAGTTAAGGACAGTTGTTAACCACCATATGGGTTCTGGGAACCAAACCCAGGTCCTTTGCAAGAGCCGCCCCCCAGTGCTCTTAATGCTAAGCCATCTCTCTCTAGTCCCATATTATCTTCTTAACAAGGCCTTTCCTTTGACTAAGTCAACATTTGAATACATTATTACAAAATTGCAAATATCTTCTAAGCCATGTCCTCACTATAGTTATGCATATAACTCCCTTTAGCACTTCTGTCCTCCCACTGGACTGTAAACCCCCCTAAAAAGCAGGGATAGTGTTGGCCAAGAACACCACAACTTCCCCAGGAGTTTTTTCAGTCCATAGATACTGAGTACACACTAAATATCTCATTCTAGAAACACTCAGAATGCCCTGGGCCTATAGGAAAAGGAGAGAATAATTTTATTCTTTACTCTGTGTCTTTAAGCACGACTGTAAGAATTCTCAATGTCTGTTTAGTAGTGGTTTATATTGACTGACAAAATATCTTCTTAAGTCATTCAACATTCTTGGCCTTGGAACATTGGTATCTCTTGTTTAATGATGGAGTGTACCAGTCTAACCATAGGCTCCCTCCAGCCAGAAATCCCCTCCTATGGGTGACATCTGTAAGTCCAAATGTGTCTAACCATGGAAGAGTCAAACTTATAGAAATCCAGCATGAACTATATAGCTTTGTCACCTTTGAGGAAATGGAATTTGAGGGCTCTCAGATAGAATTTGACACAGCTCTGCTTAAATGGAATTTTGGCAGCACTGTGTGTCTTATGAAGTCTGTAAACTCTACAGAGTTCCCAGCAGATGACTGGCCACATTAACCGTGAAACAGAAACCAAGTCCCTGAAGAGGACAGGCTGGGCATTTAGAAGGACTTTTTCTCCTCATGATTTGGCTCCCAGACCACGTAGCAGGACATGATTGTTTGGAGCTGTGTTTTGGCTTCACTACCATTTGTAGATGCTATCAGCTGTGCTTAGGAACATTTTTTCCTTCTGTGCTATGCAACCTTGTATTTCATAATTGCCTTGGCAGGTAAGAGTCTGTTTTAAGATGTTCTCTTTGTGTCTGTGCATGGATTGTCCTGCAGGTCAGGGTTCATTAAGCTCAGCTCTCCTGGCACTTTGGGCTAGACAGCCCTTTTTTGTTGGGGAGCTCTCCTGCTCACAGTGGCACTCCAAAGCTGTGATGATAGATATGTCTTCAATGACCGCCTCTCCACTGAAGTCCCCTTGCATGAGAGCCACTGGTATCAATCGATTGTGTTTATCTGTACCAATTCCTAGGTGCTATGTGAGATAATGTTTTTTTTTTTCTTTTCGTTTTTTGATGATGGCACTACCCTATCAGAGATGCTTTTTTAAAAAAATCACTAATTTTATTATATATTTTCCCTTTGAATGTCTTTGCTCAGCATCTTCACCGTTCCAGTGACCTGTAGTTCTTACTTCCTTGGTGAAAACATGTCTTTATCTTTCTTTGGTTTTGTTCCAACTGCTCTTGCCTCAGTCACTCTCCATGAGCTCTGATTTTTCAGTTAAAAGAACATGCTCTCAGCGTGGGGAAAGTTCAGTGACAAAGCATTTATTTCAATGAAATGCCTGATGTGGTAGAAGACATGTGCAAGGCCCTGGGTTCAACTCCTACCATAAAAAAGGAACGGGGCTTTCTAATGGGGAATGTTTTAGGTTCCTGATGATTGTATTAAGGTAATTGCAGCCTTATGATAAAATTTATGTTTTAGTTTTACTTCTATTTGATACAAAACTGAAAAAAATTGACTATAGACCAACTGATTGTCAATTTATTTTGAAATATTTTTTAGAGGTGTGCATTGATCGATGAAATACCTGATGTGGTACGAAACCAAAGCATGATTGTCGTCACAGGTGAGAGTCATAGTTCAGTTCTGTCTGTCTTTGTTAAGAAGTCTGTGCTTGGTGAGGATAAAGGAAGAGATTGGTATAGATTATATTTTTCTTTTCTGGTTTTAAGAAATAGTCTCTCACTAAAATCTTGAGGATGAAATGAGTCTCAGAAGTTTCTAATTATGCCATCTGCAGTCAGTGATGTAGTTTAGGTGGGAGGAAAACCCAGCAAAACCTCTTATTTAATGTGGTGCCTTCCTGCTGCTGGCCCACGGACACTGTGGTGAATGTGACAGTGGCGTGACTCCTTGTCCTGGGCTCTTCCAGACCTTACAATAACTGATGTTTAGAGGGTCATGTTGCAGTTATTTTCCCTGGGCAGAAAAACTCCATAGATTACTAAACTTCCTAAATAAACTATAAATAAATTAAAACCTTTTTTTTTTTTTTTTTTTTTTTTTTTTTTTTTTTGAGACAGGGTCTTCCTGTAGCCCAGTTGTCCTGGAACTCACTATGTAGACCAGGCTGGCCTTGAACTCACAGAGATCCGCCAGCCTTTGCCTCCCAAGTGCTGGGACTAAAGGCATGTGCCACCACGCCAGGCCAAATTAAAATCTTTTTATTCACTTATTTTTAGGAAATACTGTGTGTAAGGATTAGTTTTGTCTTTGGGGGAAGCATTTTCCTTCTGTCCATGGGGTTGATGTGATGGCCTTTGGGGCTTCTAAGACTGCCTAGAGTTTTGGAAGAACAGAATCTATGCTGAGGGAATCCTAAGGTTTAAAATAGCTCAACTATGCTGTGTTCAGGTTACTGTGTTGTGGGGTGAATGTACAGACAGAATGTCATGTAAGCAGCTCTTTGTGCCAGGATGGGAATAAACTTGGGTTTATTTGCATGAAGCTGTGTAAGATCATCTCTCTCTCTCTCTCTCTCTCTCTCTCTCTCTCTCTCTCATCTCTCTCTCTCTCTCTCTCTCTCTCTCTCTCCCTCTCTCTCTCTTAAAATCATCTTCTCAGAGCTTCTTTTATCTATTTGCCAAGTGGTTTTAAGAAAGATGTTATATTAGCAGTATTCAGTTTACTTTTTAATGGCTTTCTTTCAATGCCATTAGAGTTTGGGTAAGGAATATTTCATCCTATCGCACAGTGCTTTAGATGTCCTTTTTGTTTCCTAGAAGATTCTACTCCGTAGATACTAAGACAAGGTTCATGCTTTCCTTAGGTAACATCTGAAAGCTACTGCATGCTGGATGTCTAAGAGCTGCCTGCTTACTAATATGTGTATTTAATCTCTTGTTTCCCCCTCTCTGGACCTCTTCTTCCCATATGCGCAGTCCTGCCTTGTAAGTGTGCTGCCTGCATGAGCGAAGCCCCGTGTATCTGGTGTCATTGCTGAAGCGCGAGCAGCATTTTCCTAGGGCTGGGCAAGTGTCGTTCTATCAGCTGAACATAAGGGTTTATTTTTATGTCCTTGGCTCCCACACTTTGAGCCCTCAGTCCTAGTCTGAATATTTGAAGTACGTACTTTGTGCCAGGCTCTTCCAGGTGTTGGGGATGTGAAAGGTGTTAGGCATGACACCCGACTGTCCTTCAACCAATTGTGCACAGAGGTGCCATTGATCATGTGCAAGGTAGTCAGTCATGATGGGGAGAGCGTGGTCAGGGGCTTCTTGGGTAAGACATGGTGCAAACTGAGGCTTGAAGGAGGCATTTGCTGAGAAACAGCGTTAGCCACCTGTGCAGCTGCTGAAGGACAAGGCTGGGAAGCTGGCTTTGTTCTATAATTTATGTGAAGCCAAGGCAGGCCAAGGGTTGACGGGTCCCCAAGGAGCCGCTCATAGCAGACACAGGTCTTCATATTACATTTCTCAAAATCTCACAGTTAAAAATGGCCCATGGAGTCCTGCAGTTAAAAAACCTGTAGGGACTTTGGCCCAAGAGCCCTTTGGAGACGCAACAAGCCACCACAGGTCTCCTTATGAACTGTTTCCAGACATGGGGTGCTCAGCTGTTTTGGGTTTCCAGATTTCAAATATATGTGAAAAGCACACTTTTGGAAAAGTTCCCACCATTTTTATATATGATCATATTATGGACTGCTTACTGAACATTCATCAGGGCCCTGGGATCTTATTTTTAGAACTGCTTATCTTGTCTGGTGTTGCTAAGTGATTTCTCTCCCAGTCATGATCAGTAGACTTACTTGATGGCTATGTTCTTGGTATGTCTGTGCTGGGAGCCAACCTCAGAACTTGTGGGTGTGCTGGTTCAGGTGACACAGTGTACCCAGGTAGCTCCCATCCAAGATCTGTTGGAATGGACAAATATAGCCTAGAAAAACTGGTGTCCCCTTGAACTTATTTCCTCTGAAAGCTCCCAAATCTGAGTAGATGTTTGGTCAGAGGCATTACTTTGTTCTTTACATGTAGGAGACACCAATGGGTCTCTTCAATAAGTCCCAAATAAAAGTTTAATGAATATATCACCTGAGGTCACTTGTTCAAAAAATGATACCGGAGAATTGCTATGTCCATGAATACCATTTATTTGTATTTTTCTACTTTTCTGGCCCTGTCTTTCCCCTTCTTTCCCTTCCCTCCCTCCTCCTGTCCTCTCTGTTCCCTCTTTTCCTCTTCCCTGCCCTCCCCTCCCCTTCCTTCCTGACCTCTTCCCTCTCTCTCCCTTCTCCTCTGATTTCTCTCCCTATGTGAACCAGGCTGGCCTTAAATTTACCTCAATATGCCCGATTCTGCCTCCCAAGTATGGGAATTACAGCTTGCCTCCCTTGGAATGGCATTTCTTCAGTGGTAGAATTATTCATTTATTCTGAAGCCATAAAATAGGACTTTCTAACAACAGCAGCAGTGCTTTCCTTAAGAGACTGTGGATGAGTAACAAGCTCTGTGAGCCTCAAGGTCACACTTAAATGGGGACTAACCTGAGTGAGGAAACATTACTATCTACTTGGCACATGTCGTGCCAAGAAGTGCTTGGCACATGTAGGCACACCCTTCATTTAGTCACCCGGCCTTCCCCACGCCTCCTTTTCTTCTTGTAAGGTGTTAGAAGAGAAAAACTGGCTTGACTTTGCTAAGAGTCCACACCTGCATTTCCTGTTTTGTTTGGTTGTTCTTCTAGGTGGTCTTGGCTCTCTTCATGCTTGGTGTATAATCTTCCCTTATTAAAACCCACATACAACATGGGAAAACCTCAGTGGCTCAAAACAAGGTCTCTGGTTTTGAAACTGAGTAACTGAGGTCCCTTTGTTTTCAGATGTCAAAGAGGTCTTGAATTCCATCAGCTCAGATATCCACAATATTAGCCAGAATATTCCTATTGAAGAAACGCTGCTGGAACTCTCTGGTCAACTTAATAACAGCAACAGACTCTTCTATGAGGAAATGCCCAGGCTAGAGGAATATGACTCATACTGGTGAGTGCCTCCTCAGAACTGGTAATGAGGAGTGTGACGCTTGCTCCGTAATGGTAAAGCAATCTGGATAACCTTCCAGGATAACCTTCTAAAAACAAATGAAACTAAGAGGCTCTGAACTGGTGTGGACAGCATCTAGCTCTTGTTCTTTTAAAAAAGTTGAAGGGGGTGCTGGGGAGATGGCTCAGCTGTTAAGAGCACTGGCTGCTCCTACAGAGGACCTGGGTTTGGTTCCCAGCACCCATGTGGCAGCTAACAACCATCTGTAACTCCAGTTCCAGATGCCCTCTGTGGACATTATGTGACATGGGTGCATATGTTTATATATATATATATATATGCATTACACTCATACACATAAAATAAAATAATAAATTTTGTTTTTAAAGTTGAAGGGGATGCTGGATAGATGACTCAGCAGTTAAGAGCACTGTTGCTCTTGCAGAGGACCAGGGTTTGGTTCCCAGCACCCACGTGGTGGCTAACAGCTGTCCTTAACTCCAGTTCCAGGGGATGCAATGCCTTCTGACTTCCTTGGGCATTGCATGCCTGGGTGCACTTTCATACAGGCAATACCTCATACACATAAAATGAAAATACTAAATATTTTCAAAAGCTGAAGGGGCCTTGGAGACTTGGACCAGTCAGTAAAGTGCTTGCCATGAAAACCTAAGTTTGGATCCCTAGCACCCACATCTTTGGAAAAAAAAAAAAAAGGTCTAGGCAGACACTGCAGTACATACACATTGATAACCCTAGCTCTTGGGCGGGGGCCCCTGGGAACAGATGGATCCCTGGAGCTCACTGACCAACCAGTCTAGGCAATTAAGCTCTGGATTCAATGAGAGATTCTGATTATTCAAAAAATAGAGAGTGATTGAGAAAGACACCTGCCATCCACCTCTGCCCTCCAGGAGCATGTGCACCCGTGTGTATACACCTGCATACAAGCACATGCACACACGAAACTGAAATGCTCACTGAGGCAGCACATGGAATAAAGGTGGAATGATACCAAGGTGGTTACCCTGGCTGCTGAGTGACGGGGACGTGCATATTCATAAAGCACTCCTTATTTAAAAGCAAAAGTTGGGCGCTGCAAACTCTCCAGCGGAATACTCAACGCTTTAGAATGTTGTTGATGTTGTTCGTAGCTTCTCAGAGCTTTGCTATAATTAGTAGCCAGGTATGTCATGGGATTTGGAAGCTTAAAAGTTATTAAGAAACGTATTTGAAAAAATATTCTCGGGAGCACTGGTCCTGTTGTAGAGGACCTGGGTTCAATTCCCAGCACCCACATGGTGACTAACAATAGTCTGTGACTCCACTTCCAGGGGAATCTGATGTCCTCTTCTGACCTCAGTGGGCATTGCACGATACCAGTGCATTCACATATGCAGGCAATATACTCATACCCATAAAATTTTTTAAAAATAAATTTTTCTTAAAATGAAAAAAATGTTCTCATGTAAAATAAATACACAGAGGTTGGAATTTACTGAAGGAACCTGTTTTTTTTTTTAGCTATGCCTTGAGATCACTAAGGTGACCTCTGAGCTAGGACTTAAAAAACACAGGTGGTGGGGCTTGGCCCTGGGGGTTGACAACAGTCATTTAAGACTGAGCAGGGGAGGGAAGGACTTGGGTGGCTCCATGACGTGTAAGAGGTATATTTCCTCTCTGAAGGACTCAGCCTCAGGACCTGCTGAGTCTAGACCTCAGGGAGAGCCTAGAGATTCATTCTTGTTGGGCTATAAGAGAAAGTGTTTGAGGAAGAGTTTCAATTTGTTCACTAAGAAATCTGTGCATGACATCTCATTTAGTGCTCTGCAAATACCCATTGGGTCATGTTGCCTGCATAACTCTGGCTTATAGACAAGGACTTTGGGGCTCATGGAGGGGAAGTGACTCACTTAAGGCCACCCCATCTGGCAATGCTGTCGATCATTACCCTACAATCCACAAGTTTCCAGGCGTGCATAGCATGCTTTCTTGTGGGGCTTGGCCACCCCAGCAGACTTTGGGACAGACATAGTTAACAATCTCACGAACCCATTAGGGCCAGAGTTTCTCAAATAGGACAAAATAGTACAATTATCTGTCTGCCTGTCTGCCTGTCTTCCAGTCATTCTCCCTCCCTCCACCTCTGCCTGGGGCTACAAGCTTGTTTTAAAAAGAAATGCAGCTAACCATCTGATTCATTAACTCTGAAAGCTTTCTGAGGTCAGGCTCCATGGCTTATTTAATTTTTGTATTCCTGATATTTGGATCAAAGCTCCCACAGAATGCCTTCTATTACAATAATTACCAAAGTTGCTTTTAATTGAGTGAAAAGCTTCAGTGACAACTTTTATCAGAAGGCCCCAAGCAGGAGCAAGTCGTTCTGTTTTTTAGTGTCTTAAATGTTGGGAAGCATTCCTACCCTTGAAAGTTCCTCGGCTGCTGGGAAGTTTGGTGTACTTTACGGGAATGCCAGCAGGAACTAATGGAGGATCCATTATCCTAAAATGTGTCCCAGAAAACCATTACGAAATTGAGATTTGCATTCTGCAGGCATTTGATTTAGGATGCCCATAAAATTCGAACTGTCTCGTGCATCTGCCACATAGAGTGTTTCTGCTTCAGGAACGAGACGCACAGAACATTCCTACAGCCCCAAAGATTTTCGAGAAAGGCCAAGAAAAAGAGCTCGCTGTTTGTCTGCAGTTTAACCATGCTCCATCCATATCTTCCAGCATGGGGAACCTTGAAACGACTTAAAAGTCTTGGGTGTGTTTTGATCAAGGTCTTGGGGAAGTTTAGGAAGGCCCACTATGAGGCCCATAGGGTACTCCTCACCACCATTGGGAGAGGACACTTCAAAGTCAAGGGGAAAGCATCTTGGCTAACTGGGCTAGGAATTAGGGCTGGGAAGGGATCTTGTCACACAGTCTCATCCTTTGATGTTGGAAGGGTGTTGGAAGGGCCCGACTACTCAAGCCTTAGTTCGCACTCGGCCTGTGAAGCCATCACCAATGTGACTGACATATGGTAACGGTAACACTGTGCTTTCTTTCCCAGGTGGCTGGGCGGTTTGATTGCCTGTTTCCTACTGACCCTCATCGTCATTTTTTTCTACCTGGGCTTGCTCTGTGGCGTGTTTGGCTATGACAAGCGTGCCACCCCAACTGGAAGAGGTTGTGTGTCCAACACTGGAGGCATCTTCCTCATGGCGTGAGTGTTCACTCTTCTTCATCACATGGGGTGGAAACCTGGGGAGGTGTGCCGGTGTGGTGCTGAGGGAGGTGTTGTGGAGCCTGGAGCATCTTGGTCTCACACTCTGAATTTCAGCAGAGTAGATGTCTTGGAGTGATGCTGCCTTCCTTGGTTTGGCTACTTTTGAATCAAGCACAAAAAACAAGAGACAGATCTGAATCAATTGCATTTTGATAGACTGGTTTAGGAGTGCACGTTGTTTATATATGATGGACTCCTTTTTAAGATAGATATCAAGAACATCATCTCCAAGTTTCTTGATGCCATTTGTTCCTTCTTTATCTTAATTGTTCATTCATTCACTCACCAGAAGGGGAACCTACCGTGTGTCAGACACTGCTCTCTACTGTGAGCAGTACTGCTAGCTTGAGACTCCAGGAACTTGATTTAAAGCAGCACCCTGGGGGTTTAGACCAACAGCCTAAACTAGGCACAAGAGCAGGTGTCGGTATCAGGCATCAGGGAGCCTGTGGCAGATTCGAGCTGTGAAGCCATTAGTACTTAACAATCATACATTTGGAGAACCTTTACTCCAGCATACTGTGACAAAGCCTAGTGGCCAAGGGCAGTGTGCAGAAGGGTGGCCCTGAAAATGCCAACTGTGGCGCAGGTGAAATGGCTCTAAGTGCTTTCAAGTGGAAGCCAGGTTGGCTCCAAGCAGGCATTGTTTTTTCTGGTAAGCTCATTGAAAATAGTGGTGGGATATGTAATCGGGCTCAAGGGGAGGTAAAATTTGAAACATGTCCTTTGGAAAATGGAGAACCAAAACAGCATGTGCATTTGGCTATCTGCCATATCACTAGAATGAGGAGGAAGACGAGAGCAGCTGGCTTGCGTTAGTCAGCTCATTCAGACATGGAGTCACCGTAGTAGCTAGACTTCTTATGATCTGTGTGTCGAAGTCCTTCCCCCAAACACTTAAGTTCCAGCATCATACACCTTTATTAACATTAATGTAGTCATATATCTAAAATAGTTAAAATAAATGACCTGGAGTCTGCCAGGACCTGAGAAGTGAGCTCCCCATGAAAAGCCTATTTGCTCACACATGTACATTTAAGACATACTCCAAAGCCAGGAAAGTGGCTTAGTGGTAGATCACCTGCCTAGCATGTGCAAGGCTCTGGATGCAATCCAAAGAGAGAGGTAGGTGTGTGTGTGTGTGTGCATGTGCGTATGTGTGTGTGCGTGTGCGTGTGTATGTGTGTGTGTGTGTGTGTGTGTGTGAGAGAGAGAGGAGAGAGAGAGAGAGAGAGAGAGCGAGAGAGAGAGAGAGACACAAATGCAAGTACCTGTGACGGACAGAAAAAAGCAACAACAAATTGTGCCTTCGTTCAAACAAGCACAGATACAGGTAGAGTAACTAACTCAATGTTAAGAATTTCACAGTCCTGATAATTGGCTGTTTTGAACCTATTTTGGCGGCATGTATATTTTATCTGTTTAGCTGCTTGAAAGGGAAACAAATTACTTTGAAAAATTACCCCCTTCATAAAATTGTATAAACACTTTTAAGGGCTCCAACTAAAACAAACAAACAAACAAACAGGAAATCCATCAACGAACTGATGGAGCTACAAGCTGCTTGGGTTTAGATAGACGTTTTATGCACATTAAGCATCTTTAAAGAGACAAAGTTTCATGGGCGCCTTTGGGATGGAGGCAGGAGAAATGTTAAGCATGTTGGATGTCATCACATTCATCGCAGGTGGGCCACAGACGTGAGGGGCCCATGATTTCTTTACTGCTGAACTCTGCCTCTGCACGGGTCATGCTTGGCTCTGCTTGTAGACATTTCTCCCTCATGACATCTGGTAAGGAACTGGATCTGTGCAAAGGGAAGCAGTGTTCCAAGTGCTGTTCACCTGCGGCTGCTTCTTTTGGACCATCTCCTTGCTTGTGGAAACCGGAAAGCCTATTTCAGTTCTGCTGCCACCAAATCTCCACATGCTCTGTAAACACAATGACACTGTCCCGCAAAGGCTGATGGCGTGAAAGGGTCCCCATGAAAGAGCTAGAAGGCCTTTCACTCTGTTTTCTGAGGGTCGGTCGCCAGGGTGTCTCAAGGACTGAATGGTAAACAGACTAGAGAGAATGTGAGACTTCCTCAGAAATAAGGGGACCTCACGAGCAGTGAACCAGAGTCTTCATTCCCTGTTCTCTTTCTCCATCCCTTTCTTTGTCTCCTTAGTTTTCTTCTTTGATACTAGGGATCAAACGGAGAGTTTCACACATGCTAGCCAAGTGCTTTGCCGCTGGGCTACACTACTTTTCTGAACTGGCAGGGAAAGTTTTCTTCTGTTGACTCTTGGAGCACATGTTTTCCTCCTTCCTCCTCCTCCTCCCTTAACCCTTTCAATACACGTTAGTGTGTTTTTACTTCACTCATCTTCTAAAGGTTTTATTTATTTTTATTCTATGCGTATGAGTCCTGCATGTATGTATGTATGTATGTATGTATGTATACCAGGTGTATGCAATGCCTGTAGAGGCCAGAAGAAGGTGTCAGATCCCTTGGCACTGCAGTTACAGTTTTGAGCCACTGTGTAGGTGCTGGAAACTGACTCAAGATCCCCTATAAGAGTAGCAGTAGTAAGTGCTTTAAGCACTGAGAACTTGCTCTTGCCTGGTTACCTCCATAACCTTACAAAAATGGGCCCTGGTTCTGTGTCCATACCACTGAAAATAGAGGCTGGCAACATTAGGTATATGCTACTTAGAGTAGCTGAGTTGTCTTTATTGATGTGCGTTTACCTTTTGGTTTTGTTTTGAGAATTTCATGCATGAATATTGCGTTTGCATTATTTCCATCCTGCCCAGTCTCCCACCAACCCCTCCCGTGTCTCCCCACTCCCTCTCATTGTTTTTTTGTTCTGCTGAGTCATCATCAGTGATGTCACTGGATGGACAGCTCTGCCTAGAAAGCTCTAAGAGTTGTTCTTCGTCTGCCCCTGGACAACTGGTCACTGCCATGGGAAAGGGGCCAGCAGGGCAGATTGCGTGCCCCCACAAACTTGTCATCATGCTCCCAGTGGACCTGCTGGAGTCTGACAGACTTTCCTCCCCTCCCGTTTGGTTTTCCACAGCTTGCCCTCCCACTCTGCTCTAGTAACCTCAACTGGAGGATGTCCGCCCACTCCTACTTCTCCCACTTTCAGCAGATGACTTGACCTCCTTCACAGAGGACACAAAAGCTGTCATAAATTCCCACTTATAAACACACCTGCTGTCAAACCACGTGTCGCATTTCTGGACTTCCAGAGGCAAAGGGGAGGCTCCTGTTTTACCAGTTGTCCTTAATCCCATCCTTCCCAGCATCCCAAGGATACACTGGGTCATCACTGCTCTGCCCGGGTCTTCTTTCTCCTTTCCTCTCAACACTTAACCATGCTGTTTTCCCCCTTCCTAGAAAAGGCAGAGAACCTCCACCAGTTCTTCCCTGCCCGCTCTTCTCCAGGCATCAGCCTTCTCCACAGAATGATCTGTGCGGCTTCCTCTGTTTCTCCATCTCCCAGCAGCTTCCACTCCAATGTGGTTTCCTCCCTGTCACCCTACGTCTTTCACCTCAACAGAAACCTCTGCATTCCAGGACAGTGTGGACAGCCCGGGGTTAGAGGATCATATCTAAGATGCTGACATCTAGTGTCTCCTCTGACCCCATGCACGTGCTCCGAGCACATCGAACTCCTCCGTCGAATCTTCACTGTAGGGTCTCACTGGCAACATGACTAATGTCCATTTTATCCTCTCCTCTAGCCATCAGTGTTCCCTGCCACCTCCCTGCCTTGGGACCCTTTCCTCCCTCTACCTCTCATCCTCTTGCATCTGCCTTCTCTGTTTTGTCTCTTACATTCACTGTCTTCTCCATCACTCCCAGCTTCATTAGGTCACTGTCCATCACATCAGATCACATCACATCACATCACATCACATCACATCACATCAAACATAACATCATACCATACCATACCATACCATACCATACCATACCAGCCTCCCAGTGATACCCCATCTGTCCAACCATCCTTCTCATTATATCAGAAGTGCTTTTCTTCAGAAAAGAAAATGGATTATGTTTCCTCTGCTCTTTAGCCCTTGTAGCCCTTCCACCTGGGATCCCCCAGGCTCCATCCCCTGGGCCCCTGGCCAGCCTTTGGAGCTGCAGTTCTTGCCATTCTCTGCCTTCCTGTCGAGGCAGAACTGCATTGGTCCCTTTCAGAATCTCAGTGGTACCGTGTCAGTTACTTTTCTCATTCCTGTCACAAAAAAGGCGGCCATGGCAGCAGGCGCTTGAGGTGGCTAATCACACTGCGTCCACAGCCAGGAAGCAGGGAGCGAGGGATGAGAGTGCTCGTTTGCTTTCTCTTTTTTATACAGTCCAGGACTCGGTCTATGGAATGGTGCCACACCATTAAGGCAGATCTTTCCATTTCAATTAACCTAATATAGATACCCCTCGGTGATGTGATGGAGGCTTGTTTTCAAGGTGATTCTAGATCCTGTCAACTTGGCGAATTAACCATCGCAGGAACGTTTTCTGCTTAGCCTCTCTCTACCAGCTACATCCTTTGCAGGAAGAATTGATTCTCAACTGACTCCAGAGCCCAGGCTCTGGACCATCAGGCCAGACCACAGGTAGACCAGGTACTGAGTCATCGGAAGGCTTCTGTAAGTATTGGCCAGGGACTCCAAGATGACATTGCTGACCACTGCGTCTCTTCTTTCCTGGAAGGTCATTTTGTTTAACCTGCAAGACACTGAAGATTGCAGGTCCACCATGTAGAATGAGAAGCTAGGACTGGAGAGTGCTAGCAGAGAGTGCTGGATAATTCCTCGTAGAATTACTTGTTTTGTTTGTGTTTTTTTCCAGTGGGGTTGGATTCAGTTTCCTCTTTTGCTGGATACTGATGATCCTTGTGGTTCTTACTTTTGTTGTTGGTGTGAATATGGAAAAATTGGTCTGTGAACCTTATGCAAACAAGAAATTATTACAGGTAAATACTGTTTTCTACTCATTGTGGGAGGACTTAGACAGACACTTGGAACTCATCATATCTTGTGGGTTACATCAGGAGCAGTAAAACCCAATACGTTCCTTGCCTTTAGTTCAGCAAGTTGAGATTCTATTTGTAATAGCTAATGCACACATATGCGTATATAGTAGTATTCTTGATTTTTCTTTTTAAGTGAATTCAGCATTAAGGAATTAAGACCTGCATATCAATGTGGGATGTAATATTTGAGAAGAATAAAATTCTTCCCAGCAGTGATTTCTAAAGGTGACTGAGATTCTCAAATGATTGACTCTTCCCACACCCTTCTGAGAGCTCCAGACATTTTAAAGATTTTGTAGGTGACAAAGATGACCACATAGATCTAGATTTGAAGTGAAAGAGCCAATAAAATTTATTGTTTCATAATAGACCATTGTCACTGGTAGCTATCTGGGGGTGGAAGGGAGCTAAGATTGACTTTCAGGTTTACCTTTCCCTCTTGAGGCCCATGCTTAGAAACTGCAGGAACTCAGTGTGCATCTTCACTTTCTTCATTAATAAGGGGTTCAGACCATGCCTGGCTTCCTAGTACTTTTCTCTAGATTATGATGTGTGTGTGTGTGTGTGTGTGTGTGTGTGTGTGCGCGTGCGCGCTTGTATGTATGTGAGATATAGGTTTGTGTGTATATGCATGTTGGGATTGTGTATGTGCATATGTGTGTGCATGTGCGTATGCCTGTACGTGTGTGTATGGAGGCCAGAGGTCAATTTCAGGTGTCCTCTTTTATTGCTCTCTATTTTCTTTCGTCTCTCACTGAACCTGGAGCTCACTAATTGCAATACTGTCTTGGCCAGTGAGCCCCCAGCATCTGCCTGTCCTAGCCCTGAGGTTAGATGACATGCCTCCACAGTCATCTTCTACTTGGGTGCCAGGGATCTGAACTCAGATCCCCCCCATGCTTGCACAGCGAGCACTTTACCTACTGAGCCATCTCCCCAGCCCCAGATTCTGATTTTTAAAACATATTTCCATTTCCCTCTTATATTGTGTGTATATATTCCACTTCCAATCTGTCATGAAATCAGGTCAGTGACTACACAAGTAACCAATTATCATGGTGTTCCAGATATTTAGTTTATCAAGGGAAATTAAGTTGAGAGTATCAGTGGATCATGTCATTTCCATTTAGCCTCTTAAGAAAGAACAGTATGATCAAGGTGGGCTTCATTATCTTCTGTGCCATGGTAAATCATTTAAAAAATGATTCTTTGTGGCTGGAGAGATGACTTAGCAGTTAAGAGCACTGATTGCTCTTGCAGAGGACCTGGGTTCGATTCCCAGCACCCACATGGTGGCAATGAACCGTCCTTAACTCAGTTCCAGGGGAATCCGAAGCCCTCTTCTGACCTCTGCGGCATTGCACAACATGGTGCACTCACATACATTCAGGCAATATACTCGTACACATAAAAAATAAAAATAATAAATGAAAGATTTTTAAACAGATTTTTAAAAAATAGGAGATATTTCAAACCCACTGTCTTAGATCAGTCATCCCTAATATGGAAGCCTGATATCCTAAAACCTTCAAAATCTGAAACTTCCTGTTTTCTCTCAGTGCTGGGTATCAAAAGCAGGGCCTTCAGCATGCCAGGCAAGTGCTACATCCCCAGCCCTTCAAAATCGAAAACTTTTTGCTCACTGACTTTGACACCACATGTGGGAAATTCTACACTATGAAATATTTGATGTACAAAATTATTAAAAATTTTGCAGACCATTACCTTCAAGTTATGTGTATAGGAAAATAAATAGGTGAATTCATGTTTAGACTTGGGTCTCATTCCTAGGACTTATCTTTATGTGTATGCAAATAATCTAAAATCAGAAAAAAGTCCCAAATCTGAAGCACTTTATCAGTCATTCTAAATCAAATAGTCCAGTTGCTTTTTCTACTATGTTTCATAAATTGAAGTTATTCTAAAAGATTGCCATCATTTGGAGCGATGCTACCCAATGGTCAACTGATTTATTCTAATTGCACTTATTATTTTCTGCTTTTAGGTTTGAAATGAATAATGAATATCATGATATAAAGCATCTCAGAAGTATTTAATAGAACATTAATTTTTATTGTGTGTGTATGTTAGTATAAAACTGTCTTTAAAAAATTCTGTCACATTCGCTCTAGGTTTTGGACACCCCCTACTTGCTCAGTGATCAATGGGAATTCTATCTCTCCGGCTTGATCTTTGGTAAACCAAACATTAACCTCACTTTTGAACAAGTCTACAGGTATTAATCTTCTTATTTAAAATGGTTTCTAATAAGAATGAGAATTTCGCTTTCAGTGTGTTTTGTTAAACTTACTGGTAAGACTTTTTATTTCAAAGAGAAGCTGCTTTCTGGTCTCAGCAAAAAGATCATAGAAGTGGAACCCCCCAGAGTCATCGTTCTAAGCCTTTTTGACCTGGGGTTGGTAATTTTTCAGTCCCTCTATGTAAGTACTCCCTAAGATTTTGTGGCTAAAGATGTATTAATAGGATCCTACAAGAAAGTGTGCCAAATCACAGGTGCTGTAATAGTGATACAGTTACAGGGCTGGTCTGGGCAAGTCAGATCACCTGGGATCTAGTCTTATCCCTGTGTCCTCGGACAGTTGAACTTCTCTGTATTTAGTAAGACAATAGGTATTCTCCCTTGGGGTCATGTTAGGGCCCGGTGAGGTATGTGAGTTTGGAATAGTGCCTGGTATGTCATACAAACATGATACAGTAACAGCCGTTCTTATGAGTGTTCGTCTACATGCATTTTTCCTCTTTTGGCTCATAAGAGTGTTGGTAAAACATTGTAAGTTCTGTTGTTAATACCCCTGGCGTGCTGTCTAATGCTCAGATTTCTCTAAACTGTTTATGACGTTAAATCATCAAGCCTCCCGACCACGTTAGTGGTATACAACAGGCTGTTGTCCTGGGTAATGGACCCCCTGTTTTTGACCCTTTCTTTCCTTTGCCCTCTCCTTGATAGTGAATTGGCTAAGGAAATGGCAGAGAGCATCCTTCCACTGGGAGCATCTTCTTCCCTAGCTCATTCCCTCTTGGGTGAAAGAGCTGGACTCAGTCTCCCTTGTGGGGCTGTCTTCCCAGTACCTTGGTCACTTTTGTCTCCTGCTTTGGGTCTCTTCCATTAGTATGTTTTGAGGTTCCATAGCCACATAAACACACACACACACACATGAAATAGCTGGGTGACTTCTGAAGGTCTTGCTTCCGCTTCTCAAATTCTAGATCATCTGCCAAGGTAAAGGGCTTGACCTCAGTCCTGAGGCGCAGAGGGGCTTGCTGTTGTTTAAGCTTTGCGAAAGAATTTCTCCCCTTGCCTTTTAGCTCCCCTTTTAGAGCAAGCTTCTAAATAGGGCATAATACCCCATTCCTTCCAAATCTAGGGCTGACTTTTTGCTTACTTCTCATCATGAACCTTTGCCTTATGGAGGAATGGTCCTCTAGCTTGAAGGTTGGTAGCAGTAAGCATTTGAGCTCAGGTGTGAACCAATCCACAGCTACCTGCTCTGAGCCAGGCAAAAAGAAGTCACTAAAACAATGAACTCCAAATCACAGGACACTTTTTACTTAGAAGGACACTTTTATTTCTGCCCTCAGTGAGCCCAGAAGGCTAGAAGGCATGCACTATCATAGATTCTTCTTAGTGAGTCGAACTCCAGACTCACAGGGCCATAGAGACACACTGAGGGTGGAGTGTCAAAGAGGTAATGGGGATGTGGCCCCTGCTGCCTAAGGACCCTCTGATCCTCTGCACAGAAATGGCCATTGCTAATGTCTTTTACTTTCTTGATGTTTCTTTATAAAGTTATAAGCAAAATTTAGTCCTGTGTTGGGCGTTATTAGCTGTATCTTAGTAGTATTGGTGTCATTTGACAGAAAGACTTGGTAAGTATATTGTGCATAGCTGGGTAAGCTTTTTGGCATTGCAACTTTTCTTTTGCATTTAAAAAAACTTTCAAATATTCATACGTTTAATTAACAGATGGGCATTCATTTTTTCAGCCAACCTAAACAAGTGATTTCAAAATAAATATAGCTATGCCATCACTGTTTCGACCAGTTATTCAATAAGTAGGATACTAAGTAGTAATGATGGCCATCTTTAAAAGATTTAACACTGGCATGGCACTTTCTATGTACAAGGAAGCACTAGCACTGATGGAAGCACTCTATACAAACTCCTTTAATATGCAGTGTTCTGTGAGCTGGGTATCATATTAACAATAGTTTTTGCAGTACTGTAGATCAAATTTAGAGCCTTTTGTACATGCTAGGCAAAGCACTCTATCACTGAGCTACATCCTCTTCATTTTTATTTTGAGACACAGTCTTACCAAATTATCTGGGCAAGCCTTAAACTCAGAGTCCTTCTGCTTCTGCCCCCTGAGTAGCTAAGGTTACAAGTGGGCACCACCACGTTTGGCTTCATACCCACTTTCCTTATCAAATGAGGACATGAAATGTGTGATATATACTCAATGATATTATACAAAGATGAATTAGACCCTGGTACTACCAGCAAGGAAAATCTGGTAACAGATCCACGCGCAAAGTAAAGGACAGAGAAAAGTTCTGGTTTGTATTGTGTAGCCCACAGCAGTGCAGAAACATGAGCTCCTGAAACCCCAAGGCGACGATTAGAATGAATTTCCCAAACCCAGCCCTATAGTATTATTTGTAGATGTCATCTTAAGTTCATTTCCTCTCCCTGCTAGCAGCTGGTCTACCTGCTTCCCATTGCATCCTCCAAGCATCGGGGGAAGTGAATGACCCCCTCCCTAAATCAGCAGGGCATCATTGTCACCAGCAGAGGGCACAAAGTCAGTGCGTGTGTGTTCCCCTCTGTCCTGCCTGTATGCACAGCAAAGATTATTCATCAGTAATGGTCTTGGGATCCCTCTCAGCAGCCCTAGCAGACATTATCAATCCTTTGGAATTTCTATCCAGTTAGATTTATCTGCTGTTGCAGTTTGGGAGGGCAAGGCTGAGCTTCTTGGGCTATCATGGCAGCTCTTTGTGAGTCTGGATTCTGCAGAACTTCCCAGCATTACCTTTGTTAGTGCATAGAGCTTGTATTAGTCAGGGTTCTCTAGAAGAACAAACCAACAGAACGAGTAGTATTAAAGGGGGATTTATTAGACTGACTTACACAGTGTGATTTGGGCAGTCCAGCAAGGGCTGTCTTTACACTGGAGTGGCTGAGAACCCAGTAGCCTGCTCAGTCCGTGAGGCTGGGTGTCTCAGCAGTTCCAATTTAGTGCTATAGGCCTGGAGGATATCTGCCAAGCTGCTGGTCTTCAGGCCACATTGGAAACCTGAAGAAACTATGAGTGAAGGAACACAGCAGCTGTGGCAGCAGCAACAGGGTAGACGAACTCCTAAACAGGGTAGATGAACTTGCCAGCGAGACATGAAGGCAGGCAGGCAGAAAACAAACTGCTTTTGTCTTTGACCTCCCTTTATCTGGGCTGCCACCAAAGGTGCCACCCACATTCAGGGTGGAGTTCCTCACTTCAGTTACCTGGTCAAGAAACCCCCTCACAGGTGTGCCCAACCACTTATAGCAGTTGATTCAAGATGTGGTCAAATTGACGGCATAATTAACCACAAGAGTTCTAATTTTCAAAAACAAGACCTGCTTTTTTCCCCCCACAGGGATTTGTCATCTCCTACAATGTGGGAAAGTTGTCTCACCCGGCATCCTTCCAAGTCAGAGAGTCCCAGCATTGCTGTCAAGGGAGAGGTAGATGCCACATAGGATGTGGCTATGTTGTGGCAGGAATAGTCATCAGATGAGGTCTCCCCTTAGCTCAGACAGGCACTTTATCATTTTACCATTTCAGACATGGGATTGAGGAATGGGGGAGTGAGGCCATTTCACCAGGATGGAAGAGAAAAACTGGACTGAATGAGTGTCTCTGGGCCCCTTCCTGTGACCATCTTTGCCCTCTTTAGAAGAGATGTCTAAACATATATTTAGTAAGTGAAACCCAATTCTGGAACTACAGAGGATGTTGGCAGAGGCTTGGTAGAATCTTTAATAATCCACAAGATAAATTTTGCAATGCACTCTTTTCTAGAAAGTTTCATTTTTACATTTTTAAGTGAGAATTTATTTCTTCTTATTTTGTAACTTAATGCCTAGCAATATTGGAAACAGCACAAAGGAGATAGATAGATGGTTTCTACCCATCTTATTGTATCTATACTAACAATGGGGAAAATATCAGGAGTGGCAGGTGCTAAGGGTTTCCATGATTATGGGGGACACCCAGAACCTACTTGTGTGCAGACTTGAACACCGAGAAGCAGAGGTTAGCAAACTCTTTGCACATCCTGTGCAGTACACAGACATTGCTATGATCCTCCTCTGGGGCATGATTTCTCTTTTTCCCCATAGGGACTGCAAAAGAGGGAGAGGCTTTTATGGTACTTTTCAGCTTGAGAATGTCTTCAATATCAGTGATAATCTCAACATCAAGAAGGTGAGTCATTAGACCCAGACTTGACCTTGTTTGACTAAACCCAGATGGATGTCTTTCCTTTTATGTTAAGGCTGATGTGAAACGCACATAAGAAAACAAACTATTTTTTTTAAAAAAACAAGCCATTTTAAAGTGACAGTATGTTTACAGGTTGTGCAACCCTCACCTTTGTCTATTAATAATCCCCAAACGTGTCCTCATCTCCAGCCACTTGTCTTTTTCCTTTTTGAAGCTCGAGTTTTTCTTTTTAATTTCTTTTCTTCTTTTTTTAAAGATTTCTTTTATTATTAATTTATTTTTTTATTTTTATTTTATTTTTGATCTTTTTGAGATAGGGTCTCTCTTTAGCCCCAGATGACCTGGAACTCACTATGTAGACCAGGCTGGTCTTGAACTCACAGAGATCCACCTGCCTCTGCCTCCCAAGGGCTGGGATTAAAGTCATGAGGCATCACGCCCAGTGATTTCTTTTATTTTTATTTTATGAGTGCCTGCATGTATGTAAGTACTCTTGTGTAGATCAATGCCCATGGAGGTCAGAAGAGGGTGTCAGATACCCTGGAATTGGACTTATAGTTGCTAGCTGCCATGTGGGTGCTGGGAACCAAACCCAGGTTCTCTGCAAGAGAAGCCATTGTTCTTAACCACTGAGCCATCTCTCCAGCCCCCCGCTTCTTTTTTCTTTTAAAAATATCTTACTTAAAAAATATTTTACTTATTACTTTTATTTTATGTGTATGAATGTTTTGCCTACATAGAGACCAGAAGAGGGCATCAGATAACCTTGGAACTGGAGTGACAGATGGTTGTGAATCAACCTGTAGATGCTGGAAACCGAGCCCTGGTCCTCTGGAAGAGCAGCCAGTGCTCTCAACTGCTGAGTTAATCTCTCCAGGCCTCAGCTTGAGTTTCTCTAATTGACCCTCCAAAAAGGCCTCCCTTATGAGACGTCTCAGGGGAAAATTTCATTTCTCTGAGCACGCGTGTTCTACAAAAAATGGTCCCACTTGCTTCTCAGGGAGATTGGTCCTTCAAGATTAATCCCCCCATTCAGCCAAGTCCCAGAATCGGGAACCAGGCACAGAGAAGTAGGGCCTCCCTTGTCTTCATTCCTGACCCAGGACTCCAGAATGGGTCACGGTTCACCCTGCCTTTTGTGGCAAGAATGAACGAATAACCTCTCCTGTGCTCTAGCCCACACCCCTTCTCTTGAGATGCAGAGGAAAAGCTCTTCCAGAGCACACCAGACAAAAAAGAGCAATAATTTCTGCTGCCCATCTCTATAAAGCAATGAACCTAGATGACCTCAGTCTCCTTGCCAGGAGACCTTTATTGGCCTTCTCAGCTGTTCAGGGAACATCTAGATCTTACTCCTTTGGGGCTTCCAGAATGAGTGGATTTCAAGGGAAGAAGTGACTCTCCATGCCCTGCATCTTGCCTACTTTTGCATTGTGAAAGGTTGTTAGAAGAACCAGTGTGGTCAATGTTGGCTTTGATGATTTTCCAATGTGAAGAGCTTTTATTTGAAAGATTTATATGAATTTTATATCCATTATTTTTCATAATAGTCCCTATGTGCCCATAAATAAAGTATAATTTTGTAACCACATCCTAAGTAGATGCCCTCTACTCCTTTGTCCATCATGCCATGACCATGTTCCCCGTGCCATGCTGAGTAGCAGTTGAGAATGACACAGTCACTCTATCCTGCCTGAATCTACTGACTGATTGTTAGAACGACCCCATATCATATTCCTAGGATTTTTGTGCAAGTAACAGAAAATTGTTTCCCATTCCCCATGTCTTCCTAATACCTAAAGGTTGCTGATCACTTTCCTGGAATACCAGGCTATTCAGTCCTTTCTGCATCTCTGTTTGTCAAGGCTGGATGCTTAGAAGTCATAGCCTCTCCAGTGTACCCCAGTTCTTTTCCACAGACTCGTCTCTCCCTGGTGTTCTGACAGAATTCATGCATTCCTCTTTGAGGACCTTAGTCCCTTCCCTCTGAAGTCTTTAAGGATGGAAATCAGTCCTGCTTTGCTTCACATGCCTCCTCCAGACAGGGCACTTATGGACTACAAGGAGGCAGAGAAGGAGGACAATTAGGTCAAATGAGTGCATAGGCATCGTTTTGATCCCGTGTAGTTCCTTTGCTCTGTAAGCATCGAGGCTGTGACCCTGGAGGATAATGGATGCTTTTACTTCATGCAGCTTACTGGAAACATAAACAGTGAATTTGAAAACCTCAGTGTGAATATTGACAACATCGAACTGCTAGACGCACAAGGAATAAAAGTCCTCCGGGACTTTGCCCAGTCTGGGATAGATAGAATCAATTACCCTCTGTACTTAAATCAGGTATGAGCCAGATCCTACATGCATGACCTTTGGGGGGTGAGGGGATTTGAGTATTGTGTGTGTACATTTCTTTTTGTTTGATTTTTCATGATGGTAGATTCATATAACGTCCAAATGACCATCTTAAGACGAGCAGTTGAGTGGCATTTAGTGTATATGCACATTTACCACCTTAGGTTCCAGCACGTTTTCATAGCCCACAGGAAATGTTCTGTCCGATAGCAGGCGCTCCCCACACTCCGCATTCCTGACAGCTGTCTTGTCTGGGCTCTGTTCCTCCGAAGCTACCTGTCCTGGGAATCCCGTACATGTAGAGTCATACACTTTGACTTTTTGTTTCTAGTTTCTTTCACTGAGAGTGTTTCTGAGATTCATTTGTGAAATGGTGCATATCAGTATTTCATTCTTTTTTATGGTTGAGTACGAATAAAATGTATAGCTAAAAATGCAGATGTCACCTTTGAAAGATTTTGTAGACTTAATTTGTTGCTCGATAGCTATGGACCCATATTCAGTATGTACCGATTAGATGGTGGTTTTATTTCAAAATCCAGTGTCTGTAACAGTTTTCTTTCCCTCTTTTGTAGACTGAGAACGCTCCTACAAAAGTGGATCTGGTAGCATTTTCCTCTTCTCTGGAAACACAAGCAAACCAGTTGGTGAGTTCAAAGAGTCTGTTTAAATGCTGTAGTAGTTGGAATGGTCAATGCCAATACCGCTGTTGGGGAAGCTACCAGAGAGGTCGTTGTCAACATGAGCTTGACCTTTTTTTGTAGCTCTTCACTGGTGCCTGTTAGAGGTTCCAATAGCACTGTGGCCCTGTGGTCCAGATGTCTGAACACATGACTGTTTCTAGGCCCTTGCAACTCTACCTCTGAATGTGCTTCCACAGATCAACCCTCCACCTCAAACACATGTATACATGCACACACACATGCATACCTTCCTGTGTGCACACACCCATACACATACACAAACATATACATACAAACACACATGGATGCACACACACACACACACACACACACACACACACACACATTTTTCTTCTGTAGAAGAAAAAGTAACTGAGTTGTGCTTTGTAACCCCAGCGGTAAGCTTATAAGATTGGGCAGAGGTACCATTATAACCAATAAGCTTCCCCTTCATCAATTCCGCATGGCCTAGTTGGTCCCTTCTAAGAAACAGTAGACTATGGTGAAAGGACTCTGGGCTCTGGAGGAAGACCAAGGCTTAAATCCCAACTCAGCCTCTTTTTAATGCTAGGAGCTCCAGCAAGGTGCTTCACCCATCTGTGCCTCAGTGTCCCCATTTGGAGGCAGTGATTGTACGTGACCCAACTCAGCCTCTTTCTAATGCTAGGAGCTCCAGCAAGGGGCTTCTTCACCCATCTGTGCCTCAGTGTCCCCATTTGGAGGCAGTGATTGTACGTGCCTTATTGGTTTGTTATCGTTCATATAATGAACATCATTTCAGCGTGGGTTAAATAAGTAGTCCTCAGGTGAGCCTTGGTTTTTCCAATTATGAAACAGGTAAATTGAGTGACTGTGTTATTAGGAGGCAAAGAAAGAGAAATCACAGCCTCTTGTTTCAGGAAGCACTTGTTAGTGTGCTGTACTGCTGAGTCCACGGTGCTGTCATTGGAGCGGAGCATCTTGGTGCTTCCTCTCCAGGTTAGCCCCTTTGCCTACCCATGTCATCATTGCCTGAGAGGGGATCATGTGCTTAAACTGTATCAGCTAGGGCCCTTATGGTTAAAGGAGTGTGCCTCGGAGTCTAGAAAGATAGCGGTCACCTTTCCGTGTTTTCTTTTCTTTGTAGCCTGAAGGAACTTTGAAGCAGTCCTTGAATAGAAATGCACAAACTATTAGAGCAATTCATCAGCAGCACATCCTTCCTATGGAACAATCACTGGTAACAGTCAACAACCTATGGCATTTCATGGTGACCTGAGTGAAATAAATACACCTAGTTAGCTGGTTAGCCTACAGATAGCCTGAAGACACCCTCATTTCATGGAGGGCCCGTCTACTGCATCTCCGCCTCAGATACTGAACTGGGCTTTTAAGGACACAACACTTAAGTTTCTCTTCCCCCACCTCCTTCCGTGTGAGTGTGAGCAGTGGGGTTTGTCCTGTCCCACGCCTGTCTCTTGCGTCTTGCTGTAGCTAACTCCTGCTAACAGGCCTCCTGGGCCATGCCTTTAGCTATGCGATTTCATTCTGAGTTTTTTCTCACGCTCTCCAATTCTTTTTCTCCAAACGCTGCCTAGAAATATGTGAAGATGAGGGTAAGTGCTTTTCTTTCTGTTTCCCTTAGTTCTGTTGGCCTTTCCTTTCTCCTCTCTTCTAGCCCCACTTTCTATCCCCCGACTTGTAATAGAGGCAATTTGTAGCAAACAAAGAGCGGAGCTGGCTTCAAATCCCTCTTTGCCTCTCCATAGCATGGTGACTTCTCAGTTTCCTCATCTCAAATAAAATTCAATAATCAAAATGAGAAAGATGGAATATTGGGGATAATTCCTAGGTTGCTATTACCTAGGGGACCTCTGAACTCGGGGGACTCAGGAACAGGAGGAATCCCTTTTAGTAACCCAAGGGCCTGTTTGTAGCTAGCTGACCAAGGGAGGGCTGTGTGGAAACTGGGTCCCTAGATCAGCTGCTCAGGTTTTCAGAAGCATTCAAATCCATCCTCTATAGCATGGAATCTTCTGGATCTGGTTTTCATCAAAGGTGTCTCTCTGTCTTCCCCTTCTGACTTCCGGTTTTACTGGTTTCACCTACAGCTTCCTACTGGATTCATTTACTGTGTGTACTGTGCTTAACAACAGTTCTCTAACTTTGTTCACATCTAGTACAAACTTAACATGTTAAGCCTATATTAAACTTCTTTTACGTTTTTAATCCCAGCACTCCGGAGGCAAAGGCACACAGATCTTTGAGTTCCATAATGAGTTCCAGGCCAGCTGGGGCTATAGGGAGACAGTCTCAAAAACAAAGAACACACAAAAAACCTTTTGTGTGTTTTTTGTATTTTCTTTCAATGCTTTTCTTCAAGTAGATGGTACTCCTTGGTCTTTTTAGTACCAGGACAACCTGTGTACAGACACGCAAGTTGTTTTGTATATATGATATGTCATGTAAACCAGGAGTTGGCAAACTGACCCTCATACACCACAGCCTGACCCAATCCAGCCTGCTGTAGGTTTGTGTAAATAAAGTTTTATTCGGACACGGCCACTTATTTGCAAACTATCTGTGACTGCTATTGGCCATTAGAACAAGATGGAGTAATTGGGGCAGGATATGGCCCCTAAAAGCCGAAGTATTTACTGTCTGGTCTTTTACAGATAAAGTTTGCCACCACTAACATAAACCATGCTTGCTGGACAGCCATAATTGGGGCAGGATATGGCCCCTAAAAGCCGAAGTATTTACTGTCTGGTCCTTTACAGATAAAGTTTGCCACCACTAACATAAACCATGCTTGCTGGACAGCCTCTGGTTTTGGTTTTGTTTTGTTTGTTTGTTTGTTTGTTTGTTTGTTTGAGATAGGGTTTCACTATGTAGCCTCTGCTAGCTTAGAATTCATTATGTAGACCAGGCTGACCATGAACTCACAGAGACCAGGGCAGGCTCTGTTTTAATAATGCCTTCCACACAGATCAAACCTAATTCAAAGGAATTTTTGGACAGTTTGTGTGTGATGTGCAACCCTTAAAAGCTTCTGATTTGGGGGGGGGCGGGGTTCATACAAAATAATGATCCATAAGGCGCCCATTGTTATACACATCTGTTGTATTTTCTGGAATGAAGCCATTGCACTGTATAGTCAGATTTGATGTTTCTGTTGGGAGAAGGCCAGACACAAGGAATGTGATCTTGGTGCTTTGTATGAAAAATTTGAAAATATTATCCTTTTCTTCACCAGAAAGCTTTAAAGCAAAGTGTCCGGATACTTGAACACATAAGTGATGGATTGCCGGTAAGGGTTTTGTTTTTCTTTCATGAACTTTTGTTATGAAATGACTTTACCTAGGAATTCAGAAATGTTAATCTTTCTAAGTATTTTAAGTAAAAAAAAAGCCGTGGGTGATGGGGCTCAGTTATCTGTCCATTTGAATACCGAAGTTGCTTTTCCTACTGTTTGGTTCCTCTCGAGTGTACCTGTAACGTAAATTGTTACATACATAGGAGAAATCTGTGTTTTGATGTGCAGGATGCCAGCATAGAAGGTCCGTTGGTTACTTTTACAGAAATAGTGCTGTGTAACAATGTCTGTCTCAGCACCTTCTAATGAGAGGCTTCTCTGTACCTACCCCCTATAAGACCCTGAGGGATCACTTCTTGGCTTGGCTGCCTCATTTCCTGTCAGTGGAGCTTGTGTTAGTGTTTCCTTGCTGTGAAAATACCTATCAAGTCCACATAAAGGAGGAAGGACTTACTTTGGTTCATGGTTTCAGTGGTTACAATACATGGTTAGCCAGCTTCCTCGCCTTGGCAAAGCAGAAAGGTCATGGCAGAAGGATTTGTGGTAGATGAACCCTTCAAAGGCACATCTCTAATGATCTGCTTCCTCTAATAAGGCCCCATTTCCTAATAGCCATGGAGTTATTACTGGGTTCATCCATTGACCGAGTTAATGACTGATGATCTAACCACTCCTCAGTGGTACCATCAGTTGGATACCAAGCTTTTACTACTTAAGCCTTTGGGGGGATACTTCAGTAACCAAATAATAAAAGGACACAATTTCAGGGTATGAGCAAAACCAGGTTGCCCTTACGGCACTGCTCAGAACACTGCCATTTTGCTTACTTTCCATTAGCCAAAGCAAGCCATGTGGACTCACCCCCTGTCATCATCTCAGGATGGAGGAATACAGTCCTTACTCTGTGCTGGGTAAGAATGGGTTCCAAGACCATCCATGAAGACTTAAGGCCCCTACATCAAATTGAACACTACACAAATTTCAGAGTGTATAACCTATGTTCATCCTCTAGTATACTTAAATCATCTCTAGGCTACTTGTGCAATGTAAACATGATGTAAGTACTTGCTATATTGTTTTGTTTAGGGGATAGTGACAAGAAAAACTTATACATGTTTAGTAACCGCCCCCTCATACACACCCCAACCAAAAAGGTTAATTGAATCTCAGATTCAAAATTCCTGGATTTGGAGGACTGACCATATACCATTCCGTACTCTGGGAGCCAGGCCAGGGAGGGCACCAGTCATCTTGAAAGGTTGGGCATTCTATTGCAAGGGGCACCCTGGCCACAGCACTGAGCTCTGAGGCCAGAGTACCCAGAACTCCAGACGACTTAGAAAATGTATCTTTATTGATCTGGACTGCTGCCCCTGAGAGCTCTGGGCTGTGAGCCTCACAGTAAAAAATGCTCCTCCTCCACCTTTCTTCAGTGAGACTTACGTGTGACTTGGTTTCTCTGAAGACATACAGGTTTTCTCTGCTCCAGGGCCATCCTGTGCCTTTGATGGTGTGTGTCCCATGCCAGAGGTGCTGGAGACACAAGATGACTGTATGTCCTTTTCTAGCTCTTTCTGCACCATGATTTTTAGGATGAGGCCTGCAGTTGTGTGCTCCCCTTCATGGGCGTCCAGCCAAAGGTGTGAGTCGGGGCAGAACTCAGTTGTAATTCACTGCCAGCAGTGTTTCCCCAGATCTCTGTACAAAAGGGACCCTTTTTTCCTATTGAAAACAAGCAGTCATGGGTTTGTCGTGGCTGTGTTTTTGTGTGATACTTCAACAACTGTCAGTTTTAGAGATTTTAAAAAAGAAAGAAAAAGACAGGTGTAAATTCTAGCTTCCCAGTATGCTTCCTACCTGGGAACCTTGAAGACAGCTAGCTGCCTTCCCTTAAGGGAGCCCAGCAGTACCTTGTGAGTTCATAAGCAACCAGTGGATTCTTATAAAGATCCCAGTCAGGCCAAGCATGGTGGTACATGCCTTAATCAAGTCCAATCCGTTCTACATAGCAAGTTTCAGTCCAGCTGGAGCTACAGGGAGACCTTGTCTCAAAACCAACCAACCAACCAACCAACCCAGCCAGACATCTAGCTTAAAAGCATGTCCTCCCTCTGAGTTCATCTCCTTCTCCTGACCTTAGAGGGGTGGTGGCCCAGTCACCAGACAGCTGACTTCCCATCACTTGGGTTCTGCATCTCTGGATGGGTATAAATAATCCCAGATTGAAAATAGTAGAGGGAAAACGTTTGTGTCTACATCAAACGTATACAGGCTTCTTGGTTGATGTTATCCCATGAACAGTGCAGTATGTCACCTACTGGTGTAGCATGCACATTGTACTAGATACTAAAAGTAGTCTAGAGATATTTAAAGCAGACGTGTGGATGTGTGTTTTATGCCCGTGCCACACCATTTTATAGCAAGGACTGGAGTGCCTGCAGACTAAGTGAGTGTAGGGTAGGGATCCTGGAACCAGTCTCCTTTGGATCAGAGTCTCTAATTGATTTGCAAATTTCCTAATTAAATCCTTTTATCATTTGGTCCTTGCTGACTCTGACTGTTGCTGTGCTTTCCAGGAGAAAGTAAAGGAGATCCTTTCCTCTTTGGATTCTGTGCAGAACTTCCTCACCAATAATGTTTCCTTCATCGTCATTGAAGTGAGTTTTCTTTTTTAAAGCAAATGTGTAGATGAGTGGTTGTGTGTGTCAGTAGTCCGTGATGAAGTGTCCTAGTTAAGTGTGCTCTAGTTGTTTTAATAATCACGTTCATCTTTGGTTTCTTTCTAAGGAAAGTAAAAAGTTTGGAAGAATGATAGTAGACTACTTCGAACGTTATCTGCAATGGGTCTTGTATGCTGTAAGTGGCTTTATCTTTTATGAACATGAATGGCACCGCATCATAGGAGAGTCATTTTCTAGTATCAAATCTGGAGGAAATTAAATTCCCAGTAATTTGGTTGGAGATGAGTGAGGGTGTTACAAGTTCTGGAGTACTTGTTCAAAGACTCAAGGAAGCACACACAAATAGCAGATTATCAGAGGATATGATTTGAAGGTACAGTGAGGTACAGAACAGATTCATCGCAGGGAAGCAGCTCGCAGCTGAGATGGACTGCTCAAGGATGTGGGTTACTGGTAGAGGCTTCCTTTAATGGGGTTAGTTGCTTGCAGTGGGATATGGGTGGTTTTCTGTTTTTATTGACTGTCTTGGGTTATATAAGCCTTTGTTTACTGCACATGTCCTTTCCCACGATTCATCTGATTTTAATCATATGCATGCCAATTATGCATGGGCATGTGATGGTAAGTAGGGTTTTTCCCCCCTAAAAGTTCACTCAGAGGACACAGTTTGTCTTATTGTACATATATCCAAACCAGTCCAGGCTGGATCAGGCCCCTGCCTCTAGTTCCAAGATGTGTTCCAGAATATGTTTGAGTAGAAACAGAAGTTACTAAGGGTTGTTAGGGAGGAGTTACTTACTGCATTGTTTGGAGTGGGATACTTGTACAGCTCAGCGGGATGCGGGTGGGGCTTCTGGGTTACCAAGTGCATCACTAGGAAAGGGTGTGCATACAACTCAAGCAGTGCCCCAGGTTGCTGAGTTTCTCCACACTTGCCTGCTTCAAGGGGATTTTGAATATAGGGACCCGAGACCTTTGGAAGAGGCTCCCCAGGTGGGAGAATACCCCTCCCCCAGACCCCTCTCATCCTTTCATTCTCTCGTAGTTTCCTAGCTCTGGGTAGGACTGAAGCTCTAGGCTAGGGGTGTGTGCTTCTTAATTCTCTGTGCAGTCCAGTAGGCTGCATCTTCATATTCCAGACATCCCATCAGGAGACTGGAAACTGAGGCCCAGAGGGAGTAAGGGTCATGCTATAAATATATCATTTCACCTACTGTAGAACTCACCCATTTGCATCAGCTGTCAGCTCTGTGTCTTTGAAGACCTTGAGGTGGGCTGTGAACCCAGTCAGGGGTTTAATTCTCTGTGCAGTCCGGTAGGCTGCATCTTCATATTCCAGACATCCCATCAGGAAACTGGAAACTGAGGCCCAGAGGGAGTAAGGGTCATGCTATAAATATATCATTTCACCTACTGTAGAACTCACCCATTTGCATCAGCTGTCAGCTCTGTGTCTTTGAAGACCTTGAGGTGGGCTGTGAACCCAGTCAGGGGTCAATGGCACATCTCATGGTGTGAATTTTTGTGAGTGTGCCTAACTAAGTGTTTGCCTATGTTTCCCACCCCACAGGTCACAGAGAAAATGACATCTTGCAAGCCCATGGCCACTGCACTAGATTCGGCCATCGATAGTGTTCTGTGTG
This sequence comes from Nannospalax galili, assembly GCF_000622305.1. Taxonomy (NCBI): domain Eukaryota; kingdom Metazoa; phylum Chordata; class Mammalia; order Rodentia; family Spalacidae; genus Nannospalax; species Nannospalax galili. Next base: position 4,271,374 of record NW_008331789.1, read on the forward strand.
GCTATGTTATTGACCCTCTGGTAAGAACGTCATCTTTCAAAAACAGGAGACATAATAAATTCACCATCTTTAATCTCCCCTCCCTATCTCCCAACATACACACATTGTAACGCACACTATAATATTAGTTTCCTGTTTGGGTTTCTTTTGTTTTTAGAATCCAGATCCTAAACTCTAAAATTCAGCAAAGCATGGTGCTACACACCCACAATCCCAGCTATAGAAAGCTGAGTAAGGAAGCTCAACAGTATTAGCTCAGCCTGGTCAACTGAGTGAGACCAAAGAAATAAGTGTGGCAATAAAAAAGTGCGTGTGCACACACACAGGCACACATCACTCCTTGTTTCTTTAAAAAAAAGTTGTTATTTTTATCTATTTTTATGTGTATGAGTACATGTATATGAGCGTACCTGTAAGTGCACCCATGTCATGCAGTGCCCATGGAGGTCAGAAGAAGGAGTCAGATTCCCTGGAACTGAAATTACAGACGGTTGTTAGCCACCGTATGAGTGGTGGAAATCAAATCTGGGTCTTCTGCAAGAACAGCCAGTGCTCTTAACTGCTGAGCCAGCTCTCCAGTCCCCTGCCTTGTTCCTTATGAAAATTACAAAGTCAGGAGATACCTGTGGCAAAACTCCTCTTTGTCTGAAATAATAAGAGGGGAACAGTCCTTGCTGTGCTGGTGGCTAGTATTCAGAGACCTAATGCAGCCGTTTGTAAGACCCAAAGCAACTCCAAACTTAAATTTTAAATCAGATTTTCTGTTTAAAGCCCTCTGGGGTGGAGCATCGAGGACTGTAAGTTCCATTCAATCAGGTTTCTCTCTCTTATACTCACTCCTCTATACACTGACTCAAAAGGGGCCAATTCTCTCCTCTCTCAGTAAGCATAGCAGTAGTTTCCTGTTAGTATCGTGAGAAAGATGCCGGTCTTTATGCTCCAGCCCTGCATGATGGGGCCCCCACCCATCCATGCCTCATTCTGTGCTGTGTGCTGACCTTTCACCCTGTGCCCCACATTCCTTTCTTTCTGGTATACTAACACACAAACGCTCAGTATTATTGATTACAGTCTTCAAGTCTCAGTTCAAATGCCTCCCCCTCAAGGATTCTCTGATCTACCAAACTATAAGACTCCTTTCTCTACACTCCCACAAAAACTGTGCTTTTCCTATAAAGATACTACTGTGTCACTGCTGCTGAATTCCTCTTTGTGTGTATCTCTTTAAGATCTTTTCTCCAAGACACATCAGATTCTACACCCCATCAGCAGAGGGCCCACAGGCTTGCTGCTGTGCCCCATCATTGTCTGCAGAGCGTTCCTGTTGCATAAGTAAGGACACTCAGCCAGCTCTTCTTCCTGTACATCCACACTGCTGGGTCTGTCCATCTGCATCCTCATTCACATGTGACTTGACCTCTCCTGGAGTCTGTCCTCTACCCTTTCCCACAACCGATTGAATTACCTGACTGTCAGGTAGATAACCTCTCTTCTTAGTAATCTGGAGACACACAGGGGTGGGAGGCCTGGAGACTTTCCAGGGCAGGCCATTTGAAGGCTGGAACTTTAATAGGTGCTTTAAAAGGTAGGGAAATGCTCTGGGCATCCATTTCTCCAACAGAATGAACTACAGGTTAGTCGGTGTTTCTTTCGTATCCTGATTGCTCTCCAAAGGATTGGGATAGCCTCCAAAAAAAGAGATAGTGTTGTTATAAAGTTGTAAAGACTCTAAACAAGGTTTAAAATGTAGACGTCCACTAATAAAAACAATACTGAGGGAAAGGAAAGCATGTTTATTGGAAATTAGGGGCCAGAGAGGTGCCACCAAGATGCTGCCCTGAGCTCCCCCAGGAATGAGGTAGACCAGCCATCTGTGTCGAGAGGACCTGGGCCTCTGCTGTTGTGTTCTGCATCGCAGTGGCTGAGGAGGGTTACCTGATGTCAGGACATTATCCTAGGGTTGAGGCTCACCTTTGAGGTGGTTGTGGGTTTCCAAAGCAGGCCAAATGCAAGGTGCTGGCCAGAAGTGGCATTCAGCCTGTGCTCGATGCCCACAGGGTCCTTACTGGCTGCTGATAGCTACACCTGCTTTAATTCATTGGTAAAGTTAAGCCATTTTGAGTTCCACCCTGCAAAAGTTAATGGTTTGAACTGTGCCACACCAAGAACAAAGGCCCCTCCTCTGGAAGGAAGAACAGGACTTAGCCAGAGCTGCTTGCTGCTTCCTGGGAACAAGTTCAAGGTGGTGAGATGAGTTTCAGGGTTTAAAAAATTTTTTCATTAGGGTTAGCAAGATGGCTCAGCAGTCAAGAGTGTTTGGTCCTCTTACAGGACCTGAGTTTGGTGCCCAGCACTCATGTTAGGTGACTCACAACTTTCTTTAACTCCAGCTCCAGGGGATCTAAACCCACTTCCAGCCTCTTTGGACACCTACACTCGTTTGCACCTACTCACAGATACACACAGATACACAAGATTTAATGTTTTCACTAGCATATATGAATTAACACAATAAAGGATTTGTGGCATTTTTGCACCTGTTTTTATCACATTCACCCCCACTCTTAGGCCCACCCACTCCTTCTGATCTCCTTCCTCTTCCCATCCAGTTCCCCTTCCACTTCCAAGTCTTTTATGACCCAAGGAGTTTTATTAGGGTTCTTTACAGGAACATGGTGAGGGATTATTGGAAGACGCATAGGCACCTTACCAGTGGTACACTTCTGGGGAAAATTTCTTTTCTTCCCCCACCAAACCACCTGCCTATAAACTCCCAGGGAGAAGCCCCCGCCCCATGACAGGATGTTGATGGGTCCAACTTTGTTCAGATAATCATAGCTGCTGTTTGTTAAAGAGTGCAGAGGTCTTGTTATGCCTGGAGGACAGCCTAGCACAGCACCCCACCCTTCAGCCCTGACATTCTGCTCCCTCTTCCATGATGTTTCAGGAGCCTTGAGAGGGTGATTTAGATGTACTGTTTGTGGCAAAGCCCTCAACAGTCACTTATTCTCACCACTTTGACCCATCATAAGTGTCTGTAGTTACCACTGTTTACTATAAAAAAGGAGTTTCTCAGACCAAAGCTGGCAGTAGCACATCTGTGAGCATAAACACACCTATTTAGAAGGTAATTTAATGTCCACTTAATAAAACAACAGCAGTAACTTCCCTCACTAGGGCCTAGGACCTCCGAACCGCAGGCTTTTTTTAGTCCAAGTTTACAGTACAAGGTGTGAATCACCTCCTGGGACGCAGGCCTCAGATCCAGTCAGAAATGGTTGGTTAACCCTCTAACAGCCTTACAGGTACACCATTGTACCTATGGGAACATCTTGTCAGCTAGCAGATGGTGTTGCACACAGGGTCCACAGCTGGAAGACCATTGATGGCAATTCTCCAGCAGCAGTCTGTGTAACACTTTCTGGCACTGCAATGCCTAGTCTGCAGGGAGGAAGCTTCCAGCTCAGGTCCGGCTTGACTTCTCCATGTTCTCCAACCAGATCATAGACTCTTACCACCAAGTCTGGTCAGCGGCCAACAGCAATGACAACTGCCTGTATTATATTGCACAGGGACTTCTGACCAGTAATTCTCAGGGAGGTAGCCCAGCCCTGACACTGAGATTTTCATTTAAAAATGTATGGCATCTGAGAGTACCTTTATCTACCAGCCAGGGTACTGCCATCAAACTTTAAAAAAATATTTTTAATTAGTATTAGGTTTCCATATGACTTTTTCATACATCTTTAGTTTTGATCGACCTCCCATCTCCCTCACATTTTCAGGAAGACACAGTCTGGGATTAAGTATAAAGTATGATTTATAAGTATTAGTATTTGAGAAAACATGATTGAATTCATAGTTCAATTCAGCCTGTGGTGAACCTGCAGGATGGGTTAAAGATGGTACAGTCATCGAGTCCATGCGTGTGCTGAGCACCACCATCTTCTTGACTGGACCGTTATGGGATAAGGGTGTTTTGGCTCTTCAGATATAGAGCAGAACTAGAAAAGGTCAACTGGCCTTGTTAGCATCAAACAACTCCTAAAGGCCTGCCTGCTGGCTGCTGTCTCGGTTAGACAGTCGGTCAGTACTATTATTATTATTATTTTTTTTTTTTTGGTCTTTTTTAGACGGGATCTCCCTGTATCCCCAGCTGTCCTGGAACTCAAAAAGATCCACCTGCCTCTGCCTCCCAAGTACTGGGACTACAGGTGTGCGCCACTACACCCAGCTAAATTATCTTATTAAATAAAGAAAATCAAAAGATCTGCTCATGTTTTTCAGAAAGATTAACTAGATTTTAGTAATGCATAACACTCCACGTGGTGGCTGGCTCATGTTAGGTTCACACATGATTTTAAGAACAAAATAAAAACTTTAAAATTAAAAAAAAAAACACCTTATTCTTTCTACTTCTGCCTTCAAGCATTTGATTCTCCTGTTTTGTTGATTTTAACCCCCAGAACTTGTTCTGGTTCGGCATAGGGAAGGCCACCGTGCTCTCACTTCCGGCTGTCATCATTGCGGTTAAGCTGGCCAAGTACTATCGCCGGATGGAGTCGGAAGACATGTATGATGAGTGAGTGTGGGGGTGTCTTGGAGGCTGGGGGCATGTCCTGTGTGGTGCTGTCCTTGGAGAGGTGCTGAGGATGAGTTCACAAGCTTGGTTTTTGTTTAAGTACTGGGCCATTCCTTTTCCGCTGTTTTTATTTGTTTTCTGGATTTTTTTAACCCATTTTCTTCTGATCTAACTGCTTCTCCCCTCTTATTTAATCTCGGCATCCTTAACCAGCCTTCCTCTCTTTTTCAGCTCCTCTGACTTGGGGACTTGGCAATTTACTTTATGATAACTATTGTTACTACTTTGTGCTGGCCCTGCAGCCTGCCTTGTGCTCTCTGTCTGGTAGACGTGCATGCTTCATTTTTTCTCACTTCCTCATCTTCTTGTGTCGTCTCTGGAGTTTGCACATCAGCATCCACCTTGGAGTGAAAATATGGGGAATGTAGTTCGTGAGCTTTAATAGTGGCAAAAAAATAATCCTGTCTCCCCTTTTTGTATTTTGTAGTGTTGAAACTGTACCCATGAAAAAGTAAGCCTTTTTTAAAAACTTTATTCTCAGATGGGATGGGGAGGTTTTTATTTTTACATAATAGACTTTCAGTTAACTTCCTAATACCTTGAAATGACATTGAAAACAGCTGGGTAAAAAAAGAATTAGGACATCTCTTAGAAAGGGTTGGCACATAAAAGGTGCATAAAATGAATGTTTTATGTGCTAAATTTATTAATCTATAAAGCACCTGTGTCCATCTTTGGTTTTGAAAGAGGGGGTATAAATATGCCCTTTAACCTTCTTTACAGATTTAGCAATTTGTGATGCTCGTTTTTGTGATGCTTACATTGTCTTTGTGATCCATACCGTAAATACTTCATGTTAGAGGTAACTTGGTGTTTCTGGTATATTTACTTTTGTTACAGTTTGGAAAATGGTAATAATGGTTATCATAAAGATCATTTATATGGTGTTCACAATCCTGTAATGACAAGGTAAAGCAAAACCTGAAAGTGCATGCCTGGCCTGTGGTCTGAACCTTCCTGTCCCCTCTAGACCTGACTCTGAGCCTTCTGCATGCTGTTGATGTCCTTCCCGCCTTTCTGCATGACTCTGTCCCTGGATAGCTGTAGTCACACTCTGCATAGCATTCTGTGTTGTTATAAGTTTCCACTGGATTTCTCAGTAATGGGGCTGTGCGGCATCTAAACTTTAGTGTCATCTTAAAATGCTGAGTGACTGTAGATCCTCTGGATTAAATGCATGTGCACGTTTCACTTAGCACTTCTCTGTACCAAATGACTAAGTAGCTATGGTGTCAAAGCCTTCCCACCTCCTTCTCTTCCTTCCCTTCTCTTCAGTAAATTGACCAAATCAACCAGAAAAACTCCAACTTTCCCTCCAAAATCCTTATGATTTTATATTCCCTGGAGTTAGGGAAGGAGCATCCTGTGGGTCTGGATTTGGCAGGTAACTTTGAACATTACCAGAAAAAGAACTACTGACTTTTCCTCCAAAACCCTTATAATTTTATATTTCCTGGAGTCAAGGAACTTTGTGTGGGTCTGGATTTACCAGGCAACTTTGAGCACTACTTGCCAAATGAATTCTGCTGGAGTTCCACTAAAATTTCAAACAGACATGTCCACCAGAGAGCAGGCTTTCTGCTGAGAAGTGTGGTTCTCGCCACACCTGCACAGAGATTGCTCCAAGCCAGTGGTCAGCTCCTCAAGGGATATTTATTGCCCCCAGGTGTAAATGAGTGAGTCCAACATTGGTACAGGAGGTCTACCTTGTCATAGAAGACAACACTCTGTGTGGGACACTGACACCACATCACCTGAAGTCCCTGGCTTGGATTTCTCAGCAGATGTCCCCACACAGGTTTGCCGTTCCACTCAGAAGCACCATTATCTTAAGCAGTGTTGCCTAGAAAGAGCAGATGTTCTACCTCTGTTGGGTTTCAAGAAGAACAGAACCAGAAAGTTAGTAAAATTTGTCCTTTCAGAAGTATAAAAGATTTTCTTCAACTTAGAACTTGGAACATTCTAAGAACTTAAAAACCTCTTGTTTTAATTTGTCATTTAGGAAGAAGAATATCATTTTAGTGTCTGGGCTGCCTTAACAAAATACTCTATTTCTTTCTCATGGTCCTGTAGGCTGGGGGATTGTGAGGTGAAGGTGATCTCCGCCCCCAGGATTCAGTGTTTGGTGGGGGCAGAGTTCTCATAGATGGTGCCTTCTCATTGTGTTTTTTCACTGTGGGGATTTGTGGAGTCTCAATTCCCCAAAGCCATCATACTTACCAATGCCATCATCTTGGTGATTAGAGCTTCACTTTGGGAATTGGGGGTGTGTGCTTTGTGGCCACAGCAGGAGTGGGGACAACAGCAAAGAGGGACATTAAGGTTCTGGAGTAGGGAGCCAGCCTCGCCGTATTTGCTACTTTCCTCCAGTATGCTGAACTGCAGGAGTGCTGTGTTGTGAGGTTGATTCAGGACAAGCATCAGTTCACCGGGTTTATTCCAGGACAAGTGAACGACACTGTGGCCCTCGTTATACACTGGCCTCCCTTGTCATGGAGCGGCAAGCTTGGAGGACGGCTTCCATTCATAGACTGGAATTTTTCGGGTCAGAGGAAAGCTCCCTACTGCCAGTGCTAGCCCAACATCAGCTCTTCTAGGACTGCTGAGTTTTTAGAATTGGCTTCCTGTACTTGCCTTCTGAATGTGACATCTCCAAATTCTCTCTGTACCAGAAAACTTCAGCTTGGAGGATGCTGGAGAGAGGCTAGCGTGTGTTGGAGGGAGTGGTCGTTTGGGTCTTCTGGCAGCAGTGCTAAGATGGAGTTTGGGGTACAAGGTGCTTATGAGGATCCATAGTTGTGGAAGGAAGAAGGAAATGTCCAGGAAAACTCACAGAGCCTCAGCCTACCTGTAGGGAACTCTGGAGTAAGCATGGCCTGTCAGGAATTGCCATCATGGGCCAAATGAAGCCTTTGGACCTCACTTCCCTCAATCATGGGATCTGGGCCACCTGGGAAGGTGGAGGCCCTCGGGTAGAGAATTTTGGCAGGAGAGCCATGCCATAGGGACTCTGGCAGCAGCACCATCTGCTGACCACACTTCCCTGTTGATTACAAACCTGTCTTAGAATAAGGTGAAGATGCGCTGCCACAGGTGTGGGGGAGGTCCTGATCGGCCTGGTAGAGTGTGCCGCATCTGCGAAATGCTTCTGCCACGGAAAGAGAGGACTGTTTGCCAGTGGTAAGACAGTCTCTGAGGACCAGGAACCTCTTCGCTCAGCTGTGTCACCGTGGACCCTTTGCCATTTAGAAACGATGTCAAAGCCACCAGTTGTGTCCAACCTTTTGACATTGTGACACTGGCTATCATCTGCAGAATTGATGCTTAAGAACTGCACAGTCAAGTTACAAACAAAAATTGCAAAGAAATCTGGGTATAGTGGCACACGCCTTTAATCCCAGGAGTCAGGAGGCAGAGGCAGGTGGATCTCTGTGAATGGGAGGCCAGCCTGGTCTACATAGCAAGTTCCAGGCCAGCTGGGGCTACAGGAAGACCCTGTTTCCAAAAGACCAAAAAAAAAAAAAATTGCAAAGAAAAAAGTAAGTTTACAACTTTGTGTTGGGCTCATTCATGGCTATCCTGGGGTACAGCCCACTGGTCATGGGCTGGACATGCCGACTGAGCATTAAGTAATCTTCATCCTTGTAACTGAGTGCTGAGAAAAGGCAGGATTTAGTTGCCATTATCCCTCTTGCTGTGCACTGGTCTAAGCCCCCAGATGCAAAGGACGGGCATATATCCTCTTAAAATCTCAGTAACACAAGAACAGAGTCTCTACTCAGTGCCATGGGCCTGCTGTCTCCAGAGTAGAACACTTAGTTCTCCAGGATAGTGGTTCTCCTGGATTACTAGTACATACCTGTACAACTGGAACATGACAAGCCTCACCGTATTTCGGATCTGAGTTACTGCAGAGGGAAAGGAAATGACCACGAGCTAGAACATGAAAAGCGGATGTCATTCTAATGAATGATCAGATGTCATTCTAATGAGCATTTGATCTTGGGTTCCAATCAGATGAAAAACTCCGGCTGTTTAAACACGTGATGTCGTGGGTGATTTTTGTGGTAATTCTGCTTGTGGTATACCTTTGGAGGATTTGCAAGGACACAGCTCCAACACTCCTGTGAAGACTGCAGCAAGGACTGGGGTGGGGCTGGAGGTCCTTCATCCACACTTCATTGGGAAGCTGAATTCCTTTGAGCTTCCTGTAGGATAGCTCCAAGGGCAGGTTGAAAATACTTTCTTCAATAAGAGAATATTTGCCAGCTCCTCCTCTTCCCTGAAACAGCTGTCTTAGTGACAGTTGCACCAGGACTGACCCCTCCTTCCTGAGCTGCCCACTGTCCTGTGGGAACCTGGCAGGACTCCTGGGTAACCTGCTCTTCTGGGCAGTAGGAATACACAGTTAGATTCAGATCAGAGCACTGGTTTATTTTCAAGAGGTGAGTAAGAGACACTTTAGAACCCCAGGGACACTAGGAAATCATCTCTGGGTCCAGTCCTCACTCTGCAACCTGTGTCATTATAGAAATGCTAACGATGCCCTTAAGCCTCAGTTTCCTCATCTTTTATTTTGAGACCGGGTCTCCCTGTAGCCCCAGCTGAGCTGGAACTCCTTATGTAGACCAGGCTGGCCTCAATCTCAGAGACCCCCTTGCCTCTGCCTCCCACATACTGGGTGGGATTAAAGGTGTGTGCCACCACATCTAGCAGTTTCCTTATCTTTAAAGGGGGCCAATAGAAGCCCTGCTTGCCTAGAAGTTGTGAGCATCAAATGAGCCGCCAGTGGTCACATTTTTACTCCTATACCACTAGAAATCTTATTTAAGAGTCTAGTTCATGATAATGGAAATGCCCTTGTCTTCTTATTACCCTGTCAATTCTGATAGAATCCAAAGGTGAGTCGAAAGGCACCTAGTTAATCTATAGCCAAGCCAGTTCCTCTCAGTCTCCCTGCGTTACACCCATAGAGCCTCAGATGATAGAGACCATCCCTAGGAGAGGCCTGTAACATAAGCCTGGGTACCTCCTCCCTTCAACGTGGTAATGGTACTGTGATTCTGCCTGTAACCAGGACAAAGCTAGTTCTGAGAGCAAAAGGGTCAGCGCTCCAAGAAGGTGCTAGACTCTTTAATAAAAGCCTCCTGCAGGACACTGACACTGAGCAAGTTAGGGACAGTTTGACCACAGCTATTGCTTCACGGGGCGCTGCTTGAGGAAAAGTTCCATAAATAGGAAGCATAAAGTGGTGAGCTCCGCTTCACAAAGTAGTTTGTCTCTCCTTTTCCTTGTCTGCGTTATTCAATGCCTGTGCACTCACAACGTCTAGTGAATCCATTGCATGGGATGTGCTGGGTCATTTGCTTTTGTTTAAGGAAAAAAGCGGTGAGCTTTCTTGTAAGTTTTGATGCCTGGAACATTCTACATAGGGCTGTTTCTGCCTCCCACACGAAGTCTGCACGTAGGGGAGGCAGTTTCCTCCGAGGAAGTGTGCTAGTGACTTTTCTCCCTGCTGTGACAAGGAGTGGCTTAAGGAAGGGGTTTTTTTGGTTCACAGTTCAAAAGTGTGAGTCCATCATGGTGGGGAAGGCATGGTGACAGGAACCTAAGGCAGCTGGCTGGCCACGTGGCATCTGCAGTGAGGCAGCAGAGTGATGAATGCTTGTGCTCAGTAGCTTTTTCTCATTTGTTTAGCCTGTGGCAGGTCTTCCCACCCTGATTAGCCTAACCTCAGACATGCCTAGAGGTGTATTTTTATGGTCATTCTAGGTCCCATCAAATTGGGATTCTAGGGATCCGCTCAACTTCCCAACATGGTACTTGTACCTTTCTCTTTAGGAATTTCTGTAGGGTTTTTGGGGGGAGGGGTTATTGTTTTTCTGTGGAGGGGAACACACTTACTCTGTGAAGCTCTGGTCTGAGAAATGAGGACAGAAAGCTTCTTTTGGGGGACCAGAAAGGCTGAGCACCAACCGTGTGCCAGTCCAGCTGCCCGGGCATTAGGACAGGACATGCCCTACATTATCCACAGGGTCTTCTAGACACCTCCCTCTTACAGATGGACTCGTGGCTGTAAAAGTCATGGTCAAGGTCCCACAGCTAGGCAGGGCTCAGCTAAGGGTTGCACTCTCCTTTCGGCTCTTCTTCCAAAGTCCAGGGGTGTCAGATCTCACCACAGAGGAAGGAAGACTGCAGAGAAGTGTGAAGAATTTCCCATTTTCCCCCTAAACACTACCATGTTGACAGTAACAAATCAAAGGCACATGATGTCACCAGGGCCGTTTTCACTAGAAAGATCAGTCTGACTTTTTATGAACTCCCCCCCTTACTTTTTGCTGTTGTTGTTTGTTTTGGGGTTGAGGGGGTTGTTTTCTGTTTTAGGGTTCTATTTTGTTTTGTTTTGAGACAGGTTTTTACTCTGTAGCCCAGGCTCTCCTGGAACTCACTGTATAGCCCACACTGTCCTCAAACTCACAACCATCTTCTTGCCTCGGCCTCCCAAGCACTAGGATTATGGGCATTAACCACTGCACCCCGCTTGACAATTTTCTTTCAGATGTTAACAGTGTTGAGGAAAAAATACACCATAGTGTCCCTATGAAACATGTCTTTCAACTTTTCCCTTATCACTTGAACTGTAGAGGGTATTCTCTGTGCCATGTGCCTGGGGATGCTTTGGGAGAAGTGGGAAGGGCCCTCAACCAGAGGAAGAAACAGGTGGATCCCAGCAAATGCTAAGGTAGCTACATCTTCCTAATCTGTACATGCCTGGTCTGGGTAGGCCTTATGGAAGGTGCCTGGAGGCTCTCCCACTGTGTGGCCATCTGGGTGCACCAGACCTGAAACACCCTCCAGGTGGAATTCTCCTGCCTCCCCTTTCCTAGATCATTCTTGGTGGGCAAGGGCTTAATCATGGAGAAACTTCAGAGGATGATGGGGTTAGTGTTGGTTGTTAGTCCGAGAGCCACTTAGAGGACATGTGCACATCTGGACTTACACCTATGAATTCACAGTAATAGGCTTCCATCCAGCAAGATCCCTGCAGACTTCCATAGGCTTCTGCTCCCTGGTCCTGGAGTCAGGCTTCAGAAAACCATTCATGGACAGGAGCCACCTGCTGCCATCTAGTTTCTGAGGCTCTGATGTATTTTACACAGATTCTTAGTGACTCTTACCTGTTAATTGTAGAATGTAAATTTTCAGCTATATGCATCTTTGTCTCTGTCCTTATCATGCCCTTTCAAATGCAGTACAAATAAATGCTGACAGCCATGCTTTAACTGACACTTTTCCCTCAGTAAACTTCCTGAGGTGTGGTCTGTATCCATCTATAACTTCAGTCACATCCTGCCTGTTGGCACAGAGGTGATAACCTACCCACAGCCTAGCCCTGAGTGTTACAGTTCTATATTTTCTTTGTTTTTTAGCCCATCACGTTATTAACAGTGGAAGTTGAAATTACTTGAGGTAAGTTTAATACTTTCATTTAAATGAATCTATAGGACTATAGATTTTAGTTTAAACATTAAATCAGTGAATACTAACATTCACTGGAAAATATAAGTAAATGTATAGGACATAGAGCACGGTTTTAATTACATAGACTCCAGTACTATATGACTAGATATGTGTTCATGTGTATATGTAGATACATATATACATAATAACAGTGTCTATATGTGGAGCATAAAATAGCATGTTTTTAAATGCAGTAAAAAAATAAACTTCAAATACCCTGCACTAACATGCACATTGAGTGTTATGGAATGAAGAGATTTTTAGATACTCTGATATTTTTAAACACTGTTTTACAGCAAACATTTCTGTGTTTATTCTGTTGAAAAAAAGAAATCCATGTCAGAAACTAAAATCTAAACCAACAAGGAGATGATAGAAACAAAGCCAGGTGTCCGTCATCCTGGAGCAAGGTTTTCTGACATTTTTTCATCTTTTCTGGCAAAGCCATTAGGGTTCTGTATTCCTGGTTTCTTCTATAATCCAAAACCAGTCTAAAATGTTGTTTGATATTTGTTTCAGCATCAAGACAGTCCAAGTGGAAAGGATTCCAGACTTCAGATAGTTTCTGAATCTTCTAGAACTTTCCAAGTCCAGGAGGAAGTGTGGTAGCAACTCAGGCAGGCACCAAGAATACAGTGCCATTGGTCTTGGCAAGTGCTTTGTTAGGAATGAACAGTCACGTTTGTAATCCATGTGTCCATCACTAGTCAAGGATGACTGTTCCCTTCCCTGCTTATTTTTGCTTTTTGCTTTTTTATACTGAATTTCTATTTAGACCCGAAAACATATGGAGTGTTTGTTTCCATTGGATATACTTCTCTGTGAGACAGCTATTCAGATGTCATAGCTGATTCCTAACTTACTTCCATATGTGGAGTGTGCTAAACACAAATCAGTTTATAGAAAGGATATATTTTGTGTATAGTAAATTGTATATATACCTTTTTACCACAGTCAGAGGTTTTTAAAACAAATATGAACTGTAGATTTTCTTCCAAGTGAAGTAATTGTTGGGTCAGGGTTGACATAGTGGTGCTGTTGAAAAGAATCCATTTTCACCAAAAAACATGTGAAGCCTGCAGCACGTCCACCTCTCGGATTCCCATCAGCTTGTCCGTGATCTGTCTGGTGTTTGGAAGCAGAAGGCAAAAGCAATCACAGAAAACCCTGCTCGATACCACCAACAAATTCAGAACAGAGAGATCTTCAGAGACAGAAATGCTCCCCAGTTGGAAGTGGAGTTATTTTCTCAGATGCCTATCCCAGCACACATTTCAGTGAAGCTTTCTGATTTGTAAGGATGAGCATTAAGTGACGGGTCACCTGATTATTGGTGGGAGTCTAACCTCAGACGTGAGGCACTCCGGGCCTGATTCTGAGAGATAGTGTGAATGGAGCCTTTGGAGTTTGGTCCTTAGAAACACATGGAAGCACACTTGATGTGTGTGTGTGTGTGTGTGTGTGTGTGTGTGTGTGTGTGTGCTGTGGGTAATTCATGTTGAGTCAGCAGTAATGGGAAACTGTCAAGCCAACATGAGCATGACATCCTACAGCTAAAGGGGCAGCTTTACACCAGGCCTTTCCATGCAAGACCACAGTTGTGAGTCATTTCAATAAAAAGGAGCTTCAAAGCAGGGTCTGTGTGTGGCTTCCTTGAGTAGTTCTGAGTCTGTATGATGCCTGTGGATGAAATCTGGGCTTGTGTTCCATGATTATTCCACTGCTTTCCAGCATTAAATCACCACAGTGCAGAGCTGACAGACTGTGTCACACTTCCTCAGTCACTTGTTTAGGATCTCAGTTTTTCAGACCTAACAGTCACTGTTCTGGTGAGGTGTGGTGGTGAATGCCTATAATCCTAGCACACAGGAAGCAGAGACAGCTGGACAGTAAGGTCGAGACCAGTCTGGACTATATGGTGAGATGCTATTTTTAAAAAAACAAAATGAAGGCTGGAGAGATGGCTTAGCAGTTAAGAGCACTGGCTGCTCTTACAGAGGACCCAGGTTCAATTCCCAGCACCTACATGATAATTAACAACCACCCATAACTCCAGTTTCGGGGAATCCAGCGCCCTCTTCTGACCTCTGAGGGCATTGCACAATATGGTGCACTTACATGCAAGCAATACACTCATACACATAAAACAGTCCAGGCCTCTGTACATACTTGAATACTACCCACCCCCAAATGGGCAAGCTCTCCTCTGTTTGGTGTGCTCCTAAATGTACAAGAATGGATTTTTGTTAATTACCCATGAAAGTCTTACAATTGGACAAATTAGGTCACGTAGTACACAATTCTTTTGAAGGACATCATCCCTTATTTTTTGAGAAATTAGTTATTGAATTCTACTTTTTAAAAAATTCCAGTTACTTAAGCCAACTAAATGACACTCCGTCGTTCAACTCTTTAACTTTTCTCTCTATTTTTTAGTGTCTCCCACTGCTAACACATGGAAGATGGGCTTTAAAGCTTTGGTTTTCTTCAACCCCACAGGAAAAGGAAACTCCTTTGCAACACTTCTCCTTTGCAAATATTTTCCTTGAATGAATTCCACACATCTCTAAGCTACACTTACTCAGTCTGCTAGTTTCATCCCCACTACTTTGAAGACTGACTTGACCATTGCCTTTGTGTCCTTCCACGGCTCAGGCATTTTCACGTGCACACACACATGCACGCACTCACACACTCCCAGCTCCCTGTGGTTTTGCCTGATTTTCCTGGTTCTCATGATGCTTATCTCTAGTCACTGGGGAATTCTAGCAGCCCACTGATTGTCTTCACTTGATGGATGGCATCTTGGGGGAACACACGATACATATATGTAACATAGATATGGCCGATAAAAACCATAAGTGTATGTGTTATTTTAAAATGTTACAAAAACGGGCTACAAGGGTATAGTTTACTGCCCCTATCTTAAATGTCTACCCTTTCCTGCACATCTTCCAGCTCCCGCCACTTTCTTTTTTTAATTCACTTTTTTATTGAATTTTGTGACTTTTATACAATATAGTTTGATTGTACTTAGATTCCCTCCCTGTCCACATCTCCCCCCCACCATCCCCCACCCAATTTAATATACTTTCATATATTTAATATGGCCTACAGAGTCTGATTTGTGTTCCCAAATTGGTGTGAGTCCATCCACTGGGCCCATCAAGAACTCTTAAAAACTAAAAATAAATTTACCATATGATCTGATCATACCAACTCCTTGGCATAGACCCAGTAGATTCATCTTACTACAGAGACACTTGCACAGCCATTAGTTTTGTGCTCTTTCTTGAGCTATGCCTCCCTCACTGTATCTCTAAAGCCCTCCTCTGTCCCTACAGTGGCTATCTTCTTACAGGATGGTTACTATGGCATTTTCCCCCTTTAGGCTCAAGCTCTTGGAATTTTGGCTGGCCTCTGCCCGAGTGAGAATTATATTTCCCAGCTTTCTTTGCAGTTAGGTCTGCTCAATGTATAGTTTAAATCAGTGGCAAGTGAACAAAGCATCCACTTAGTGTTTGCTTATGCAGAACTCATCGCACTAGAAATGGTCACAGCCAGACAAGTCTTGGAAGCCAAGAGTTAAAGTTGAAGCAACAGGGAGAAGCTTCTGGTAAGTTCCCCCTCAAGGTACAGCCAGTCTCACTGGGGAGCTAGAGAAGGCTGAGCATAATAACCTCAGGCAGGAAGAAGGAGCCAGGCAGGTTGTTCTTTCACCCAGACAATGCCTGGTGGATCCAGTTGAATACCTGCCCTCCTCTGGCCAGGAGGTAGAATCTGGCTTGCAGGACCAGACAGCCTAGGGCTCCCAGAGTGAGGCAACAGCCCAAACTGCTGTTTGGAACATTCTCATGTTCCTGCTGTCTTAAGAACCTGCCTCTACCCTTCCACAGCCTGATAAGTTTTCTGTGTTGTCCTGCACACTTAACACCTTTGGGACCTTTCCTTGCTCCGTACCATGATAGGTACATTCCATGATAGGTACCTCCCCAATCTGAGAAGCCTGTGGTGTCACTGAGCACACAGAGGCCACCTGTAAGCTCCACCTGATTTCAGTTTGAACCCCACTGTATCTTCTCAGGCCTCTGGCTACATGGTTGGAAAAAAAGGTTGCTTAAGATGCCAAGAACCCCATGCGGTATGGCTGAAATTCAGTCCCTTAAGTCCTGGACACCTAGTGCCTGCCAACCCAGTTCTCATCCTAACAGTAAATTGCCATCTTGAAACCATCCCAGAGCCCTCTAAGGGGATCACAGGAAGACATTTGTGATTAATAAAATAAGGGTCCTGATACAGAGCCAAACATTTTCAATCTGTTTTTCTCGTGTAAGTACAATGATGATATTTAAAGTCACTTCCTGTGGCATAATTAAAATTCGGTGTTTTTCATTTGAACTTAAAACCCATGGTCTGGTATGGATTTTAGGCCACAGCATGAACAGCATTCATCATATTTAGGTGGTTACCAACTCAGTTGGTGCTGGGCATTGCTGCATAGGTACCAGGATGCCCCTCTGAATCAGGGCAAGTGCTTCTCGGCTCCTTGGGTGTGGCGCTCTGAGTCCCTCCTGAGTACACATATACAGTTCTTTTTTTCTTTTTAATGTTTGGGGTTTTAGGGGTTGGGTTTGGGGGTTTTCTTTGTATTTTGGCTTATGAACTCTTATTCAGCCTTCTCTAATCTGGTGCTTTTTTTTCATTTTTTGTTGAATTTTGTGAATTTCATACAATACGTTTTGCTCATTTGTTTTTGTTTGTTGTTTGTTTTCTGCATTTCATTTGTTCAGCCATGTCAGTGTCTTGGCCTTGGAAGACTTCAGCATCCTTCAGATTAAACCGGTGGGCCTCCAAGATGAGCGCCACAAGAAACAATGGGGGCCTCAAGACAAGCCTGTCCAGAAATCCTCTGCCACCCCGTGGCATATCCCAGTTGCTGACAAAGAAGGATGTTCCCATATAAGAAACAACTATAGCTCCTATGGGTGGGAAAATACAAATTACTCAACCCCAAACCTGTGTGTAGTGGCATACATGTGCATACACACATACACATAACACGCACATGCACACATCAAACAATAGAAATGTACAAAGAAAATCCTCACCCACAAAGCCATCACTAATGCCAACTCTAGGGCATATCCATGTTTACAGAAGCGGGTACAGGCTTTACAGACAGATACTGCAGGCTGGTAAGCCAAAGCAATGTCTTTCTCCCACAGCCTGTGGCTCCTGCCTTAACTTGTTAGGGCTTCCATCACAAAACACCTCAGATCAAGTGACTTCAGCAACAAAAATTCATTTTCTCACAGTTCTGAGGCTGGGCATCTAAAGTCGAAGCCTGAGCGGGTGGGTCTCTTGTAAGGCCTCTTGCCTTGGCTGGTGGATGGTTGCCTTCCAGATCCTCACAGGTCTTTCCTTTGGATGTCTGTGCTGATCTCTTCTTATGGGAACACCAAATCATAGAATTTTATGATTACATCTCCCTGACAATGCTATTTTAATCTCCAGCCTTGACTATCCCAACCTTAATCACTTCTTTTAAGGCATCATCTCCGAACAAAGACACTGGTTAGGGGCTTCAGTGGATGGTTCTTTTGGGGGGAAGGGGGTATGGAGACCCAACTCAAGCCACAACAACTAGCTTAATTTTTTACCATCTTCCAGAGGAAAAGATAACCTATGTAGTGACACTGTCTCCAGTGCTCTCGCCCTGGGTGTGTTGAGCTTCCAATCAGATCCAGCTATACCAGATTTTAATCTGTAGCAAAGATCGGAGGGAAAACACACACAGTTCAAAGAGTTGCACCAGAGGAAATACCGATGGTGAGACAGGTTTGTTGCTATCTTAGCTGACAGGCCAAGAGTGATAGAAGTTTTGCTGTACTAAGTGGAATTTCCTATGGAAGTCTAAATGTTTAGATAGCCATTAATTTCCAATTTAGCTGACTTCATTGCACTGGAATATGGACTTGCAGTTAGAGAAAATTCAGCAAACAGCAGTTCTGTGCGCAAAGAGAAAGGACAGGTTTTAGAAGTATGATGCTTTAGGCCAGAGATGGTGATTTAATTCCAGTGCATGGGAGGCAGAAGCAGAAGGATCACCTTGATGCCAGTTTGGTCTACATAGCGAGTTCCAAGCCAGCCAGGAGTATACAACAAGATTGGATGCCAAGGAAGGAAGGGAGGGAGGGAGGGAGGGAGGAAGGAAGGAAGGAAGGAAGGAAGGAAGGAGGAAAAGGAAAGAAAGTCAAAGGATGTTATTCTAGTTCCTTAGGTAGCAAAATACCTGAGCGCCATAGCCATTAGTGAGTCACTGCTATCTTCTGAGGGCTGTCGTAATAAATTGTAGGCTATGTGGCTTAAAACAACAAGTATATCCCCCCACAGTTCTGGAGTTAATGAATATAAAATCAAGGTGTCCAAGGATTCGCTTCCGAGTGTCTGAGGAAGACTCTGTTCCATGCTTCCAGTTTCTTGAAGTTGGCAGTCCTTGGTGGTTTGGGCTTCTGGTCACATCATTCTGTGGTCTGCCCCATCTTCACATGGTGTTCTCCTTTTGTCCAAAAGTCCCTCCTCTTATGAGGATTGTTGGTTCTTGGAATGGGGGCCTGTCCTGATCAAGAATGACCTCCTCTTAATCTTATTACATATATAAATAAAGTCACACTCCCAGGTTCTGGGTTGACATGAATTGTGCAGACTCTGTTCAGTCCAGCACAGTCAACCCTACTAAGTGACACATACTCAAAATAGCAGGGGAATGAGCTTGGAAGAGAGCATCTCTGTACATTCAAAATTAAATTATATCAACAAAATCAGTAAGGACAGCAAGGAAAATGTTGTCATGCATAAGCAAAAATGTGGCTCACTCTCCTAAGTTTGTTTTTGTATTTGTCTAAGAGGAATTACTGATTCATTCCTGTGTACTTAAATTGTCTCTGTCTAGACCAGAAAGCCCAGGCCCAGCTATACAATTCAAGTCACCCAGGAGAACTTTCTAGAACACTGAAGCTTGGGTGCTACCCCAGAGACTGGAATGTAATTGGTCAAGGATGGGGCCTGAGCAGGCGGAATGTAAGTTTCAACTGGTGATTTTAATATACAGCTAAGACTGAGAAACTGCCCTCAAATTTTAAAACTTTGTGTATTAAAAACCACTGTCAACACAGTAGAAGAACAATACATAAAACGAGAGAAACTACTTCCAAATCGTATGCCAGTGATGGAGGAATATCTAGAACATAATCAGACTTCTGAACTCCAGCAAGAAAATATCAGATTCAAAACTTGGCTAAGGGGCTGGAGAGATGGCTCAGAGCCATCTCTGGTTAAGAGCACTGACTGCTCTTGTTGCAGACCCAGGTGCAGTTCCCAGCATCCACATGGTGGCTAACAACTTTCTGTTAACTCCAGTTCCAGGGGATCTGACACCCCCTTCTGGCCTCTGAGGGCATTGTACACACATGGTGCACTTAATACATGCAGGCAAAACAGCCATACACACAAAATAAAAATAAATAAACTTGGCAGAGCTCTTGAAAATATTTCTTCAAGGGAGACTAAGTAAATAGAAAGTACTCAAGATAAGGAGCAGTTCGGGAAATGTGAATCCAAACCATGAGAGGACAGCACTTCACAACCATTAGAGTGGCTACTATTAAAAACAAAGGGGCAAATGTCTAGTCTGGGTTCCCAAACTTAGCTTAATCTTTCACCTGGGGTTAAAAAAAAAAAAAAAAGTGTCATCCCAGGCTTCCCTGGCAAGCTTTTCATAGCTTGTGAGTCCAAAGATCTGTTCAGCATACTAATCAACTGACATCCACTATCCAGGTTACTAATCCCAGCCCAAGAGCAGTGAAAGGTAGCATGCCTGGTCAACGGAAGGCAAGAGCAATGGCTTTCCACTCAGTGCAGAAGACTGTGGGCCCTCAGTATGTTCACACAGACTTGACAGGGAGGGGGTCCAGACTGCCACCACCATGAGGTCCCCATCGGCTTTTGGTAGGGTCAAGGCTGCAGTAAATAAAGCCTGAGCATTCTTAGGGACTTCCCAGGATGGTCTCTAGGAGGCTGTCTCTGTGAGCATTCAAGAGAGGTGCAGTGAGCCCCAAATGATGTGGCTTTAACCTTTTTGTGTAAAGACAACTCATCTGAGGGCTGGGAAAATAGATCAGGTAGATAAAAGAGCTTGCTGTACAGCACAAGGCAATGAAGTCCATTCTCAGAACCCACATTAAAAAAAAGAAAAGCTGGGGCTGGAGAGATGGCTCAGTGGTTAAGAGCACTGACTGCTCTTGCAGAGGACCCGGGTTCGATTCCCAGCACCCACATGGCGGCTGTGAACCATCCTTAACTCCAGTTCCAGGGGAATCCGAAGCCCTCTTCTGACCTCCGCGGCATTGCACAACACGGGTGCACTCACATACATGCAGGCAATACACTCATACACATAAAATAAAAATAATAAAATATTTTTTAAAAAAAGAAAAGCTGGGCATGGTGGCATGCAGGTTCATAATCTCAGCCCTGGGGAGGTGGAGACAAGCAGCTCCCTGGAGCTTATTGGCTCCAGGTAAAAGTAAGAGCCCCTACCTCAATAAAAACAACAAAAACAGACAAAACCGAGGTACAAGGCATCTTAAAGAACAACACCGGAGTTCATCTCTGACTTCCACGTGCACGTTCACACATGTGTACACACGCACGTACACACACACGCAACTCATCTGTGGTGCCACACTTGCCCCTCTGGAAGGTTCCATTTCTAGGTAATGGGAGAAATTGGCTGATATTTTCTACTCTTGTCATTAACATCTGCGGGACCCAATGCGGGATAGGGCTGAGTGAAATGCTCTCTGGAGGGCTTCTGGTAGACTTTCTGTTCCCACAAGTGCCCAGCAGTGCACCCCTAGAGGTTCCCAGAGTGGAGTGGAGTGGACACATGTTCCAAAACATCGAAATCCCAGAGTGACTTTAAGCAGAAGCTGTGCCTGTGCGGGAGGCTTCACGAACGATAGTTGTCATGAGCACATGGAGGCTCACTTAGGTCCCAAGAGTTTATGGGCCTCAAGGGAAGGGCCAGGCAGACACCTGTTGCACTGGATCTAATGCACCGGTCACCAACTCCTCTGATAAATGTGTCCAATTTTCTAGTTAATTTTTAGGCATGCTCCAATAATATCTGCATAAGGCATAGCTTATCTTTTCTCCCCAAATAGTCCAAAGGAATTCAGGACTTCCTGTCTTTGTAGTGCTCTGTGAGTTGAGTAACATCCTTTACTCTCTCAGGAATACATCTAAGATCCTCAGTCCAAAGGCCCTCTATGCATCCTTGAATGGCTGGTCCCTGTATTTTCTCAGGATGGAGCCCTCTGTGCTGTCCTATAAGACAGAAGTTACTCTACAGATGTCACCTACTTTTTGATGGAGTCTATGAGCAGGGTATCGCTCAAGAGAATGCCTGCCCATGTCCTCACCCATCCTTCAGTGGTAAATAGGAAGAGTCTTTGATGCAACTGTGGCAAGATAGTTCACGTTTTAGAGGTGCAGGTGACTGTCCCAGGCAAAGGAATCTCTGCTCCCCAGAGCCAGGGAGATGGAGAATAGGCATTAGCCATGACCGAGTTGTAAAATCAACCCAACTGTAATCACAAAGTCTGGTTGCTATTGAAGCTAAGTTTGGTGATAGTTTACTGCAGATTAGAAACATTGTTTGGAGACCATGTGAGGCAGATATAAGAATCTAATGTGTTAAAATCCAGGATTTGGGATCTGTTCATTTTTCACATTAACTGGCACAAATTAGTAATACACAGTAATTCCACAGGTGGTGGGATTTGTCATGTGACCCATAGCCTGTCTGGGCTCATTTAGGCAGTCTTAATATTTGTCAAATTAATTAAATCGAGACATTCAAGTATCTCTCTCTCTTACATTCAATAATTCAATTGTTATTTGAACTTTGTTTAGTCACTAGAGCAATTATTGACCTCCTTAACAACCATCACACTATCTAAGGGAAAGGTTTGAGAAATTTGAGGGAGATGAACAAATCATGGTTTGGGTGTGACTGCTTTGAAGAAATGAGCTAAGCAAAGTCCAAGCATCGCAAATCTAATGTGTTAGTTGCAAATATGTTCAGATCTATGTTCCCCACAATGATTACAGTTGATCGACATAAAGCAACCATTTGAAGGATATTTTCTACCTGTACAGCTTAAATATGATATCATTCTGGGGTACACAAGAGACAGTATGGCAACTTCTTTTATTTTCCTTAAAATATTTAATTTAATTTTATTTTATGTGTGTATTGCCTGCATGTAGGTAAGTGCACCCATGTTGTGCAATGCCTGCAGAGGACAGAAGAGACTGTCAGATCCCCTGGAACTATAGTTACTGGACAGTTGTTAGCCACCATATGGGTGCTGGTATTCAAACCCAGGTCTTCTGCAAGAATGGTCAGTGTTCTTAACCACTGAGTCATCTCTCTAGCCCCGTGACAGCTTCTTAAAATTTTTTTTTTACTTATTGTCATTTTATGTGTATGAGTGTTTTGCCTGCATGTATATAAATGCACCACACGCATGCACCTCCCTCAGAGACCAGAAGAGAACACTGGATCCCCTAGAACTTGAGTTATGGAAGGTTGTTAACCACTATGTCTGTGCTGGGAACTGAACCCAGTTTAACCACTGAGAAATCTCTCTAGGCTCCCAAAACATATTTTTTTAGGTTCCTCTAAAGCTACATGATGGCTAATCATGGTTGTCAACTGCACTGGATCTAGAATTAGCTGAAATGAAAGAGATTTTCTTGATTGGATCATTTGAAGCAGAAAGTCCCACCCTGAATGTGGGTGTTAACTTCTGATGGCAGCCGGTATAAAAGGTCATGGCAGAAACCAGCTTTCACTTTTTGCCTGCTTGCCTTCTCTCTCACTGGTAGTTTCATATGGCTGCTGTGGTGTGGGGTTCCTTCACTGATAGTAGAACCAACTACTTCAGATTCCAACATACACTGAAGACCAGCAGACCTCCAGGAATCCTCCAGGCCTTCAGCACCAGATTGGGATTGCTGAGACATCCAGCCTCGTGGACTGAGCAACTACTGGATACTCAGCCTCTCCAGTGTGGTGCAGCTATTGTTGAACTACTTGGACTGTATCCTGTGAGCTAATCTAACTGATCCCTGTATACAGAAATCCATTTTATCAGTTCTGTTTCTTTAGAGGACGCTGACTGATACAAGCTATTACAAAGCTATCAGTGCCTTAGAAATTAGACTTGGAAAAGATTGAAAACTGGTGGATGATAGTAATAGATTTATGCAAATTTTATATTCACCACTACTCGCCACCCTTCGACTTACTCGCTCTATATCTTCAGAAACATGTTCCCTTCCTCTCTCTCCGCCTGTCCTCAGGCCCTCTCTGCTTCCAGAAGCAAAGCTGGGCCATTCTGTAAGCTGTTATCCTTGCAGGATTTTCTCTGTGCAGGTTTCCTTTGGACTCTTCCCAGACACCTGCATTCAGTCTTAGCTGGGTGTTTCCATGCCACTTTTAACCTTTTGCTACAGAGCAAGAACTGTACCTGGAACCAGAAATCAGAGAGTAGCTTTGGTGTCTGCAACAGATGAGTTGTGTGGCTTCAGGGAAGTTACTTAAATCCCTTTTCACCTTCAATCTAGGTACAAATAACGCCACTCTGAGTAAAGGTCCATAAAGATCCAATGCACTGATATGCAGTGAATGGCTTTAGCTATTGGCATTGTGCCATGCTGCAGGGCACAGGAGCACTGCTCAGGCAAAGGTTAGGGTGATCTGCAGTTGTGGGGATCCAGATGAAGGAACCATGAAAGCTTTGGGGGGCATGGGAATCATAATAAGAATTTTCCAGGCAGATAAGCAGGGGAGGGGAGTTAGGTAACAGTTTGGCTGAGTCAAATGTCCTGAGAAGGTTGGCTTGTGAGGAGAGCAGTGGATAGCTCGGTGGAGCTTCAGTGGGATTGAGCCCAGAAGTGTGGGCCTTCCTGTGTGAACAGGTTCACAGTCAGTGGGAACTTGGAGCTTGGGAAGGATCTGGAATCCCCACTACAGCACAGGTCAGAGAGTGGGCCAGGTGCTTGGGCAGTGAAACAGAAGCCAAAGCAATATCATCTTTGCATTGTTTAAATGCCTATGACTGTCCTTTTCGTGGTGGTTGCTGAACAATGAATGAGTCAATAACCTTCCCTTTTCCCTGGTGTTGATTTGTCTCCGCACAGCTGCCAACTGTTGAGGGGTTTTTCTCTGACTTCCATAGTTGTCTGCATCTATAGTACACCAAGCTGCCTTCAATGTAATGATCAGCCCCTGGGTGTCTGTCTTCTTCTTGTGGGTAGTATCCTTGAGGACAAGGAATATGTCATTCTTGACTTTACTTATAGCAGGTGTTTTACGAAGGTTCTTTATGTGAATGAAAGAATTAGGGAATGAAAAGATGACCCAGTGGCAGATGGGTACCCTCCTTTGCTCTTTCCTTTCTAGAGCTAAGCAGTCTTCACCTGCCACTCTCTCCTTGTCTTCTAAAATTCCCACACACCTTACCCCCTTCCTGGAGCAGAACAACACGATGGTATATCTGTTTGCTTGGCAAAGCTCGGCCTTAACACAGAGACAGAGCAGTGTGTCTTCTCCTCCTTCCAGCTTTCCAGGAGAGCACTTGGCACTCTTTATAAGACACATGGGACAGGGACTGAGAATTATAAAGGAAGATTCCCTAGAACCTTCTTCTTCAAGAATCTTAGTTGATATTAGAGCGTATTTGTATGCTATATGTGATGTGTGTGGGTGAGAATATGTCTTT
The DNA here is from genome assembly GCF_000622305.1 of Nannospalax galili. NCBI lineage: Eukaryota > Metazoa > Chordata > Mammalia > Rodentia > Spalacidae > Nannospalax > Nannospalax galili. Next base: position 4,296,388 of record NW_008331789.1, read on the forward strand.
GTGTGTTTGTGTGTGGCTCTGTGTGTGCATGTCTATGTGTGTGCAAACCTGTTGACATCTCTGTGCCTTGAAATGTTTTATCCAAAAGGAATAGATTTCTTTAAAGGATGTTTAAGCTATTTAAAAATTATTTCCTTCTCTGGGCATGTTGGCACATGCTTTAATCCCAGCACTCAGGAGGTAGAGGCAGGAGTATCTCTATGAGATCATGGCCAGCTTGGCCTATCCAGCAAGTTCCAGGCCAGCTGGTGCTACAGGAATACTGTGTGTAAAAAAAAAATTCCTTAGGATAAAGATAGGAGCAATTCTGTGACAAGAACCTGTTATGTCAAAAACATACATTATAAAATAGATTAAAGTTTCTTGAAATGGCATACTGGGCTTTGGAACAGCCTCACTACTGGGAGAAAAAAAAAGCTCTGACTATTATTAGATAGATTTATTCAACATTGCTGATATTCTGCCATTTTTATATTATTTTTATTTTATGTGTGTAAGTGTATGGCCTGCATGTATGTGTTGTCCACTATCTGCAGAGGTCAGAAGAGGGTATTGGATCACCTGGATCTGGAGTTAGGATAGTTAGCCACCACATAGGTGCTGGGAATTGAACCCAGTCCTCTGTGAGAGCAGCCAGTGCTCTTGAGGTAAGCTGTACTCAGTGTTCACGCTGTCCTAAGATGTGTAGGTCACAAAGCAGATAACACCATCTGTCCAGCAACTTTTTCAGTCAAATCACAAAACTCATTCCACCGTTTGCAGTGCCACCAGCCTGAGAGGGCTAAGTGCATGGTGCATCCCTGTCCGGCCTGTTGAGTCACCGTTGGTAACCCTGTGTTCCCCACAGAACAGCATCAACTAACTATAAGTGGACCACAAAGTCAAAAGCTTGTTCTCAGCATTTTCATGGTGTGGCCAGCATCTGCCACCCACAGAAAACTACCCCCATGAGCCTGTGCCACATACCCCCACATTCCAGTGGGGGCCACCAGATGGCAGCAGAGGACTAATATGTTCTATTTGTCAGACCTAAGGGCCTTGGTTCACCATTAGACAGACACATCAAGTACTGACAGACACCACAATTTTGTAGGGTATTGCAGTCTGCAGGGCAAGCAAGAGAGGCCCAATTTTGAACCCATGGTGTTAATGGAAGAATTGCTACAGTCAGTTCAATAATGGTCTGGGATGGAGATACTGCCCTGTAGAGCTGTGCACACTTGTCACCCACACTGTTCCACTGAATCTTTTAGATACACACTCTTCCCATTGGTATCCTTAAAGAATGCTAACATGTCTCCTTTAGGCTGCAGGGGAAGCTTTCTGCAGTTGGTAGGAATCTAAGAGCTGGTTCTTTGAAAAGCTAAACAAGATAGACTGACCCTTAGCCCAGTTAACCGAAAGAAAGAAAGAGCAAATTCAAATCAACAAAATCAGATATGAAAGGGGAAACATTACAACAAATGCCCAAAAGATCCAGAACATTAGAATGGAATACTTTAAAAACCTATACTCCGCTAAATTTGAAAACCTAAAAGAAATGAATGGATATCTAAAATCATGGGAACCACCAAAGTTAAACCAAGAAGAGGTTAACGGTTTAAACAGACCCATAACACAAAGGGAATCAAAACAGTGATACGAAGCCTCCAGACTAGGTTACTTTCAATTGTCAATGACACCATGTAGAATCACCTGCGAAGGGACTCTCAGTGAGGAATTGTCTGAATTGGGTTGGCTTGTGGGCACACTTAGGAGTGATTTTATTAATCGGGTTATAATTGAGGTGAGAAGACCCACCATGAATGTGAGAGGTTCCATTTAATGGGCTGGGCCCTGAGCTATATAAAACAGGAAACTTTCACCTGAGCACAGACAGGTACACAATCTTTTCTCTCTGTTCCTGATTATGGGTGTGATGTGACCACCTCCTTCAAGCTTAAGTTCCATGACTTCCCCACTATGCTGGACTGTAACCCGGATTTGAGAAACCCTTTCTCCCCCAAATTGTTTTTTGTCACAGTAGAAATGGGAATTGTTGGATCCTCAGGAGGCAGAGGCTAAGGGGCAACATTCAACCATCAAAGGCTGGATGGGTGGCGTCATTGCAAGGCCAAAGCAGCAGTCAGGACAGTGTTTTATCCCTTCCATTATAATGTTCCAGTCTAAACTGGCCAAAAGGTGACTGCGGACTCTTGCCCAGCACAGGTCATACTACAGGGAGTGCAAGAGGTCACTTGTGTACACCTTGTAGATGAGTGACTATCCTGTCAGATGTGAGGTCCAGGAGGTTTCTAGGGCTAATTGGCAAGCAAAGCCCTTCCTGGAGAGAGGGAGGATAGGGAGCGTCCTCAGGATGCGGTTTGAGGGCAGTCTTGACCTGGCCTGGTCATACCACAGAACACCACCAGAGGGCACCATAGAGGACTTTGAAGCTGGCTATCTAGCCCTGAGCAGAACTATTTGAACAGATCTTCCCTTACACTGGCTGACAAATAATCCCAGGTAAAGGCTGTCTCCCTGCTGTGGGTTGATGCTGCCGGATATTGCTACCCTCTGGAGACATTCCATAATTCTTCATTCAATTCCTATTGGTTGGGAGCATGGTACAGGGCACTCTCCCCATAGAAAATCATGACTCTTCCGAACTTCACCAACTGCTTCAAGGGCACCTCTCTTTGGGGTTACCTGCCTTACTGCTGTCATGATTCATCCCTTGGCTGGGTGGCATCACATTCTTGGGTACCAGTGGTCCACAGCTTCATGACAAAAGGGGAAGAGCGTTTCATTTCTGCTCCCTCAGAGACAACTGAAGACGTTTACTAGTTTCAAATAAACTCCGTAAACAGCTTCTGTTTTTTACTACGACTTAATCTAAGTCTTTATAAATTTTTCATTTTGCCATCACCTCACAAGGACATAGGAGCCCAAATTCTTGCAAGATCACTTAACTATATATTACCCATCTGCCAAGCAGCTTTTCATGTGATCTGGGACCCACTTGAACCTCCCTCAGTGAGTGCAGCTATGCACTGTTATTGTGACTGTCCATCTTATCCCTCCTGCTTTGGGTATGTTCATTAGTTCTCAATCCAGAAGCCCAGATCCTCCAAAGACATCATTTAACAGAAATAAAAGTAACAAGAATGAAAACGCATCCTACAGAATAGGTGAAAATCTTTGCCAAATATTCATCTCACAGGAGATTAATATCGAGAGTATTATTAATATAAAGAACTCAAAAATCTGAATACCCCAAAATAAATAATCAAATCAATAAATGAACAGACAAACTGAATAGACCCTTTACAGATGCTCAGGCCACCATCAGCTCCACTTAGAGGTCCTCCTGGGAAGGGCACTCATGTCCTTCATTCCCAGATGACATTGAGTGTGCTATCCCAGGAGCTCACCATTGAATAGGTTGTAGCCACAAACCACATGAACCAAGGGTTTTCCAATATGACGTGAAAACCTGTGAATGACAGAGTACCACCAGTAGTAACCACCTGAGAGCCAGCCATGGGCTAAACCAGCCAATCTTGAGGACAGAAGCCAAATTAAACTCATGTTGGCATTCCCTTGAGTATCCAATAATGTGTTTTGCATGAAACGGCTGCAGTAATACCTGAATCAGTTGCCTCCACTTTCCCCCACTGTGGAGTTGTCTCTGCATAGTTGCAGGCTCTTGAGAAATTCTTCTCTGCCTCTGGCTAGGTGAGATGTCCTTACTTACAGAGCCCCAGGCTTCCCTCAACCTAGTAATTAACCCCTGTACTGTCTGTCATCAAGTGTAAACCTATTCTCTTATTGTCCATCATCTCCTTGAGGGCAAAGACTGCAGTAATCATGGGCCTATTCCTGCCAGTCAATGGCGGCACTCCTATGGGTCCCTGGATGAAGGAAGGAGTGAAAGCTGCAAACAGTGATTGCATAGTGGAATGAATGAGGTCTCATTAGAGTCCAGCCCTGCTCTTCCCAGAGCCAAGCAGATTCTTGTTCCAAAGAACACTGTATCAGAGACGACTTTGGCCTGTATGGGTCCTCATTCTTCCACTGGTGCCCCTATGGGTCTTTTCAGAGTTGTTTCTGGGGTTCTTAGCAGAAACAGACATCTTCACTGGTTATGAGAAGGAGCACGGCCAAATGCCAACAGGAGCACGGCCGAATGCCAACATGCATGGTGACAGCCTCACCAGAAACAGGGCCACTTGTCTTCTCCCTTTCCTTTCTCTCTGAGGGACAACTGGAGCTTTTTGTAATACACGTGGGCTAGAAGCTGAAAATTCAAATGAGACCCTCTAGAACTGTCTTCCATATACATGTATGCATGCGTGTGTTCTATATCATGAGAGTATGTATGTGCACATGTGTATATAGGTAGTTATGGTGAAAATCAAAGTGAAAAATCCTAAGATGATCAAAAAGCTTGATTGGAGAGAAAAATTTATTATAAAAGAGCTATTAAAAAAACTCTTACAAGCTTTTCTGGAAAGGAATATAATGCTTTGAAATAACTCTGTTACTTGAAGAAGGAAAAAAAATTGAGTTTGTTTCATTCAATATTGTCGGTATTCTAGCATTTAACGCTACAAAAAAAAAAACCAAAAAAAACTCAAGAATCTCTTTTGAAGTAACCTAAAATAAAAACTGAGAGTTAGCTTTTAGAAGACTTCAGAATCAGAAACAATAATTGAACATATCTAACAAAAAGTTAATACAAAGTGTTTTGATAAGAACATTCATACCAAGGTAAGGGCATTTTAAAAAATTTTATTTATTATTTTTATTTTATGTGTATGTGTGTATTGCCTACATGTAGGTAAGTGCGCCCGTGTTGTGCAATGCCCGTGGAGGACAGAAGAGGCTGTTGGATCCCCTGTAACTGGATCCGACAGTTGTTAGCTGCCATGTGGGTGCTGGGATTCAAACCCGGGTCTTCTGGAAGAACAACATCAACATTCTCTGTCTCCTAATGCTCTGAAGTCAAACTTTAGCAGCAGTCTTTTGATTTGCTCAGTAGGAATTCTGAAGGCCCAGGATTTGGATTTGGAATGAATACCCTCTTCGTAGTTCTAACAAGGGTACTTTTCCATGGACTAATTGGATTTTACTGTTTGTTTCCCCATTTTCTCTGACAGTGAATATGTTTTTAACACACATTATCTGACACAACAGATGGATGTTGCTTTAATGCAGTAATTGGGCATTTTCTACTTCCGTTCACAAGATCATATCTGAAGAAAGAATTGACTTTTGACAAACTTGGCCTGGTAATAATCGCCCTTAGCTAAGGCTCACCTAAGAACCCAAACACACCCACTCATATAATCTCTGACAGCCACACCAATAGGACCAGAACTCTAGGTCAAGGAACTATGTGTAGAAACAGGCATGGGAGTAACACCAGCTTTAAACTTGAAATCCTCTCCCAGTGACCACACTGGCAGGCATTCAATCACTGGCCTTAACTACCAACTGTGTTCATTGCTCAGTTCTCCCAAAATAAAAGTTGCATTCATGATTTAAATTAATTGGGAGAGAGAAAATAACATACCAAGCTAATGAAATCACCAAATTAAAATGAGGAGCATTCTCAAAACATCTAATATATAATACCAATATGAGTGCCAGTTTTCAAAGAACACAGCTTACGATCCCATTAGGAACCCAAACACTTCTCCTCCACTTGAACAGCTTAGATCTAGGGAGAATTCCAGTGAGTTGCTCTTGTTATCTACACAATGTGAATGAGCAACAGGGGGCAGAGCGGGGAGCTCAAGGAGGTTCGGTAGTTTGGAGAATGTCAGGCAGTTTGATGAATGCTGTGGCAAGGATTCAGTTCCTAGGTGTACCTGGCCCAAGACTCCGTCTGCAGCAGGGTGTCCCTACAGGAGTGAGCTCCCGCAGATGACTGGAAGGTGAATATTTCAAATGAAATTCCATTATTAAGAATAATCTCTTCACTAGCCCTAGGGGCTCACAGATTCATCTGCCCACACAGTAAATTGAGATAGCTTCCTGAGAACAGGCAACTCAGAAACAAGTTCCAGCAACTTCAGTCAGTCACTCTCCAAATATTCACTGAGATGGCCATGCGGGAAGAGATCAGATCATGGATATTGGGAGTCCATCATTTGAGATCTACTCTTCCTGGCTCTGTGAACTTTCGACTGCTAATTTCTCCATCTGTGAAATGGGAAGAACAATTGCACACCAACTGATTGAGGAGAGATGGGGGATGTGGGAGCACTCTTGATAAAATGGGCTCAGAACTCAAGTACATGTAGTTGCTCTGTTCCTCTGTTCACGGATATCACTGCTGAGATCCCAGTGTCATCGGGGAGGGTCTCTGCAGGCTGAGCTATGCTTCCACCCTGGCCACTGCGTGGAGAAGGAAGAGCTTGCAAGAAGCAAGGCACAGGTAACCCCCTGCTCCCTGGATTCCACCCAACACTTTCCCTGCAGAACTGGCTTCCTCTGAGGGGCGTGGCTGGGAGGAGTGTGAATAAAGCTTCATGGCTCTACAAGTATGTGTGTTGTAAAGACCCAGCCAGCTGAGCTCCTGTATAAATAGCCCAGCCTGCCTGCCCTGCAGCTGGGAGTCTGGAAGTCTGCAGCCTCTCCTCTGGACCTGCACACCGGAGGTAAGAGCCTAGCTCTCTTAAGAACTTTTTTAATTAATTGATTGATTAATAGATTGATTGATTAGTTTGTGTGTGTGTGTGTGTGTGTGTGTGTGTGTGTGAGAGAGAGAGAGAGAGAGAGAGAGAGAGAGAGAGAGAGAGAGAAAGAGAGAGAGAGTTGCCCATGCTAAGATCAGAGGACAACTTTGTGAGGTCAGTTCTCCCCTTCCACTTTTACATGAGTTCTTGGGATCAAACTCAGATTGTCAGGCTTGCATGGCAAATGTCTTTATCTACTGGATCATCTCATCAGCCCCTCTTAAGAACTTCTTTACCCAACCTATGTCTCTACCCCTAGACGCTCTCAGGTCTGGATTGCATGGTGGAGACAGGAAGCTGTAGATCCAGCATTGTGAGAAATCAGTCTTACCAGCCTCCGGCCCCACCCTTTGCTTGCTGAGTTACCTAGTCTCCTGTCCCACTTATTTCTTAACTCATCCCTTCTGACTACCTTTTCCTTCCCTAGTTCTACACGGGTGAGCAGAGGCCATTCCCTGGGCCTTCCCCACTTTTCAGACAAAATTTCTGTATGATTTTTTTTGTTTGTTTGCACGTGTCTTTAATCTCTACGTATCTGATGATTACTAGTCACAGTCGGTTACACTCGGATCCTTAGTACCTGAGTATGGATATAAAGTCATCAGGTAGATTTCATTGGTAATGATTATCACCTCTACTATTTAACATGAAGTAACTTTTTGAACATAGATTATTTGAGTTGTCTTGTTGTCATGATAGATCCACAGCAAACCTTGCACGGCTCACTGCTTTATTATCCCTTCCTAATATTTTCTGAAGTGACCAAGAAGGACTGACAGGAGAGCCCGTGGTCTGGCCGCCCATACCGTCACATGTTGTCTGTCCCTACCCACTATGGGATCTTGGGCAACTTACCCACCTGAGCTTTACCTACCCCAGGTGTTACCTGGGGTGTTACATTAAGAACTCTGTAGCAAGACTTTTTGGATTAAGCAAAGTGAGAGTCAGTCGGATGCTGGGCACTGCTTAACACATTGCAGATGTCAGGCATGGGCTCTCTTTCATCTTTACTTGTGATTTTCTTGTCTAGCCGATACAAGTCATGCAGTTTAATGCTGTTCTGAAAGTCATTTTATTTTTGTTTTCAAAAAGCACTGAGTAAATGTTTTCTGTAAGCCCAGCACTATGCCACCACGTAGCTCTAGAAGTCAATCTGGCACGATCTTTAGAACTCCAATCTCATTAATAATCTGAAAGTCATCCCTCTCCATCCTGTTTCACTTTGCCCCATCAAGTTCCCCACTTCCTTGTCTTCCTGGTCCTCTTCCTCCTGAAATGTTCCCTCTGCCCCATCGCCACACCCAGTCCAGTGTGTCAAACCCAGTGCATTTTCAACTCTGAGTCAACATCTCTTTTCGTGAGACTTCCATGACTCTTACCACATCCTTTCACAGTTTTTGATCATCTCTGTCCACGTAGGCTTGTGAGGTAGAAATCCAGCCCCCTCTGGAGCTAGAAAAAGAGTCAGTGATGATTTCCTACAGCACCATGATTTCGGCGAGGGCGGGCGGGGATGCTTTTTCGGAGATTAAGCTGAAGACAGAGAAGGGACAAAGTCCTTAGTCAATGCTACCTAAATCCCTGAAATTTTATCTTCTAAGCTCTGTAAGGCCTGAGGCTTTCTCTTTCACTGTGGTGGTGTTCAGCAGTTAGGCTAGCACACAGCATATTGTAGGTGCTCAATTAGTGATTGCTGCATGAGTAAGTGAAAGACTGCATAAATGAGAAAATACAGGCGTCACTGAGTAGAATTGAGGGGGGATGGGGCTCATGCTGGGTGAAGAAATGGATGAAGAATTGTGACTATGTGATCTGCAAGACTTATTTGAAGTAGAAACAGGAGCAGACCTGTGTCGGGTAGAGGGAGGCCAGCCTGCAGTTCTGTGCCACTGGATACTGCCCATCTCACTCCCCCACCTTTCTCAAACAGGTGCCCAGGCAGCTGAAGCCATGAGGATCCACAGCCTCATCCTGCTCTCCTTCCTCCTCCTGGCTGCTCAGGTACTCTCAGAAAAAATCAGAAATGGAACCAAGAACTCACAGCGTAGCACACCTGACGGGGATCCATCTGTCCCTCAGGGCAAGGCTCAGAATAAGCAGAGAGGCAGGACATCCAAGTCCATGACTAACGGCAAGTTTGTCACCAAAGACCAAGCCACCTGCAGATGGGCTGTGACAGAGCAGGAGCTGGGCATCAGTCTGAAGGTCGAGTGCATGCAGGCAGATCGTGAGTTTTCTTGTGTTTACACTGGTGATCCAGCTGGCTGCCTTCAGCACAGCAAAGACAACCTCTACTGGAAACAAATTGCCCGGACACTGCGCAAACAGAAGAACATATGTGCAAACTCCAAGAGTGTCCTGAAGACCAGAGTGTGCAAAAAGAAGTTCCCAGAGTCTAATCTCAAGCTGGCAAACCTCCGTGGGCCTGGGAACAAGGAGCCCAGGAAGGAAGAAGCAGAAATCTCTCCCAGGGAGCACAGCAAGGTCCAGGAACCTTCTTCCCTGGAGCCAAACAAGGTCAAAGAAGGCATCTCCCCCAGTCCAGCCACGACCAAGACCGTGCCCATCAAAAACTCGGAGTGTGTAGAGGACCCGGATGTGGTCCACCAGAGGAAGACAGCCCTGGAGTTCTGTGGGGAGTCCTGGAGCTCCTTATGCACGTTCTTCCTCAACATGTTACAGGCCACATCATGCTAATGAGCTCAAAGAGAACAGCCCCCTAAGACCCATGGTGTCACATGCCCCACGTAAGCTGTAAAGCTCTCTGCATTCCCCACAAGCCCTGAACTTTTAAGCTATTGGACTATAGTTAAGTATTTAAACAGATTTTATAATTTTTTTGTTTTTGCATTTTGAAATTTGCATTATTTTCACATACTTGGATGTCCTTTTCAGAGACTCTTTACCTCAGCATATGCTTCCATGGACCACAAAGCTAGGTGCATATAAACAGTGGGTAAGCCGGTGTGATCATTTCCAGGCAAAGCATTTTTCTGCTGTGTTAATCAGGATAATAAAGCTCTGGGCATTCTCAGAAATATCTCTAGCCGTTGTCTCCTTTCTATATTTCTGGTTCTGAAAGAGCTCACAGCTCATTATAAACAGGCCTCAAAGTGTGAGTAGCTAAAATATCTAAGGTTGATGCCTAGTTCCACCCATCCAAAGTCATTCCCTGACATGTCCCATTCCCTGTGTATCCATTGCCCTGAGGAGATTGATGCTTATTGAAATGTGATCGTTAGGATCTTTGTTTGTAGGTGATGGTATGGTATAGTAACTTGTCAGGGTCTCATGGCTGGTTAGAGAGGAGGCAGGCTTTGAATCAGGGAAATGTATTTAATTTATTATTTGTGTGTATGTATACGTATGATGTGTGAGTGTGGGCACAAACATGTCATAGTGTACATGTGGGGTCAGAGAACAACTTTGTGGAGTTGGTTCTTTCCTTCCATCTTTATGTGAGTTCCAGGGATGGCACTCAGATCCTCAAGCTAGCATGGTAAGTGCTTTTACCCACTGAGCCATCCCACCAGCTCCACAGACTTGAGGACTCGAGTCAGAACTACCCATGCCCACAGCCGTATGCAGAACTCCTGCCCTTGGAGAATTCATGTTCAGGCTTGGGGATAAAGCTGGGCTAAGCACAGCACCTTGTAGTAAAGCTATGTCAAACAGAGGAGAATGCTGCATAGAAAACCAGAGCGAGGCAGTGGAGGCTGCTGGGAGCCCTGGGTTGAGCTCACAGGGAGGCAGTAGTGGAGTGGGGCTCTGGAGAGAGCATCTTTAAGAATGAAATAGTGGGCTGGGCGTGGTGGTGCACGCCTTTAATTCCAGCACTCGGGAGGCAGAGGCAGGCAGATCTATGTGAGTTTGAGGCCAGCCTGGTCTCCATAGTGAATCCAGGACAGCTGGGGCTATGGGGAGACCCTGTCTCAAAAAGACCAAAAAAAAAAAGAAAAAGAGAAAAAAGAAGAATGAAACAGTGTGAAGTGAAGACACATTCAACATAATTCAACATACGACAGCTTGGGTGATAGCAAAGAGATGTGTAAGTCCTAGAAGCTGGGAGGGGTCAGGCTGGTGGGATGAGACGCAGACATGAGTGCTCGTAGAAGCTTACATATTTGCAGCAAAGAGATGAAAGTGTTTGGAGTCAAGAGTTAAGGCAACAGGGCAAACTGCTCCTGATGCCTTGTTACATTCCACCAAAAAGCAAAGTGAAGAGCCAGAGCTGGTAAAATCCCTGTTGACTAGTGTTTCTGATGATGACAGGACCTATGCTGAGGGATGCAGGAGGCCTCACAGTGACACTGGGAGGGTATCATCATCATCATCAAACCAACAAGACTCTCCTACTTGCTATGGGCCTGGCTCTCTGTCAAGCCCAACCATTCACTATTTCATTCATTCAAAATACAGTTTGTGGAGCTTAGACTCCATCCAGGCTGTATTCCAGGTGTTGGAGGCACAGCAGTGCACCAGAGATGGATGCTCACCCTTACAGCTCTTACTGATGGGGACAATGAGAACAAATATAATTCTATGGGTTCGAGGGAAAAAGCCAAGGAAGGATGGGCTGGGGCTTAGAAGTGAAAAATGGTAAGGATTTTTACATGGGTTGGTCAGGAGAAAGTGGGAGCCTGGATCTAAAGAGAGGAAATCATCCAGGTGGTGTTCAGAGTTGAGAATGTTCCAGAGTGAACAGTCACAGCAAATGCTCTAATATCACAGATCATTTCTTTGTTCTCTGCTGTTAAGTTTGTAGAACTTGCCAGGCCCTCCTCCAGAGGCAGGAAGTAACAACAGACACAATGTGAAATGTGTCCTTATCTTCATGATGCATTCGCATGACTGGGACCATGCGTGGCACACCAGTGGAATGTCACAGACTGAGGTATCATCACAGGATGGGGCCCTGGGCCTGACCTGAAACCCTAAACTCAACTTCAGAAAGGAAATCAATCCTCCAGACACTCCCTGCTATAGTCTGCATCTTGACTGTCCCTCAGAGGCACATCTGATTAAGGCTTGATCCCTAGCATGGGGCCCTGTGGGGAGATTGTAGGATCTTTGAGACGAGGGATTTAGTGGGAGTGATTTAGATCATTAGGGGTGTATCCTTGAAGGGGACATTGGAAATCCAGTCTCCTCTTCTTTCTCTTTGTCTCCTGGCTATCATCTGATCTCATCATGATGTACTATGTCACCACACACCCAAAATGACAGGGCCAAGGGACCATAGACTGAAATCTCACAGACCACAAGCCAAAAGAAACCTATTCCCTTACTACTGTAGGACATTTCCCTAGCATGCACAAGACCCTGGGTTCAATCCCGAGTACCACAATTATATAGATGGATGATAGATGATAGATAGATGATAGATGATTGATAGATAGATAGATAGATGGTAGAAGATGATAGATGATGGAGATAGATTAGATGATAGATGATAGATAGGTGATAGAAGATAGATGACAGATAGATGACATAAGATAGATAGAAGATCTGATAGAGATATATCAGATGATAGATAGATAGATGATGATAGATAGATAGATAGAGGGAAAAATCACACATTACTCCCCACCCACTACCCTTTATATATAGGGTTCAGCACTAGTGCCCATTTAAAGTCTGTAGCCTAAGAATGAATTGTAGAGGGAGGTGAAAGTTTTCCAGTGAAAGCTCTTTAATAAATCATACATTACTCCCTACCCACTCCCCTTTATATATAGGGTTCAGCACTAGTGCCCATTTAAAGTCTGTAGCTTAAGAATGAATTGTAGAGGGAGGTGAAAGTTTTCCAGTGAAAGCTCTTTAATGTTGGGAATTGTTTTTTTTCTTTTCTTTTTGTTTGTATTCCATTCTTGGTTTTGTTTGTTGTTTGTTGTTACTGTTGTTTGAAATGTGATCTCAATATGTAGCCCAGGTTGTCCTTAAACTGCCAGGCTTCAAATGCACAATCTTCTTGCCTCAGCCTCCCCTGTGCTAGGCATGCATCAGCTTGCTCAGCTTGGTTTTGTATTTTTGTAGAACAGTGAGTGGCCAGGTGCCACCGTTAATGATCACCTAAGAGATGGCACGGGCACCTCGTTTTCTCGTTTAATCCCTAGCAAGGCTATCTGGCAGGACACCTCAACCTCATGCTGTAGATAGAGGACTGAGACTCAGAAAAGCAGAGGAAATTATCAGAGCTGTGAAACCATAAGAGGCAGAACCCGTAAGGAGAGGCCCTGGTCTGGGGGCTCACAGGCTCCTAACTGCCTTTCTTCACTGGAGGAGAAAAGATGGTGTTTATGGGATTCAGACAAGGACATGAACCTGGATGTGAACAGAATCAGTCAGACCCTGCCACATGTGACCCTCCTTCCAAATTTTACAAAGAGAAAGTTCCAGAAGCTAACGCTTGCATTTGTGTTCAACTTTTCCATCCTAATCATGTCTTGGGGGGAGATTTTAAGATTTTAAAGGAAAAAATAAGCAAAAGATAATCCAGGTTTTATACTAGATTCTAATTGCCACTATAAATTTTCTCTGTGAGAAC
>NW_008331789.1:4309736-4313284 GCF_000622305.1 Nannospalax galili
TGTGAGAGAGAGAGAGAGAGAGAGAGAGAGAGAGAGAGAGAGAGAGAGAGATTTAAGATATGCATTACTTTGTAATAGACTAACAGATGTGGAGTGTTTTTAGGCAGGCAGGAGGTGCTGATGGGAGCCGTGTCTACACCCCCTAAAGCTACTCAGACCAGGAGTGTCTCTCTGCCTTTATAACCCCATAATTCTGCAGGAGGGCCTCTTCTCTCCAGTACCCCAGCTCTATATGGTAACTCACAACAGCACTAGTACAAACTTGAATCGGTGGGATCCAGCACATCTCACAGCCTCCTTCCCATCCACACTCTTCCCTTACTTCCCTCCTAAATTGTTTTTGGCAGAACCAGCAAAAGATACAAAAGTATTGGGGATTGCAAGCCCCCGTACTAGCACAAGCTCAGCCCTCCTCTGATGCCTTAGTTCTCATGATTCCTCATGTACGATGCATACCTTAAAATGTCTTCCTCAAGAATATGTCAGAAAGCAAACAATATGCAAGAAAATATTTATTAGTGTCCATTTAAATGAGCGACTGAGAAGAGTAGGAGATTCCCTAGAAAGGCTAGGCTGGGAACTGGAGGGTTGGAACTGGGCGCTCCAGGGTTTGAGTTTCCAATAGGGCCAGTTGGAACAAGTTATTTCATTTCATGCTCCCATCTGTAAAATGGGAGTACTCGACTGCATCTACTAAGAATGATACACGATTAATATCAAAAGCATTGCAAGTGCGCAGGCACACACACACACACACGAATTCTCATTAAGAAAGCTTGTTATCAGTGAGTGAGGAAACAGGAGAGTTGGCTGAGAGGAGGTAACAAGGCTGTTTGCTGGGAAAGCCACATAAGACTCGGGAATGTTCTGCCTGTGAAATGGAGTATGACTGTTCCAAGTCACCTTCTCAGGAGTTCCCTCTACCTCATGACCCTTGGGAGCTCCCCACTCCCACCTGCCAAGACAGAAGCACTGTCCTGGATCTAGGAACAAGATGAAAAAACTGGCTTTTGTAGGTGACCTTGGAGGCACCGTTTCCCGCCTGCATTCACAGTCCGCCAGTTCCAGGGCCTCCTGCACTGCACTCCTCCCCTCACCCGTTCTCTGCAGTCTGAGCTCGGGGTCCACCGGCCCCTGCTCCCCAGCTCATCGCTTCTGGGACCTGTTGTTTTCTGTGCTGCCTGCATACGGTGACATCCACACTTCTGTCTCCAGCCAGACTTCATTCCTGAGCATCCTGTTCCTTTGTTCAGTTCATGGTGACACATCCTTCCAATTGCTCAGGTTAGAAATTGTCAGGGGTCTTTTGTCCATGCTGGTCACTGTACCAGGGAAGCTAACCTTAGGGCTTTCAGATCTCTGTTCAAAAGCCACCTTAGATTTCAACTTCCTCCAGCCCAGTTATCACCACATGACATAAACTGAAAGAATGAATAGGGAAGGATGTGAAGTGGTCCCAGCTAGTAGAAGGGGACAGGGAAGAGTGAGGGGCTGCAAGGCAGAACCATCTGCCTTAAATCAAAGGGGTCCAGGGCTGAGAGGGCTTTTTTCTCACGAAAGCAGTAAACAAAAGATTCTGGGTCCCTTGTGAAGACTGTGCCAGCCAGTGCTTCCCAGCAGGTTCACGGCTCTGCCATGGACCCGGCATTTCTCCCAGGTAAGTCAGAAAGGCCGATGTGGCAGAACAAAACAGCCATGGGATGGTAGGGAGGCAGTGATGCAGACTCCAGCAACAGAGGCATGCATTCAAATCCCAGCTACTTACTAGCTCCATGTGCCTGGACCTGTTTCCTCACATCTCTGAGTTCTGGCTTTGCTCCTTGGGCAAGTACGATTGAGTGCTTGAGTGTGTGTTGGCTACCAGAGACCCATGCTGAGCAAGAAGAGCTGGTGTTCTCAGGCCACATCCCTCAGGGCCAGGCACCGCATGCAGGAATTGCCTCACTTGTCCTCACAGCCTCCCCCAGAGGAGCCACTGAGGAGAGCCTGCTCCCAGTTACCTTGCGTTGTATGGAGCAGCAGCCTTTTTGCTGTGCTCTAATCTATAAAGCAACAGTTTTGACCCAAGTGCCTCCATTTTAAATGTAAGTACCAAGAAAGTGTGACTCTGCATCTTGAAACAACCACCGTCTGTCAGCATACTAGGAAACGCGTGCTGAAAAATAATTTGTGTCAATAAATGATGATGCCTGTGAGTAAACCCACTCATATCAGAGGAGGAGAAGGAAGAGGAGGAGGAGGAGGAGGAAAAAAAAGAGGAGGAGGAGGAGGAGGAGGAGGAGGAGGAGGAGGAAAGAGGATTGAACTTCTCAATCACACCAGATACAGTCTCCTCCCTGAGGACTCCAAGAGAAGAAGGACCCGATACTGGGATGTGGCAGGCATGCCGACCTATTCATTGTCATGAGCCTCCTCTAGGAAAATGCCTCAGCAAAGGACCTCTGCCTCTGCCCTCAGGTTCCAGCTTATATGCAGTTTCTCTTGCGGTGATACGTAATCCACTTCAAATTGATACTCTAAATGGCCTGCCACCAAGACCTACATTTTGCCACCATGAACCTTGAACGAGCTTTGGGACTGCACTTGGTAAGACTTCCTTGCCTCTCTGTCAGCTCTATGTTTGTACCTTCAGAATGGCCACTCTGAGCTCTACAACTGATTAACTCTTTCTTAGCCCTTCTGGAACCTGATATATATTTTTGTGTAAAGTGTAACGTGTGATCTGGGAGTTAAATTAGTAAATCAGATTGAAACGAAAGAAGCTGTGATTGCCAGTGACCATGTCTCTCAAGCAAAATCAAGAATACTTGAGAAACGGCAGCCAGTGGATCCTGACGTGACTTGTCAATTTATAGTTAATAGATTTTGAGATTGTGGGACGATACAGAGGTACCTGTGCACATTTCTGACAGAATGTCCTGACAGCTAACCTCCTCCAGTGGAGCCAAAGCTGGGGAGTGAGGAGACTCCCTAAAGTCACAGCAAGCACGAGGCATCCTGGTTCCAAATACTTTGTTCTTGATCATGAGGGCCCTGCCAAGAAGCTGAGGGCTGGGGGCATGGTAATGCACAAGCTCTGGGCTCCATCCCAGTACCCTTAAAGAAGGAAAAAAGATGAAAACGAGATGAAGATGAAGAATAAGGATAAATTAAAAATTAAAAAAGGAAGGGGCTACAGAGATGGCTCAGCGGTTAAGAGCACTAACTGCTCTTGCAGAGGACCCAGGTTCGATTCCCAGCACCCACATGGCGGCTACGAACCGTCCTTAACTCCACTTCCAGGTGAATCAGAAGCCCTCTTCTGACCTCCGTGACACTGCATGACATGAGTGCACTCACATACATCCAGGCAATACACTCATACACATAAAATAAAAATAAAATATTTTTTTAAAAAATCACAGTATCTGCTGGGTGTGGTGGAGCACACCTTTAATCCCAGCTCTCAGGAGGCAGAGACAGGTGGATTCTCTGTGAGTTCAAGGCCAGCCTGGTCTACATAGTGAGTTCCAGGACAGCTAGGGCTACAGGGAGACCCTGTCTCAAAA
>NW_008331789.1:4313719-4314880 GCF_000622305.1 Nannospalax galili
TTAAAATAAAAAAAAACAAAAAAAACCCCAAAGTTGGCCTCTAACAATGATGTTAAGCCCCATCCACCACAAACTTCATCTACATAAGAAGGTGATTCCTTCTTCAGGCTTAGGGAGCCTAGATGGACCAAGGAGGCTATGCCTGTAGGTAGAACATGCCACATTTTGGCTGTTTTTCAGTCTGGGTGTTTTTTGGTCTGGGTGTTTGGTGGAGTGACTGATGGGAATCAGGAGGCCAGTTTAGTAAGCTGCAGGTGAGCAGGAAACGAGTCTGTCTGGCTTTCTAACTCTTTTCTCAGGACTCAGCACCTACCCACCATGGCAGCTGCTCAGGAGATTACAGCAGAGTTTCTCAGCCTTGGGGCTGTTAGCAGTTGCCACTGATAAATTTTTGTGGTGGGCAGATGAGCAGTTGGGAGACTTAGCAGCATCCCTATCCTCTAGAGTCCAGGGGCCTGGAGCAACCTTACCCCAGTTGGGGCAGTCAAAATTATCTCCAGAAGTTTTTAAACATCCCTCAGGGGCAGGATCATCCCCAGCTAGGAAAATACTGGGCCATGGGGTAGTGACACCACTTCCCAGTTTCTTTAATATACTTCCACAATCTGTGTTCTGCAGGAGAGGGAAATCCATCTACTGTTGGAGGCAATTAAAGTGTGCCAGGAAGCATGAGATGGAAGATAGGGTATCTGTTCCTCAGTGTCCCTCTGATCTTCCGGTTTTCAAAATGATGTATTTTGTTTGTGCTCTGTCTTGTTGATAATCACACTTACCGAAGTTTAGTGAGTTGAAAGGAAGAGTGTTCAAGTTCATGGTTCTAGTCAATGAGCCACTAGTGATGACTTTTGCTGGGAATCGTCAGCTGATGCAGTCAACATGCAGGAAAAGACAAGGAGGACAGAAAACCCAGCCGAGTGGGATTGTACTGCAAGTCCAATCTTAAAATAACCCATTGACCACGGTACATTAACCATATGAGGACATTAGTTTTTTTTTTTGTTTTGTTTTTAGCTTGATTTTTTTCTCTTTTTTTTAATTTAAAATTTTTTTTTAAAATTAAAGTTACAGTTTTAACAACATACAAAATATTACAGTAATTCAGATTTTTTGGCATAATGATTACAGATTTGATAAATACATTTTATATCTCATAATAGCGAA